>NC_081557.1:204281947-204604283 GCF_022355385.1 Mustela nigripes | reverse complement strand
GATGGATGGTTGGGTGGGTGTGTACATGGATGGATAGGTGGATGGATGGATAGATGGATGGGTGGAGGGATGGATAGGTGGATGGATGGATAGGTGGATGGGTGGATACATGGATAGGTGGATGGGTGGATGGATGGATAGATGAATGGGTGGGTGGGTGAGTAGACGGGTAGATGGCTAGGTAGGCGGATGCTGAAGTAGTGCATAAATAAGTTTCTAGAATAGACTAGTACCCCTCTGACCATGCTCAGAGGTTCTGGATCCTAGTGCTAACTCCTTCCCAAAGTTGCTTTCTGACTTGGAGTGAGTGCCTGCCCCTCCCTAGGCTGTTTCCCCATCTGCCCTATGGCATCATGGAGAAGATGGTCTTCATTAGCTATGCCCAGCTTTGTCCTCCAGCCCAAGCCTGGATGCCTGGGAGTCACACCCAGGACACAGCCCTTGCCATGTGGGGCCAGGGTCAGCAGCTTCTGCCAGCCCATCCTCTTGGGACAAGCTCAGACAGGGAGAGAACATTCTGCTCCGCAGATGGTTGCCATGGAGAACACTTCGATGCTTGTTTTTCTCCTCGACTGATTAAGGAGGGGACCCATAAAGTGACAGAGCGCCCCTGGGCCTCGACGCTGGCCAGCTCTGACTTATCCCCTGACATTTCCCAAGAGCCAACTAACCTTTCCTGCCACAAATAGACCGATGTTGGTCCCTCGAGGCAGTTTTGCCTGCACAGGCTCCCGTCTCAGGGGGAGTTGGAGACCCAGGGGACACAAAAGAGAGGCGGATAATGATAATAATCAGGCAAGAGGGCAGATTCGACTGTGGGACTGACGATCATTGCAGGAGCCTCAGGGGAACCACAGGAAAAGAAACTTCTAACGGAGGAGCCCGTGAGGTGGTGAGCTCCCAGTCCCTGAGAGTGTGCAAGTTAAAGCCAGTCAACCACCTGGCAGACATGTTGGAGAGTCCCGGGGACAGCAAGTTCTGTAAGTTGCCCCCCAGCTCTGAGTTTCCATGACTCTGACCCTCTCACTGGATTCCAGGATTCTGGATCATTCTGACAGGAACCAGAGCACTAGGCAGCTGCTGTTTTGTCAAGGAGTAAGGCCACTTTAGCTGTGTGGTCAGGGAGGGCTTCCTGGAGGAGGTGCCAGTCAAGAAAAGAGCTGGGAGAAGCACATGGTGCCAGAAAACAGCCTTTAGGTCGGAAGGGTGGATCAAATCTAGGCTGCAGGGGCCCCGCTGGCGAAGGCCTGTGTTCCCAGGTCATACCCAGAGTAGGAGGGGCTCCCAGGGCAGGATGGACAGGTTGGGCAACTCCTTATACTGCCTGACACCCCTACATCTGCCTGAGTTTGGAGCCTGTGACCTCCTCTCCCGGCCTCTGCTTCTCATTGTCTCTCTGCCCACGATTGGGGCAGGAAGCTCCAGGGGGAACGGGGGAGGCCCCTTGTTGGGTCCAGTAGCCCCAGAGGTGGCTCTGGCCTGCTCCCCGCCATGGGCACGGCTGAGGGGGATCCACAGTGACCAGATGATGACACCGGAGGGGCCCCTTTTCAGAGCCAAGCCTCCAGCCCAGCTTTTCTCGACCAGGATCTCCCTCTGCTTGGCTCCTGGGACTGTGTGTTCTCCAGCAGAGAGAGGGGGTCCCACTTAGGTGACCCTAGGACCACAGTGGAGCATCCTGGAGGAATAGAGCCCCGGGGGTCCAGAAGCTGCCCTGGACTCCCATCCAGCGACCACCCAGCCCTCCCCGCAGAGCCCCTGCAGACCCGTGTCCAGGGGCCCCTCGGCCACGCCAGGCACGGCAGGCTCTCCATGAAGGCCCCACTTAAGAGACAGGCAGCTGAGGGAGACTGCAGGATGGGTGTATCACCATCTCCCGGCCTCAGGACCAGGGAACGGGGTGGCAGCTAGACCCTGCCCTCACAGTTCTGCCTCCTGGTGCCCAGAGCAGGAGGCACGAAGGACGTGGTCTGACCCCAGACGACAGCCCCCGCAGCCTGGGGCATCTGCTTCCCGCAGGACTGGGAAAGGCCTAGAATGTCTCCCAGTCGGTGTGCAGGGACCCCCTCCCCACTCCAGCTTCAGGATTCTCAGTGTCAGCCAGGGACCCCCACGGCCACCCACCTGTCTGGGGAGGGCTCTGGGGAAGGCAGGGCTGTGGGCGGTGGGCTGAGAAGCCAGAAGAGTAGGCCCCGCCGTGGACAGGCATCTGCTGACCCTGTGGCCCATCCCGAAAGCTATTCTGAAGGCCCTGGGTCTGTCCCCCGCCAGACTCAGAGACTCTGCGGCTTACACACTTCCGTGCCTCTTCTGCCCTTTCAGCTGTAAATCAAGAGTCCATCCTGGGAGCTGCTGTCGAAACTGGAGGAGTGAGTCAGCCTGAACTTGAGCCCTCCTTCCCGCCTGCTTGGGCCTCAGGGATAGACAACCCCCACAGCAGGCCCTGCATGAGCCAACGAGAGAGGGAGGCTTGGGTTACAGACGGGGAAACTGAGTCTGCAGGGTCTGCCCCGTGTCCCACAGCTAGGACAGGGCAGGGCTGAGGCTGAAGGGCAATCCCCCTTCTTCCCCCAACTCCTCCTCTTCCCACCTTCCTCCCCCTCCCCTTTCCCCCTCCTAGCTCCTCCATCCTCCCCCCTACCCCCACCTCTTCTCCTCCTCTTCCTCTTCAGGCTCCTTCTCCCCAACCACCTTCTCCTGCTTCCCAGCCCAACCACCAGGGCTTGGTCATGTTCCCTACTTGTCCCCCTTTGGTTGGGGATAAACAGCCTCAACCCTGACATTTTCCTACAGGGCAGGAAAGGACTCTGTCCCCAAAGAGAGGTTTCCCCAGCAGCAGGTGCTTCCCCGCCGGGGGCATTTAGAAGCCCAGTACACAGCCATTAAAAAACTGGTCCCCAGCTAGGACTGCCTGGGGGTGGTCCGGGCCCTGGCAGCCCGTCCTCTTTGTCCCCACTCTTCCTGCGGGCAAGCTGGGCACTGGGGACTGCTGGGGCAGGATGTGTGTGGGAAGGGCCCCACACTGCTTCCTCCGCCGGAGCCATGGGCAGCAGCAGGGACTGCCCTGTGCTGGGCCCAGGAGTGCAGGCCGGACCCAGGGGTCCCTCTCTGAGCCACAGGCCCCTCCTGTGACGGCATCTCATGTCCTGGGGGGTCCTGGGCCAGGCAGCCAGGCCGGGGTCAGGGTAGGGTTTTGGATGTGGTAAGGTACCATCACCCATGAGGTGGAGCCCCTGGCCACAGGTCTGGCTCCCAGTGCATGGGGTACATGCGCCACTCAAACAGGTCGGGACATCATGCCCCACCCAGTAAGGCCTGTGTGCCCACGATCTTCATGATGTCGTTTCATGGGAGCGTAGCGAGGCCCCCAGAGGCTGGGGCAGAGGCTCCTGGAGCCTGGGGCAGATGGGCTGGCTGCACCCCCCGAAGTGGGAAAAGCAGCCTCAGGGCCCCAGGTGCGCTTCTGGAACCCCACCCGCCACTCTCCCAAGTGTGTAGATGTCTCATTCCCCACAGTGGTTCAGGTCCACGGGGCATCCGATGCCCCGCCACGTGTTTTTGTATAGACTCTCCCCACGACATGAACCCTTCTGAGGGCAGACGTCCCTCCTGTGCCCTGAGCCCTAAGCTGATGTGTGGATGGAGGCAACAGGGCCCACAAGCCCCCCATTCTGCAGGCAGCCCCTCTGCGAATAAGCTGTCCTCCATCAGGAAACAGTCGGTGAAGACCACACTGCTCCCCATCTCTAGGCAGAACGCCAGGCTTCGAGCTCCACACATGGTGTGAGTTCAGGGGCTCACATTTGCTGGGGATTCAGAATCCCACATTGTAACCACAAACACACCACTGTTTGTCACCTCGCTTTCCAGGCTGGGGAACAGATGGCACGGTGAGTGTTCACACCCCCATTTCGGGGTGAAGGCGCTGAGCGGGCATCAGCCGGGCCGTGGGAATGGCAGGTGGAAGAGAGGGGATGGGGCAGGTATCTCATTGGCAGATCCTGGTAGAATCTCGGTGCATTTGTGCATACTTTTCACCTGATGGTCATCATAATATTTCCCAAATCTGGCCATTGGGAGCCCTGTGGACTGGCCTTTGTGTCTGGGGACATGTCCCCATCTGTCTCTGAGGCTTCCTGCACTACCCAGCGCCCAGGATGCTGCGAGCTCCTCCAGGCCCGGGTCTGGCATGAGCATTCCCCGGGGCACCCCGGGCACCCTGGCCTCACCCACAGGGCTCGGCCTTGACCTGGGAGGCCTTGGGCAGCATGGTTTCCAGCTCCTTTCCGGGCTCAGAGCCACAGAATGGATGACCTCCTCGGGATGGTGAGTTTTCTGCAGCTTTGTGGCTTTGTGTTCGGACACAAGCTCCTCCCCGCCCACCCCTGCCGCCGCCTTCTCCTGCCCTGCTCTGCGCTCATGGACCTGGTCCCCAAGGTCACGCTCTGGCTTCTCCGGCCATTAACCCCAAAGACACATGAGGTGGCTTCACACTTGTCACTCACCCCTGTGACCTCCAGCAGCACCCAACCCGGACAGGGCAGTCCAAGGTCGCTCCACAGTTAGAGAACCGTGTCCAGACAAGCCGCCACCAATTTCTGATCCTCCACCCCCCTCTCCCTGTCACCATTGTGTTGTCAGTGAATTCAGGTTAGCCACTCTGTTGGGATTCCATTTTAGAGTTTGTTATCCTTGTTGATTTAGTTCTGTTTTCTGACGATGAGACTCCTACACATGATTCCAAAGTCAAAACCGTATTAAAAAGTGACCCACAGGGGGCGCCTGGGTGGCTCAGTGGGTTAAGCCTCTGCCTTCTGCCCAGGTCATGATCCCAGGGTCTTGGGATCAAGCCCCGTGTCGGGCTCTCTGCTCATCGGGGAGCCTGTTTCCCTTCCTCTCTCTCTACCTGCCTCTCTGCCTACTTGTGATTTCTGTCTGTCCAATAAATAAATAAAATCTTGTTAAAAAAAAAAAGTGACCCACAGAATTCTCCTTCCACCTCTCCCAGGGGACCCTGGTAAGGGAGTGGGATCCCCACGTGGTTCCAGACCTCGGAGTTCGTCCTGCCTCCATCCAGATGAGGGCGCTGCTGTCACACCAGCCAGCCCCTGCCCACAGGCGGCCAGGGGGACAGAGACCCCCAGCAGCCGCAGCACCTCCTTGCTAGGAGAGGAGACCCACAGGATCCCCAAGTAGCACAGCAGCGGCCGAGGGCTCACGGGAGTCACGAAGGGAACTCGGGGGTGGGGTCCAAGCAGAGCTCGAACAGGGAGCAGGAATCACCAAAGAGACTGAACATTTTAAAGACATGGACCCTGAGGAAGGAAGGCTGACAACAAATAAAATAAATCCAAATCCAGATGCATCAGAGCAGATGGGAGGCACATCAAAGAAAGAGGGGAGATTTGCCGAGACTGCCACCAGTGGTCCCCACACCCTTCCCCGTCCAGCTCCTGCCTCGACACTTTATCAGTACGGGGAGGGGACGGGGCAGCAGCACAGACAGATAAGCTGTGGGAGCCCAGGAGGGCAAGTGGGAGAGGGCTGGGGTCACCAGGCAAACAGAGGGGTCCCCACTTCCAGGTTCCTCTATCCGCCAGCAGAGAGAACTGGGAAATGTATGATCACACATGGAAACACACACACAAACGCGTGGAAACAATATGCAAAACACATGTAAATGGCATGCAAAACACATGCAAACAACATGCAAAACACATGCAAAAGAGGCAAATGAGGAGGAGCTGGGCTCCACCGGGACTGACTCAGTGTTGGATACCGGGAGCCCCAGACCCCAGAACACCAGCCCCCAGGGCCACAAACGCCTTCTGCACCTGCAGTCCAGGGAACTTATCGAAAGGGAAAGAATGCACCTTCACAGCCAGGAGGAGACTGAGGAGCAGTAGCTAGAGGTGTGTGTCCTGGATAGGATCCTGGGCAGAAAGGACATTGGGAAAAAAGCAAAGGAAATTTATAAAAAAAACTCTGGACTTCTGCTAATGATAATGCATCAATATCGGTCCGCGATTGTGAGAAATATTCTGTCCTAACATTAAGCAATAACAGGGAAATCAGCATATGACAAAGCTCGCTGTTATCTTCCCGATTTTTATATAAATCCAAAATTGTTCAAAAAAATAGTTTAGGTTTTTAGGCATAAAATAAAAGAAAATACTGCTTTATCTGTATACAATCTGCTGGAAATGCCCAGTGGGTCCCTGGTCCCAACCTGACTGGCCTCCCCTGGCCTCTTCAGCCCCACCATGCTCCCCACCTTGCTCCTACGAAGGTGGGCGCACTGGCCCCACTGTGGTCCCTGCGGAGCTGTGCAGGAATGAGGAAGCCGCCCGCTGGAAAAGCCAAACTCTGCAGGCACCAGGTGTCTGCTCTTTCCCCTTCTGCCCAAAACCATGCCTAGATGCCCCAAGCTGCAAGGGCCTCTGGGAATGGTCAGGAAAGCCACCTGGAAAGTGGCCAGAGCACCCTCAACAGATTTTCCCCGTACTGACTCTGACCCAAGGTGTGTGAGGGATTCCCTCTCCATGTGACCATTGGCAGAGCTGACAATGTTCGTTTCTGCCGCATCCCTGGGAAGCCAAATGGGTCTTGTGACCGCCCCCTAATGAGGGCTCTTCTCCGTGTGCTCTCAGCCCTCACACACGGCCCTCATGCCTGTCCCACGACTGTCCACGTCCCTGGAGCCCAGCTCAGGCCTGGTACAAAGCAAGCCCTCGACACACAGGAATGAATGAACCAGAAAGCTGGAGACGTCACACAGCAACAAAAATGTGTCTGGAGTGCCGCCATGAATTAGGACGGGAAAGAGGAAGGGCTTCTCCGAGCAAGACCAGAACCCACACGTGCAGTGTGCCCAGGCAGATGGCATATGGTGGCCTCCCAAATGACAATGGAGACAGAGTGATGGGCACAGAGCAGGGGCGGCTAAGAGGGTTCGTCCTCCGTCACCCGCTGCGGCCAGAGAGCCACACAGCCATAATTTTGCCACGAGGAAGAGCCCCTTGCCTCCAACAGCCATCCCTCCACGCGGCATTCCCAGAAATCACAGAGCGGCCCTCCCGAGACCCAGGAATCCACAGGGGAGCCATGGCTCCCATATGCCCCTGGCATGGATCCTCCCCGGCAAGGTGTCATTTGCTCCCCGTGGCCGACCTGCTAAGTCACACTGAAGCCTGGGAAGGTGGCGAGGAGGGGGAGGGGCATGCTGGGAGTCTGCACCCTCCTGCTTTCCACCAAGGTGGCCGTGGGTGATGCCCTCTCAGCATTCAGGCGAAGCTGGCAGGGCCCTTCTCTCTTCGCTGGTGGGGCCTGAGGCTCAGGAGCTCAGGGACTCGGGGGTCCTCACCACACTATGGGAATGGCTTGCTCTCCCTCCCGGCCTCCCCACCTGGGTCCACAGAGAGGGCACCTCACCCTTCCTGATGCACCGAGAGGTAGTTCGTGGGCATTTCATGGCTCCAGGAAGGAGGACTGACCCCGTGGCCCTCACTCAGACCCTGAGCCCTCTCTACAGACCGCCTGCCCCAGGTCCACTTCCCCTGCCCCCATGTGGGGCTGCTCTAACATCAGTAATAAAGCTGTCTTGTCCTCCATCGGTCTGGCACCCATGTCTTAGTTCTCAATCTGTCCAAACATGGGGAGGAGAGGGAAGTAATTCCCATAAGACGCCCGGACAGCTGGTGGGGAGGACAGTCTGAATTCTGAGTGGGTGCTCTGTCTCTGGGCCATGCAGCCCCTCTAGCCAGACCCCAGTGGCTTGGGGTGGCTTGTCAGACGGACTGGACTTCAAGTAGCCCAGAGAAAGCCATCCCGTGGCGCCAGGCCCTGAGGTCCACATAATGCCAGGCGGAGACTCTGAAGCACACAGACGTGGGCTCATTGGCCCTTTCCAGCTGTGTGACCTTGAGCACGGGCCTTCCTGAGCCTCAGTTTGTCCCTCCACAGAAGAGCAGTCGAGGTTATGGGGAATAGTAATAAGAGCATATCCATCACGGTTTAGTTTGGCAGCATCTGAGACCAATCACAACCAAAGGGGCGTAAACAAGATAGAAACTTACTTCTTTCCTAAGTAAATAAGTCTGAAGGTAACTGATTCAGGGTGGATTGGCAGCTCCACAGTGACCTCTGGGACCCAGACTTGTGCCATCTGGTCTCCCCATCTTCAGTGTATGGTCTCCATCCCCAAAGCCACCTCATGGTCCAAGATGGCTGCTGGAGCTCCAGCCATTGAGGATAGGGGGAAGGCATTCAGAAAAGTACAGGGCAGAAGAGCACGCCTTCCTCTGGCTCTGCCCCAGGGACCTGTCTCTTGCCCACTCTGGTGTCTTCCTCAGGCATGGCAGCACTGACTGAGAAAAAGAGCCTCTATCCTCAGTTGTCATTTTACTTGGTTATTCAAAGACACCTGAGGGCTCCTAGCCGACTCGGTCAGAGGAGCATGGGACTCTTTGAGCCCCACAATGGGCAGGGAGCCTACTTAAAACAAAAAAGACATGTCTAAACACCTAGTGTATTCAGTGTTTGATCACAAACATCCTCTAGCATGCAGAAGAGTGGAATCACTCTGTGAACACCCACAGGTCCCCCACCCAAACCCTCACCAGTTCTTAAACCTGCCGTATCCCATCTCTGTCCATTCATCCATCCCTCTCTCCTCCCAGCAATGCCCCCTTATTTCTGGCCACACACCCACCCAAGCTGTAGATACCAGTAGAGATCACCTCTAAACGATTCAGCACACGTATCACATATCACTCCCTGGGTTCAGCACTTTGTAGAGCTCACAGTGACCGAGCCAGTTTTCCGGGGCTGTGGTTATGAAGCACACAGGGTTTGAACAGCCGTCCGGAGGCAGGGCCCCAAGGTCAAAGTGTCAGCAGGACTGACTTCTTGGGAGGTCATGCGGGGAGCCTGCTCAGAGCCTCTCCTGGCTTCTGGGGGTTTGCCAGCATCCTGGGTCTTCCTGGCTGGTAGACGCATGACCTTGAATCTCGGCGTTCATCTTCCCAAGGCATTCTTCCTGTGTGTGTCTGTGTCCAAATGCTCCCTGTTTGTAAGGACACCAGTCAGACTGGAGCAGGGCCCACCCTGCTTCGGTAACATCCAGCTCATTCCATTAGAAAAGACCATATTTCCAAGTAATGACATATTCTGAGGTGCTGGGGTTTAAGACTTCAACATAGGAATTTGGCGGGGCGGGGTGGGGGTGGGGCGCACAAGATCCAACCCCTAACAGGACATGGAGAAATCACTAAAAGAGTTTGACAAATGCAGATCCCATGAAGGTACAAAACATGACATCCCCCCCCCACCACCACCACCCGCCATGCTCGCTCGGGGTCCTCCTCACTCTCCCTGCTGCCCCACCCCCTCGAGACAAGCTCTATCCTGACTTCTCTCACCGTCCTGCGCAGCCTGTTCTAGAACAGCACACAAATAGAGTCACACAGAAGCAGCGCATACAGACACACAGGGCCAGCTGTCGTGGACCAGCACGCCGCCAACTGCCTCCCAAGACCATGGACCCGAGGAGGAGCCCAGTGCAGCTCCGAGACGGGAGCGCCGCCCGAGAAGGAACTCCCACACCATCTCAGCCAGTCCTCCCAGGCACCGCAGGCACACGGCTGTGCAAGAACTTTCCACGCATCTGGGGAAAAGCATCCTGTTCAGATACGAGCAACAAAATGAGCGTGCCCTCCACATCTCAGAGAAGCTCTGCCACGGTCTCCCTTCCGTATTCCACCATGAGTGTCATTGGCTCAGGGCAACACTTGTCTGGTGAGCTTTCCGCATCCTGATGGAGACAGCACTGCTTTGCAAAGTGGAGAAGGATGTGCTCTTTTTTTGGATCAGGGAGGGGAGTTTGAACACCAAAGGCCACATGATCACCCAAATTGTGACTGATCAGAACAAATGTGTAAACTACTATGAAAGACCCGCGGATCCCCTTACACAAGAATCCAACACTGCCACTGGATGCAATCAGCAAGAGGTTCTTTATTGTTACGCAGGCGCCTGCGGTGGTCAGCGCGCGCCTGCGGGTGGTCAGCAGCTCCTGCTAGCTGAGCACACCCGGCTGGGGTGGTGCCGGGTTTTTATAGACAGGTACAAACAAGTTTTGGGTGGAGCGCAACTGATTGGTTGACAGTTAGAACTTTTGAAAAAGGCATACGTGGAGTTTGCTGATTGGCTCTAAGGACCCACGCGCGGGAAGAGAGAGGCGGGAAGGGGGAACAAGCTGATTGGTTCTGAGGGCCCGCGCGCAGGAGGAGAGAGGCGGGAAAGGGGAACAAGAAGGGGGAAGGTAGGAATGCCATCATGGCGTCTCTATTATTTCTATAAGCCAAGCGGTTACAGAAGGGCAAAAGAGCGATTAATAACCTAATTTACGCCTAAAAGCCAGCGGTTCACAGAAAAGGAAACAAGCGGTTAGTTATCCTATCTATCTTCTAGGGGAGGGGTCTTTCACTACACAAGAAGTTTTCCTAAGTTAAAGGAAGACGTACAAGGTCACATGACAGGTACCTGTGTGGCTCAGTTGGTTATGCGACTGCCTTCCACTCAGGTCATGGTCTGGCACCCTGCTCAGCGGGGAGTCTGCTTCTCTCTCTGACCCTCCCCTCTCTCATCCTCTCTCTCTCAAATAAATAAATAAAATCTTTTTTAAAAAAGGAAAAGGTAGGAAGGAAGGAAGGAAGCAAGCAAGCCAGTGACTGAAGACATGAGGGCTCAGACAAGATGAGGGCAAAATTTCAGGTGCCACAGCCTGGGGAGGGGGAATGGGCTTGAGCCCTAACGCCCAAACTCTGAGCCCGCAAGATGGACCCTGGAATGTTTTAGGGAGAGTCCAAGGGGCATACGCAGGAGAGCAGGCAGGGGGGTGCGTGGTCACACTTGGGGCCATGCATGTTTTGCCCGAGACTGTGGGCAGGGTAGGGCCTGCATTGGACATGGCGCTCGAGACATTCCGTCATGTCAGGACTTCTATGGTTGGGCGCTGGAATGTTCCAGTTCGGTAAGAAATAACCGCTGGGGTATAGAGCTGGTGCTTGCTGACACAATTCCTGGATTTCTGTGGTAAGGAAACAACCCTTGGGGCAGCCAGATAAGAAGGCCAGGGATCCTATAAAGAACAGAAACCCAGGTGGAAATCAGACTTCTCCGCGGTAACACCGATGCCAGAAGAAACAAAAGTAGGGCGCGGAAGGTCCTAGTGCGTTGAATTGTATCCCCCCAAAATATATATTGAAGTCCCAGCCGTCCAGACCTGGGAACATAACGCTTTTGGAAATAAGGTTTTCACAGCCGGAGTGGGGTTAAGTCGTGGTCATGTGCGATTATGGCCAGTCCTTATCTAACATGACAGTGTTGGATCTTCTATGGACAGTGTCCTTAGAAGAAGGGAAAGATGCAGACACAGGAGAAAGGCCCGTGATGACAGACGCAGAGACGGGAGGGTCGGGGCTGCACGGCGGAAGAGGCCAAGGATGGCCTGCAGCTCTCCGCCACAGCAGCCCCAGGACACCAGGGCTGTCCTTGGGAAAGAAAGTGCGAGCCAAGGGCTTCCTAGCCAGGCTCACTGCGGCCAGTGCAGAGGCCATGAGACTGCTCTGGAGAGGACGGCATTCAGGGAGTCTGGCGCGGACACGCGCTCCTTGGAGTAACTACCGAGAATGAGCTCCCGCCTTCCGAGGCGGAACAAAAATGGCTCGCACCCGCGCGAGGCCCAGGAACACAGCAGGAGCAAACCGAGGCCCCAGGAAACATGGAGACCGTGCAACTGGCCCCTGGATGGCTCCGTGCTAAGACGGAGCCTGCCAAAGGACGGCAGGATGACCAGCGGCAGCACATTCCGAGGACAGAGAGAGAGCCTGAGAGGAGAGGACGGAGGGGATCAGGAGACACTGGCTGGGCACCACCCCCAGCCCCCACACGCAGACAGACAACCCCCCCCCCCCAGCACAGGAGCCTGAGCTGGAGGCCTCTCCCAGGGCTTGCCCTGTGGGAGGACAGTGGAAGCAACAGAGAGGGATACTCTGTAACAGCAGGAACCCCCTTCTAGGCCAGACAGACCCCTCCTGAGTAATGTCCCAGACACAAGGCTTCGGGGCAGGGTGGTGGTGGGGCACAGGAGCTGAAGGGACTGGGACCCCCTCAGGACCCCAGCATGGAAAGACACCCCCCACCCCCACCACCACACGCACACACACAAGTTCAGGGTCCTCTGCCCACAAACTGGATTTCTCAGCTGAGGGTTTGAAGGCCTGATGTAGCCCCTTGTTCCTTGGAGGAGAGACAGAGAAGGGCCCTGGGGTTTGCTGAGCAGTGGTGGGTTTCAGGTTCCAAGACTACAGTGGGCCCCCCACACACATCGCTCATGGCACACAGGGAGCTGTGCAAGTCCCTTCAGTAACCCCGTGGTCCCCAGGCCTGCTGCCATTTCTGCGACCCTGGGAATCCTTGGCCACAGGAGCCGTGGAGAGGAGATGCAGGAGCCAGGTCACCTACTAGCCTCTGCTTTGAGGTACGCCCAGAAGTCGCCAGCTTCCTGGGTTTTGCTCAGCTTTTCCATCTGGGGAAGGAGGGCGGTCAAGTGGGGCCCAGAGGCAGCCCTGCAGCGATGAGGCCTGGCCGGGGCTGAGAGGTGGAGCACAGGGCGGTTCCCAGGACTCAGCCAGCTCTCAGGGGAGAGGCCTGACCAGCAGTGTTTGCTGCTGTCCCGTGGTGGCTATTCACAAGCCACCAAGTGTCCCTGCTCACTATCGGCTTTGAGACCGTTTGAGACCTTTCACAGTGAACGGCGGGAAGGGCAAACCCACCCCCTGCAGACGTGTGTGCATCACTAGTTCACAGAGCCATGTATGCCTGCCTTGTCTGGCTCCCAGCACGGGACTCCAGCAGCCACCTCCGACCCCCCCCCCCCCCCCCCCGCCACAAGGGAGCCTGGGCAACAAGCACACAAGCCCCTGGTCCCCACAGCACGGGGCTGCCCTGGCTGCCCTGACTTGCCCAAACCACAGCCCTCCGCCCCCTCCGGCCTTCCTCCCCAGCTGGGTCTTCTCCCAGGTCGCTGAAAGGTCACAGCCCAGAATAGGCAGGGTCCCCACCTGGGGAGGGGTCCCGGTGACGCCCTGGGCCTCCACCCAGCCAGGCGCGGCAGGTTGTCTCATCTTGCTCCCTCCCTGTCCCGGAGCAACTCTGACTGGTTCACCCAGCATGCTCAGAGCTACCCCACCCCTCAGGACCCCCGCCTGCTGTAGCCCTGATAGGAGGAGATCCCAGACCCCCACAGGGCTCAGAGAGGTTAAGTTGCGGCCCAAGCTGGGCAGCCCGGATGAAATCCTCAGGGAGCAGAGCCCACACGTGCTCAGGCTTGCAACCCATCCCGCCCGGTGCCCCAGGGCCATGCAGCAGCTGGGACACCCACCCCACCTGGGGGGCCAGGCCCGGAAGGTTAGAGCATCAGCCCTGACACGAGTGTGCTGTGGGCCCCGGTGGAAGGGGGTGGGCGTGGGGGGCTGACTTCTGCCGCAGGCCCGTTCTGCTCCCCTACCCACAGCCACAGCTCCGCGCCTCCCCCGCAGCCAAGGTGTTGGCTCAATCACAGCACCCCAGGAAGATGTAAAAAGGCCCTGAGGCCTCATTAGGGTAATTTTCTTTCCAGTTAGCTAAGTAATATGTTCTGAGAGCGGCAAGCAGCTCCACCTTGTCAGGGGTCCTGAGTAGGGCTCCCCGGGGCCAGGCTCAGAGGGCACCAGGACCCGGATCCCAGACGCCAGAGCAGCACAGGGCCGTGGGCCGGGTGGTGGTGGGAGGACAGTCCTCCCGCCCCGGGCCCATTTTCTCCATCTGTGAAATGGGAGGAAGTACCTTTCCTTCTTAGTTCTCAGACACTGGGAGCACACAGTAAGAATGGTTCAGGAAGGTAGAAACTCCCCGTAACAGGGGACTCTAAACGTCCCCATTTAGAATCCCAATAGGGGTGCAAACCCAGAGCCCAGGTGCTGGCCAGCCTGGCTGCAGAGGGGGACATAGCCCTCCTACCTGGGAAATGGGAGCAAGAAGTCTTGCCCCCTGCTGCACTGTTCCCCCACCCCCCCGCCCCGGGGAGCGCCAACTGCTTCAGGGACCAGCAGACTGTGTGGATGGCCTGGGCGCCTCTGGGTCTCCACCACCCCAGTGCCCGCATCACCTCCCCTCTACACCAGGGCTTCCCAGCCCTGTGCTCCTACAGGACACTGAGTGGGGTCCACCCCTCGATGTCTGTAGCACGGTTCCCTCCCAAATGTGATAACCAACTTATCGGCGGACATTGCCAACTGTCCCCTTGCGCAAAACGGCCCCAGCTGAGTCATAGCCATCAGGAGCCCGACTATCCTCGTCACCACCCTGCAGACTCCTTCTGCACCGAGGCATCCCCAGCACAGCTCTGGTCCAATCTGTCTCCTTACAGCCCTGGTCCAACACCTTGTGGACACTTCGCAAGGGCTTCCCCCGGAAGGGAGAGAGAGAAGAAAGGAGGAGAGAGAGGAGAGGGAAGGAGGGAAGGAACGGGCTATGAACAGGAACTGCCCGCCTCATGCTGACAGGGGCAGAGGGCTCCCCTGGGTGGAGGGCTTTCCGGATGCCCCATGCCAGCTGAGCACTGAAGGTGGCTGCCTCCTTTAGGCAAGACTCTAGGGGACCCATCAGCCACCAGGCGCTGCACCGTCCCCATTCCAGCATGACCCAGAGGCCTCCTGAGCTCAACAAGGACCACTGCTCCCCAGTGCCCCCCACCCCGCACCGCCCAGCAGGCAGTGGCCAGCACAGAGGGGCTGTGAGCTGTGCATTCTGGGGTTACCACTAGAGAGAAGGAGGCAAACTTACAGAATCAAAACCGGGCATGAATGTGGATGTGGATTCAGAGTGAGAAAATAATTAAGACACCCTGCAAGTTTTAGGGGCACCTGGGTGGCTCAGTTGGTTAAGCAACTGCCTTCGGCTCAGGTCATGATCCCAGAGTCCTGGGATAGAGCCCTGCATTAGGCTCCTTACTCAGCAGGGAGCCTGCTTCTCCCTCTCCCTCTTCCTATTGCTCCGCCAGCTTGTGCTCTCTCTCTCTCTCTGTCAAATAACTAAATAAAATTTTTAAAAAATTAAAAAAAAAAAAGACAGCTTGCAAGTTTTAAAACTCTGATGAGCACACACTCATAATACAAAGTGTTGGGGGAGGGGCGCCTGGGTGGCTCAGTGGTTTAGGCCTCTGCCTTCGGCTCAGGTCATGATCTCAGGGTCCTGGGATCGAGCCCCACATTGGGCTCTCTGCTCAGCGGGGAGCCTGCTTCCCTCTCTCTCTGCCTATTTGTGATCTCTCTCTGTCTATCAAATAAATAAATAAAAATCTTTAAAAAAAATATATACAAAGTGTTGGGGGAAACGTGCGTTCATTCACCAGCTCACGGTCCCACCTGTAAATACTTGGGCCTGCGGCTCTTGGCCACATAATTTTTGTCATCTTGTGTATGACAGCGTTATGTCATATTCCACCGAAGGAACAGAAGGAGGAATGTAGCTGCCTTTCTCAGAGTGCGGCTAGTGGAAACTTGCTTCTTCTCCTGTAGGGTTTGGATGCTCAGAACACGGCCCCAGACCGGACTTGCTGCGTTTGACCCCGAACCTGCTTGTGTGCCTGAACAGCAGAGGTGTGATCAGCTCACTCGCAGAAGGTCCAACTTTTAAAGGAAGAAATGATGGCAGATGCACATGTGGGACTGGGGTCCATACAGTCTTGACGGCATTTCCATTCTGACCAGGTGTGGATGGGCACTGAGTGTCCCATGTCCACCTGTGCTCCAGGGGCTTCAGGAACAGCGGAGCAGTGGGAATAGCGCAGCATGGGCTCAGCTCCACATGGTTCTCACTCGTTGCCTCTACCACCGGCACACTCGGCAGGCTGGGCTCACAGGATGCCTTCTCTCCCATATCTGCCCTTGCCCTGCACCTCTGGGTCACGACGCCAAAGGGCCAACCTGTGCTCTGGTGACTGAGTGATGCCACGGAGGTCCCTGTCACTGACAGATGAGCTCGGCTGTACTCACAGCTCCCTAGACCAGAGAGGTCACACTCCCCAAGGGCCACAGTGGGAACACCAGGCTTGGGGCCACAGGAAGGACGCGGAGACCTCCACCGGGGTTTCCTGGGGAAAGGAAGGGCAGGGAAACTGCTTCAGATTGGCTAGGCAGGCTTTGGGCATGGGGCTGTCCCCAGCTCTCTGGTACCCGGCCCCAGGGTGACATTGATTTGGGAAATGTCAACTTGGGGTGTGGGCACTGCATAAGGAGGCGGGTCAGGAGGAGGGGAGCTGGGGGTCTTCACTCCTCCAGCTCCTCCCTTCTCGGGAGGAACCTTGCTCCCCATCCCTGACCACAAGGACCCTCAGGCACCCAGGAAGGTCCACACATTCATGCCTTGAAACACATAACCTCTGTGACAGTCTCCGGAGACACAGAAGAAGCATTCAGTAAAACACAAACTCTGTTCCTGCTGCTTAGCGAGACAAGGGAACGCTGTTCATCTGATAAAGGCTATCCACCAAAAAAACATAGAGCGGCAATCCAAGTTCGTGGGGAAATGTTGAAAGCTCTCCCTGTCGGCCTAGCAGGAGACAGAGCAGCCCGTCAGCCCGGCAGCTTGGCAGTGTTAGCCCGGAGGTGGCCAACGGCTCGGTGAAACAAAACCGTCTTTGTTCACAGAGGGCATGGCTCTGCGCACAAGGGTGCCTGAAGAGTCTATGGAGAAATGACGCCAATGAATTTGGTGGACCCAAAATCTGTGTGCAGGATTCCACTTTATTTCTGTATGTTAGCAACAATGCTAGAAAAATGAAATTTCGCACACAGACATTATAACAGCCCCGAAAATATAAAAAATCTAGGAATAATGCGTGAGACCGGGCGCCTGGGTGGCTCAGTGGGTTAAGCCACTGCCTTCAGCTCAGGTCATGATCTCAGGGTCCTGGGATCGAGTCCCACATCCGGCTCTCTGCTCAGCAGGGGGCCTGCTTCCCTTCCTCTCTCTCTGTGATCTCTTCCCTTCCTCTCTCCTACTGTGATCTCTCTCTGTCAAATAAATAAATAAAATCTTTTAAAAAAAAAATAATAATGCGTGAGACCACTATCAGGAAACTTACAAAACGTTACCAGAGACATTAAAAGAATCTGAATAAATGGAGACGTCATGTTGGTGGTGTAGAAGGCTCACTCCAGGTGCCCCCAGACCCACTAAGTCCCTCTAAATTAATTGATAGAACCAAAGAAATTTCCATCCAGATTCTAGTTAAATTTTGTGGCACTCAAAATACTGATTCTAAGGTCTATATGGAAATACAAATCCAATGCAAGAAACACTTACAAGGACTTTGGTTATATCAGAGAACAAAATCAGCCAAAACCCCGCCTTGCACGGCTTTCCCTCCAGCAGGGAGACCCACGAGGAACACGCGCGGCTTACCCAGCACAAGGTGGTAAAGACTGGGGGAAAGCACAAGCTGGTAAAGACTGGGGAAAGTGAAGAGCAAGGCAGGGTGAGGGTCAGCTGAGCTGCTGGGAGTGCTGGGTGGATGCTGTTTGTAGAACTAGCAGGTGGCCAACAGGGGCCTCCTTGAAGGTGACATTTGCAAGACAAGAGAACAGCTCAAATACAAAGAGAAAGGTGGACTACCTGCACGGCACATCTTGAACCCTTACAGTGAAGACGGTGTGGGGTTGCTGCAGCAAAGACCTAAGCAGGTAAGGCACTATGAAAAGCCCAGAAGCCCATCCTTGCCTATTGGGACGCCAGATTTCAGGTTATGGTCGCACAGCCTAACAGGCACCGCAATAAACGACACTGGGACAACAGTCTACTTATGAGAGGGGAAGCTAGAAACTGTGTTCCCACCAAACACCACCCTCAAAAATCAATTCCTGTTGGATTAAGGACTTGGCCATGAAAGGCTGAACATTTAGAAGATAACATACAGGAATATATTTGTGATCTTGAAGTAGGGAAGGATTTCTTAAGAAAAACACAAAAAACACTGATGAAGGAAACTATTGATAACTTCAAGTATATTTAACTGTTTGCATATAAAAACGCACTGTTGAGAGAGTAGAACCAAGCCATGGTGTAGGAGAAGAACTTTCAACACATTAAGCTGATGAAATGCTAGTGTCTACAATATATAAAGAGCTTCGATAAATCAATGGGAAAAGGCAAAAGCACTAGGAGAAAAACAAGCAAGAGACCTTGGACTGAAACTTTACAAAGAGGAAATCCTGACCAGGTTGAGGAGGCACACACCTTGCATCAAGGTGGGAAATGCAAGCAGAGTCTGCAGTGAAAGGCTGGGGCCAAACCCCTGGGTGGGGACAGCATGAGGACATCAAGGGCGGGAAGCAGCTTGGGTCATCAGTTGTACCCACTTTGCTCACGGGCATGTGGATGACTTTGACCACCTTGGGAAAGACTGTTGACTCATCTACTGAAGCTGAAGATATGGAAACCACGTGACACTGCATTGCGAAAATACTCTGAAGAAGGCAAGCTTATCCACACCTGCTCTTAGCAGCACTTCGACCATCTCTAGAGGTCAGGAGCAAACCAGATGGCCAGCAGACTGGAGACAGGAAGTGCGGGATATTCCTGTGACACAATAACATACAATGGCCACAAGAGTGCAGGATCCAGAGCTACTCAGAATGTGGATGAGTCTCCCCATGACTTTGATGGACACGGACAAAGCTACCAAGAATACACACAGCACGATTCCATTTATAGAAAGTGCAAACACAGTCTCATTGTTTAGGGGTGGTATCAACGCTGTAAGACCACAAATAAGGGCAGGGAATAATCCCAATAAAAATTAGAATAGCAGGGGCGCCTGGGTGGCTCAGTGGGTTAAGCTGCTGCCTTCGGCTCAGGTCATGATCTCAGGGTCCTGGGATCGAGTCCCGCATCAGGCTCTCTGCTCAGCGGGGAGCCTGCTTCCTCCTCTCTCTCTCTGCCTGCCTCTCTGCCTACTTGTGATTTCTCTCTGTCAAATAAATAAATAAAATCTTTAAAAAAAAAAAAAAAATTAGAATAGCAAATGCTGATTACTGTGAAGGGGAAGGCAGGGCTTTGGCTGGGGAGGGAGTCACGGGGGCCACCAGTGTTGTTTTGCGGACCTGAGATCAGTCCCAGGAAGGGTTGTGAGCTTCCTTCCCCTGGGGCACATCCCTCCCACTGCCATTGGTGAGACGAAGCCCCTTCCCCAAATTCCACAGCTCACTGAGACAGGGCCTTGGGCGTAGGCTGCTCCATAAAGCCCCTGGTCCCCCAGTGGCAGAACCCAAGCACCGAGCACAGGCTCCACCAGAGACTGAGCGGCATGAGGTGTGGGGCTTGGCCCACAGCCATTTCAGCAGATGCCACAGCATCGCAAAGCCAGACCGGCACAAAAGGACCTCCGTGCGTGTCTCCCTGGGGGAGGCTGTAGCATGGAGGAGGATGAACTCTTATAAAAACGTCAATTTCTTTAAAGCGTGTTTGCAGCAATGGCTGTTCTGCGCCAAGTTTAAGCCTGGTGGGAGTTTCATGTCAGATTTTCGAGTAGGTGTTTAGAGCAGACAAGTTAATTGTCCTTGTGTGGGGTGAGCAGCTGAGCGACATCGAGGGACCCAGGTGGGGTGCTTCCTGGCGTGGCCGGCATGTGATGCTCCAGGGAAGGCAAAGGACAGCGGAGCAGAGGCCCTGGGAACACGGGGCAGGAGTCCCCACGTCCCCTCCACTGCAACACGCCTGGGAAAGGACTCTCTGGGCCAGCCCGCATCTCCATGGGACCATGATGCCTGAGCAGGCAGAAATTCTGGGGGCAGGGAAGCCTGGGAAAGGAGGCTCAGAGCTGCCTTTTCACTCCCAGCCTTCAACCCCAGCCTCCTTCAGAGATGGATCCCACTGGAGTCTCTCGTAGGCCTCTTCCGGATCTGAAGTGGGCATGAGATACTCACCATCCAGTCCTTTTTCCCATCATCACCAGGGACTTTGTGGCACCCAGTTTTTGAGAAAAGACGGCATATTCTAGGACCAGACCGGGAACAAGGGAGGAATTCATCAGTCATCCTTCACCTATCCATCCATCCATCCATCCATCCATCCATCCATCCATCCATCATCCACCACCTACCCACCCTTCCATCCACCCACCCATCCAACCACCCATTGTTTCCACAAACTTTCACTGAGTACCAACTCTGAGCAACAGAAGACAGAGGTGCAGGAAACAGAGTTCCTGCTCCCAGAGCACACAGTCCAGAGGGAAGTTGCACATAAACACAAGACAAAGTTGCAGATAGTGGCCAGCCTACAGACCATGTCCCTGGGGGACCACTGGGGGACATTGGTCCAAGGAAGAAAAGACATGAGGATTGGGACGCCTGGGTGGCTCAGTTGGTTAAGCAGCTGCCTTCGGCTCTGCTTCTCCCTCTGACTCTGCCTTCCACTCTGTCTGCCTGTGCTCGCTCTCGCTTGCTCTCTCTCTGACAAATAAATAAATAAAAATCTTAAAAAAAAAAATTTTTTTTTTAAAAAGACGTGAGGAATTGGAAGTTGCTGCCCACCATGTTGGATGCCCACCATGACGGCTGGCGGGGAAGAGGGAGGACAAGGGAGATGATAAGCAGTAAACATGCAGGGGGTCAATGGTTGGTAAGACTGGCAGGCTTAAGTTCCAGCACTTGTAGCTTTGAGGCAGGGCATGGATGAAGTCAGCGGGACAGAGACAAGGTGGTGACTGCCGAGTGGGTGCCTGAGACTGTTCAGGAAGCAAGGAGAATCTACAGCCATGGGTCACAATGCCTGGTGTGTGGCCATGAGAGTCAGTGGCTGGCCTAGGTAGGAGGTCTAAGTCCTCAGGGGACAGCAGGCTGGGGCTGTGGGCGGGTCACCCACCTGGAGATGGAAATCACCAAGGACTAGAAGGGGAGAAGTGTTAGAGAGAGGGGTGTTGTTTTTGAAGGACCAGCAAGCACCTGTTTTCAGTTAGAGCAAGGTCAAGGGCACATTCAGACAAAGGGTTTAGGAAGAAGAGATGTTGCTCATGGCTGGTTATGGGTTCAAGAGGACACTGGGGAAGGGTTTGAGGGGGGCTAGGGGGGTGGGAGAAGGGCTCAGAGAAGGGATTATACAAGCTATAGGCCAAGAGTGGCCTGGAGACTTAAACTTGACCAAGGAAGGAGCATACCCAGATTTGTTCTAAAGTCTGTAGCAGCAGGTGGTGGTAGGAAGCGGTGAAGGTTGTGGGTTTTGCCCAGAGACGTCATTCATGCCTGCTGGGAGCCAGCTGAGGGTGGACTTACCCCAGGCCCCTCCTGGAAGCCCACAATTTGTTTTGCTAAGAGAGATATCCTGCCTGCAAGCTGCCCCTTCCTTTGATAGGTGACACAGCCTGAATGTGGCCTCTTCCAGGGGCACAGGAAAGCTTTGCGGTCCATCCTCCTGAATGCTGTGGGCCCTCGCTCCAGGCTCTCTGGCCCCATGTTCGTCTCTCACACACCCTCACCCCAGGCAGGCAGGGACCTCTACTCCACGTGGGGTCCTCAGTGTCCCTCATGGGCAGGGCCAGGCATGATATGGTGAACTGAGTTGGGGAGGAAGAAGCCTGCAGTTGCTAAAATCAGTATTCAGGAGATGAGGGACCCTGATGTGTGCCAGGCCCTGGACCGAGTGCATTCACTCATCAAAACAGAGATTTCTCATTTTGATAAAGGTAACGTACATAGAGGAATGTGGCAAATGTGTCTGCACAGCTTGAAGGTCAATGACAGGATGTACACCTGTGCACGCCCCCGCCCCCAGGTTAAGGAGCACAACACAGCCCGTGAGAGGGAGATCTGCGTCCACCTCCACCACGCCCTCCCTTCCCCCAGCCCAGAAAACCACCATCCCAACTTCTATTCATCCCTTTGCTTTTCCTGACAGTTTCACCAACTGTGTCTGCTCCCAGTGTCCGCTGTCTCTTCGCTCTGGAACGTGGACAGTGTGTGCCAACAGGGCTGGTAAGAAAAGGGTGGCTTTGCCACTGTAACGTGGAGGTTTGCAGGAGAAGGCTTTGGCTCTACCGTGGCTTCTCTCTCCCTGTGAGTTTTAAGAGCTCTCTCTGGAGACACCAGGGAGCAAGAGAGAAACAGGTTTGTTACCACAGGGGCACTGCAGGGGCTCTATTGAGGACCAGGTACCAGACGACCCAACAGGTATCAGTTCTTGGAGGATGGGCCACCTGGACTGTCTCTACGTGAGCCCACTAAGACCCAGCCACAGCCTCAGGAGCAGCATGGAACAACACACTTACATGAGGTGAAACAGATTACATCTGTGTCCCAGGCCTCAGGACACAGGCAGAAGAGCAGGGACTGGGGAACACATGGTGGAGCCA
The DNA here is from genome assembly GCF_022355385.1 of Mustela nigripes. Lineage (NCBI taxonomy): Eukaryota > Metazoa > Chordata > Mammalia > Carnivora > Mustelidae > Mustela > Mustela nigripes. Next base: position 204,581,833 of record NC_081557.1, on the reverse strand, counting down.
AGTCCAGCTGAGAATTTGGGCCGGGCCACCTGGCCAGTCCTTCTATAGATCTAAACCTGTGCAGGAATAGCAATGACGGCATTTGACCTGTCTCTTGAGTCATGCTGCTCCAATGGGACCTCATTTCCCTCTGCATCTGGTCATCCCCCCTTCATCCTCCTCTTGGGGCGGAGGCTCCTTTCCATCCCTCCCAAATGCACCCTCCGTTGGGCCTCATATCCTTGTCTTCCTCTTCTTGCTTTATGTTCTGACTTTGGCGGAGCATTTGCATGTCTGGAATAGCTCTAAGAGAGTCGCATTGGGTACTTGCATACTTTCTTGGTAGTTTGACTAGGTATAGAATTCTAGGTTGAAGGCCAATATCCTTTGGCATTTTGAGGTCTCACTGCAAGGATTGGTATTGAAAAGTCTGTAGGTATTTTATGCGCTGTTTGCTGATTTTTCTCCTCAAACAATTATCAACTCTTGGTTTTTGCCTCCAGAGTCCTGAAATGTCACACCAATCTGCCTCAGTGTGGGTCTACTTTTTCCCACTGCGGGCGTCAGGGGACAGGTCCTTTTAACCTGGCAACTTCTGTCCTTTGGATTTGGAAATTTGTCTTCCTTCTTTGATAGTTCTATCATGCCTCATTTTTTTGTCCTTTCTTTCTGAAACTCCTGTTATTCAAACAATAGGTCTCCTAAATTGGAAATCTAGTTTTTTCCTTGTCTATCCTTTTCCTATCTTTTCATTGCTTCAAACTGCTTTATCAGAAATTTCCTCAATATTATTTGCTTTTTATTCCACCTGGGTTTTCATACCTGCTATCATGTTTGTAGTTTCCAATAACTCCTTTTGTTCCCTGAATTATACTTATTTTCCTTCTATAATATCATATATTGTATGTAATTCTATACTTATGTGTGTGCATGTATATGTATATTCTATGAATTTAACACTTTCTCTCTATGAGATTAAAAACAGTCATTTTTACCCTTTTTTGCTCACTGCACAGTTTTTTTCTTCTCTTATTTTTCGTTATTGCCTATTTGCTTGAGTCTGTGTGTGTGTGTGTGTGTGTGTGTCTCTCTCTCTCTCTCTTTCTCTCTCTTCCACATTAAGAGCTGCCCTTACATTTTTAAGAATCCTTAGCTGACGGCCACCTGGGTAGCTCAGTAGGTTGAAGCCTCTGCCTTTGGCTCAGGTCATGATCCCAGGGTCCTGGGGTTGAGCCCCACATCTGGCTCTCTGCTCAGTGGGGAGCCTGCCTCCCCCCAGCCCCCGCCTGCCTGCCTCTCTGCCTACTTATGATCTCTGTCAAATAAATAAAATCTTAAAAAAAAAAAAAAAAGAATTCTTAGCTGACTGTGCATGATAAAGGAAGGGGATTTAAGAGCTGTTGGAAGTCCTGCCCACTCGCATGGTGTTTGTTGACATAGGGCCTCACTGTACAATGATCTTGGTGGGCCCTTGTTGGGTTACTCCTGCTAAGAACATCATGGTTCTTTAGTACTGAGATGGTCTGATTCAGCTGAGATGTTTCTTCTAATCTCTTGTCTGGTGGCTGAGAACCCAGCTCTCAGTGTTCAGAGCAGAACAAGGAAAGAAGACTGGGAGTCCCTACAGTTAACATTCAGGATGATTCAACCTCCCATGTGCATGTGTGCACATGTGTGTGTTTTATCTTAAGATAAACTTTACACACAATGAAATCACAGATCTTAAACATACAATGTAATGAATGATCTTTCACAAATACACACACACCCCCAACCCATATTTCAATAAAAATATCAAACATTTTCTTCACTCCAGAAAGTTCTCTCATGCTTCCTTTTAGTTAATCACCAACTCCCCGACCACCATTCCACTGTAGGCAGCTAAGGTTCTGATACCTAGCATCAGAGATTTTTTGTCTGACCTTGAACTTCAGAAAATGCAGCCATATAGATACTGTTCTCTTTTGGTTTTGGTTTACTAAACTGCTCATAGCAATAAGACTTCTCCACACTGCATGTAGCCATTCATTTTTTGTTGGTTTTTTTTTTTTTTCTTTTTGCTGAGTAGCATTCCTTTGTAGGCATATACCACAATTTGTTACCAATTTTCCAATTGTTGGGCACTTGAGTTGTTTAATATTTCGTCTACTATGACGAAGCTGCCAGAATATTCTTTTTTTTTTAATATTTTATTTATTTATTTGATAAACAGAGATCACAAGTAGGCAGAGAGGCAGGCAGAGAGAGGATGAGGAAGCAGGGTCCCTGCTGAGCAGAGAGCCCGATGTGGGCTCAATCCCAAGACTCTCCATCCCAAGACTCTGAGATCATGACCTGAGCTGAAGGCAGAGGCTTAACCCTCTGAGCCACCCAGGTGCCCCTAAAATGTTACTTATTTTTTTGACAGACAGAGATCACAAGTAGGGAGAGAGGCAGGCAGAGAGAGACGGAGAAGCAGGCTTCCCACTGAGCAGAGAGCCTGATGTGGGGCTCGATCCCAGGGCCCTGGGATCATGACCTGAGCCGAAGGCAGAGGCTTTAACCCACTGAGCCACCCAGGTGCCCCTGCCAGAACATTCTTGTACAGTCTTTTTACAGATACATGCTTTAATTTACCTTGGGAAACCTAGAGTGGAATCGCTGGGTTTGAAAGAGGATGTCTACCACCTCCACTCTGACCTCAGCCTATACCTCCTGATACATTCTTCTTTTCAGCTCAGCTCTGGTAAAAAACTGGGGAGTGGATGGGGAGTGGGGAAGCATCTGTGATTGGAACTGAAACTAGCTCTCAAGCAATAGCAGCTGCCCTGAGTAAGCAAGAACCGCCCCCCACCCCACCATTGGCCCCGAGACAATGATCAACCTGACCTTCACTGCCCACCTGCATGGACCCACCAGCCTTGGTCCCACATTTTCTTCATATAAACCTGGACATATTCTCCACCCTTTGGAGATGGTCTGAGATGTTAGTCTGCTGGCTTCCCAGATGGCGGCCTCACTGAAATAAATCCCTTTCCTGTTTCACCAGCACTTATCTCTCTGCCTGTGGATTTTATCAGCAACGAGTGGCCAAACCTGGTCTGCTTGGGATCCCCCAGAGCCAGGTGCTCGTATACCCCTGTGCCCTAGCTACAGGTTCATAGAATTGAACCCACTGGATTGGGTCATAGAGTAAGTGTTTCCTGAATTGCATAAGAAACTGACAAAGGGTCTCACCAAGTGGTCGAGTATTTTACACTCCCACCAGCAAAGTGGTAGCATTTTGATGGCTTCATATTTTTTCCAACATATGACATTGTGAACCTAATTTTGGCTGTTCTACTGGGCACGAGGTAGTGTGCTGAATATTGACGACTGTGGTGAACATCCTTGCATTCATTCAAGTGCTCAACATTTCCCAGTTAAGTAGGATGAGTTCTACATTTTGTGTAGATGACCCTTATTCAGTTGCAAAAGTCCCCTTCTAGTGCCAGCTGGCTGAATGATTTCTATCACAAACGGGTGTTGGATTTGTCAAGCGCTTCAACTAGACTTATTTGTGAATGATATGTGTTCTTCTTTTTCTTTTATTCTATTAATAAAGAAAACTTATCAATCCATTTCAAATATGAAGCCAAGCTTATTTACATATCACAGAATTCTATTTGCTAATACTTTGTTATGGATTGTTGTGTCTGTGTTTGACACGGGAGCAGAAGGCTAGCTGAGGACAAAGCAGAAGCTGACCCTGAAACAACCCCCCACCTCTGGGGTGGGACATGTGTGTTATTCTTCCAGGAAGCTCCCACTTAATATCATTGCTTTACTAGAGGGGAAAACAGCCTCAACAATAGCTAGGCCTCCAGTATCCTGTGAGTCTTTAACATATGAAAATCCTTTTGAAACCTCCTTTTTCCTTACCTCCCCTAACTCCCATGTATACAATCAGCTATCCCTCACAACTCCAGCATGGCCACTCTTTCTGCCCAGGGGTCCTGTCCCCATGCCTTAATACCACCACCAATTTGCACCAAAGACATCTTAAGAATTCTCTCTTGGTCATGGGCTCCAGACCCCACCCCACCAAACCTCACCTCCAAAACCACATTAATAGAATTGCTTCCTGGGACGCCTGGGTGGCTCAGTTGGTTAGGCAGCTGCCTTCGGCTCAGGTCATGATCCCAGCGTCTTGGGATCGAGTCCCACATCGGGCTCCTTGCTCAGCAGGGAGCCTGCTTCTCCCTCTGCCTCTGCCTGCCATTCTGTCTGCCTGTGCTTGCTCTCTCCCCCTCTCTCTCTCTGATGAATAAATAAAATAAAAAAAAAAAAATAGAATTGCTTCTAGGCAGTAGAACATGAGCAAAAGTGATAGGCCTGGCTCTCTAACTACCTCCCCTGTGAGATCCTCAACACTCTCTCCCCCTGTGCCAGTGGGAAGCGATCTTGAAAGTCCTGTGTTGAAGATGGGGCAGCCCAGTCCCCATATCACGACCCAGAGGACAACAACCTGTTGGTCAGTCTTGAACAGGGAAGAAAATAAACAACTATCCTCTTGGGGTCTTTATGCACTTATTAGGTAACAAATAGGACAGGCGCATTAAATGATGTAGTAAAGATGTTAGGGTTCAAAGCCAATGGCCAAGAAGGAATTCTTGAGCCATCTTTGGTGCAAAAAGGTGGTTTTAATAAAGCAAAGAGATAGGACCCTAGGGGAGGAAGAGCCACACTGGTGTTAGGAGGCCCATTATATACTTTCAAATTAGGAGAGGATTAGGGATAGCATAAGTGTCTAAGGAATTTTGGAAGCAAGGTTTCTAGGACCTTGAGGGGGCTAGCTGCTGTTGAGAAAAGGTCACTTATCACCATCTAATAAAACCTTAGTCACAAGACTGTTCAGATGTGTATCAGGTGGGCGTGGGCATTGCGATTGGGGATGGTTGCCAGTACCTTAGGAGACAGAGATAAAGGAAGTTTCCAAAGGAATTTTTATGTTAAGACAGATTAACAGGATCCTGGGGGTCAGGTTAAGGTTGCCTTTTACCCTCAGCAGAGTATCAATATCAAGGCCGCTGAGCTCCTACAGGAATGTCACTCTGCCTGTTGCAAGGACTTGTCAGCGGGTTGTAGGTAGTAAAGAAATTGAGTTTTTCTTTTGCCTTTGTTTCCCACTTCATTAAATACTAACAGCCAGGCCACTGAAGTACAGAGACTGAAGTTAATCTTTGCCTGAAAAGACTAAACAACCAGACAAACATGAAAGAAGAGCTCTCAAGATCCTGGGGTTAGGCAGGAAAGAGAGTAAGGCCCTCCTCCAGTCCAGGCACTTTATGCACAGGGAACACTTTTAAAGGAACTACTGCTTCAGTCCAAGAGGCCCAAGTACTCTCCAGCCCCATCCTTTGTCCTCAATGTCCCTCCTATCCCAAGGCCTCCCTTCCCGGCACAACCCACCACCCTGCGAAGCCTTTCAGGTCACTCTTAACAGGTGAGTTCACCCCGTCTCTTCTCCTGCCCCAAAGCCCCCAGTCGGTGACCTCACTGTATCATCTACCAAGCCCCCTGAGGGCAGCGATCTACAGCTCGCTCCAGGGCATGCCTAACCCTACCCAACATTGGGCCCCTGGGTTGAACTTAGCTGATTTACCAAAATTCAACAGGGCGGGAACGAGGCAGATGCACAAGTATCTCTAATATGGAAACAGAGTGTGGAGAGGAAGTGTAGGGACGTGGTTCAAAGACACCATAAGGGTGCAGCCCCACCCCAGTCCCCGGAAAAGCTTCCGCGGGGCGGGAGTGAGAAAGCCCAGACTCCTGGAACCGCGGGCACTCAGTTTGTTTCCCCCGTCAAGGGAAGGAGTGCCTAGCAGGAGCCACCTGCCCGCAACCCACAGGGACAATAAAGGCTCCTATCACTGCCGGTGACACCGGAACCATCTGAGGATCGTCGGGGTTCCGGAACTGTCTATTCTTCCCGGGAAGCAGAGGGGAGGGGGACCTCTCCGACCATCCCGGAGTCCGGGAGGGGTCTTCACTCAACCTCTCAACCCCAAAGAGGGTAGCCCCAGCGCACTCCGCGCACGAGGCCGCGGCGTGGTTGCCTTGGAAACGCTCACGTGCCTCCGCAGGGCTTCGCGGGCCTCGTAGTCCCCCACCGGCTTCGCTCGGACGACCCGCGCGGAGACGAACTACAACTCCCAGGAGGCCGCGCGGAGAGGCGGGGCCGACGCGCGGTGGGGACCGGCCCCTTCGGCCTGAGGCGCGGGGTCTCGGCGGCCGAAGGATAAAGATGGCGACGCCGAGGCTAGGAGTGGGGTCGCGCGGGCTCCCGCAGCCGCAGCTGCTGGTGCTGCTGCTGCTGCTCCTGGTGCTGCTGTTGCTGCTCGGGCCCTGGCCGGCGGCGGGTCACGGCGGCAAATACTCGCGGGAGAAGAATGAGCCCGAGTTGCTGCCGAAGCGCGAGCCCCCGAACTCCCCCGGCGGGGAGTTCCGCATGGAGAAGCTCAACCAGCTGTGGGAGAAGGCCCAGCGGGTGAGCGGCGGCCGGGGCCTTCCGTGACCCCTCGGGCCGGGGCGTCCGGGTCTCCTGTGACCGCGAGGGTGGGGGCGGGGCGGGCGTCCCGTGTGTCCTGTGACCCCGGGGCTGGTGGGGCCCGGGGATGTCCCCTGGGTAGCGGGGCTCCGGGGCATCCTCTGTCTCCTCTGACCCCGGGGCCGGGGTGTCGCCTGTCTCCTGGGGCCACGGGGGCCAGCGGGGGCTGGACATCCTCTGTCTCCCCGGACCCGGGGCGGGCGAGAGACATGCTGCGGGGTCGGGCGTCTTCTATCTGCAGGGCGATGGGGCTTGGGTCTCCTTTAGTCCTGGGGCTTTGCAGGGTCTGGTGCTTTCCTGTCTCTGGTTCTGGGGACCCGAGGGGCTTGGGTCTCCTCTACTCGGGGGCCACTGCTCAGGCTGGCCCCGTGATTCTTGCCTTGGTATGCAGATGCCATGGTTAGGGTTGGGGGTCCTTTGATAAGGCTCTGAAACTCACTCCTGGTCTTGTGAGACCCCACCGGAGACCCGGGAAGTACTGTGGAGTTCTTCCACTTGGTGTCTTGACTTTCTGTGACATTATCTGGTTCCTCTTTGATAGAAGTGCTTCAGAGAGCTGTAGGCCAAACGGGAACCAGGGCTCCTTCTGCCTGGTCCTGTGGGTCTTGTGACATCGTCAGTGTCGCAAGGCTGCTGAGCAGCGGGGGAGCAAGGGCTGTTCTCAGAGCTTTGGGAGTTAAGTGAAGCAGAGCCTCTGGGGGTGGCACCCACATGCACACTGATGGTCCTTGGCCGCTGTGCCCTGCCTCGTGTTCTGGTGTTACGGTGGGGGACACAGGACAGGGCTGGAGACATGTCCTGAGCCGGCTCACAGAGCTCCACGGCACAGAGCTCACACACCCAGTTCTTTGAGCTCCAAGCTCCTGTCGGGTTCCTCTCCTGACCTTGTGATTAGAATGTGTTGAGGTGTTGTCCTGGGAGGTGGGAGGGCCAGAAGAGGAGGGTAGACTGTGTTTCCCTTGTTCTCTGTGGGCCTTGTTCCTTTACTGTGGGTAGGACTTAGGAAGGGCAGGTCGGGGTCCTGTCCTGTTCTGTGCTTGGTGCTGCCTTGCCGCGTACAGGTAAGACTGCTCCCATGTAGAGGCCTCGACCTCACGGTCTCCCAGGGAGCTCCCCAGTATCCACCTAGGGGCCAGCCTCCTGAAACTGTGCGCACAGTCGCTCTGCCTGAGTGCAGAGCCGTGGCTGAGGCAGAGGATTGAGTGGAGCCTGGTTCCCAGTGACTGTTTCACCACTTTGCTGAGATACGATTGACGTATAAAAAACTGTGCGCAGTTAGTACGTTCATCTTGGTGAACTTGACGGGAAGCATCCACCTGGGAAACCATCGACACGTGTGGGCCGTGAACATGGCCCTTGTTTTGGAGGAGGCTTTCTTCCTGTGTGTTTGCTTGTCTCTTCATTCTTGATGCTTTAGTGACTGTTTAATAATGAACAGACTCTGCTCTGCATTTGAGTTCTACTGACTAGTCCGTTTCCTGTGAGGCATTAACGTTTAACTGGAAGAGATTGAAGGAGTCCAGAGAGGGAGCGCTGAGTGTTTGCCCGGAGCTGTCTTTGCCTCTTTCTCGATGGGACCTGACTGCCCCTGTGTCCGGGTGTTGCCACTGCAGGTGGCATCTGTGCTGAGCCCACCGGTATCTACATTTCAGCGAAAGGGCTGATGTGTGAGAGAGGCCCCGGGTAACTAGACCCCCAGGGGCTTCAGATGTGAGAAGCAGCGACTCACAGCGTCACAAAGTGGGCCGAGTCTGCAGCTCCGGGGCTCCTGACTGGCTGTCATGTTGATCTCCAGCCAGGGCCCTGGGGAGGTGGACAGCTAAGAAAGTAAGAGGTGCGTGGGAACGTTGCCTTGAGGTCCTCAGATCTGTCCCCTCATGGTGGAACTAGCTGGCAGGCAGAGAATACTCAGTCCCCAAGAGGGACACAGGGGCCAGTGCAGTGTCGCACTAACCAGAGAGGGGAGAGCTGGGAGCCAGGCCCTCCCAGGCCCTGGCTGTGGCTCTCAGTGCAGACAGGCCCTAGGCTTACAGAGGATAGATTCCCTTGGATGCCTTGGTGTCCTGGGCAGACTGAGGGCCTGCCCTTCAGCTGTTCACCACCCAGTGCCCTTTCTGCCCTTCCTAGAAAATCCACATGCCCCAAACCACTGTCCAGTTTTTCTGCCCCGGGGATCCCACAGGTCAGGTGAGGCTGTGGCTCCAGCTTCCCCAGAGTCCTGGTGTTCTCCTGAGAGTGCCCACGGTGGGGGCATCCAGGCAACAGTGGGGCCTAGGACACAGCCCGGGAGGACAGGTGGGACTGTGTCAGCCTGGGTGCCCCTTGACGAGTCTAAGGCTTCTGGGTGGGGACACGCAGGAGTCTTCGAAAGGAAGGGTTTGGGCCTCGGGAGAGGGAGTAGGAGCTGGTACACTATGAGACAAACGCCTGCCCCAGGAGAGCCAGAGAGCCAGCAAAGGAGGGAGCAGCCCCATGGAGTAAGGTCGAAGAAACTTTTAGAAGCCTTAGGAGAGTTTCCTGCCCTAAGCCCTGCTGTTTATTTGGTGCCATCTTTTTACTCCTGAGGAACTTTCCCTGGCTAGTTTTCAAGCTGATGAAGGACGGGGCCCACATTTTCTGGGCATCTTCTGAGAAGCCTAGCTGGAGCTAGGTAGGGTCACCACTATGACCCTTGTAGCTGAAAAAGCACGTTGGCCGCAGTCTTCCCAGCCTGTGTGGGTGGCAGGGGCCTGCTCTGTCTTGTAGCTTGTCCAGCAGCCCGCCGTGGTATCTCTGGGTGCCGGGGGAGCGCCAGCAGGTCCAGCCCCATGAAGACTGATGGAATGTTCTGGTCTGAGGGACCAGCTTGAAGCACTCCTATTGATCTGGGCTGAGCTGACAGCAGTCAGCAGGAAAGGCAGGAGCAGGGCCCAGTCTCTTGGCCACTCTGGGCCTCAGGCCACCAAAGACAAGTGCAGGTCTCTTACTGGCCTGAAGGCAGTGGGAGGGTGTGTGTGTGTGCTGCACTTAGAGCCTTCTGTCATTGTGTCATTAGCCAGTCTCTTGTGGGTGGGGCATCTGTCAGGCAGGTTCACAGACTGATCTTTTCTTAATGTGGAAGTTTGCCATAATTTAGTCCACTGTCCTCTGATCATGGTGATTTATTTTTTATTGTACTTACATGACACAAGGAGAAGGTGATGGTTTCCTCCCATGCTCAGCATTCACGTCCCTCCATCCTCACACTCCAATACCCGGGGCCCCACGAGTGTCACCGGGGTCCAGGTGGCTGGTGGGACGTCCCGGTGTAGGAGCCGGCCCTGTGGCCTTAGGTGGGCTCAGAGAGAGGGGCTGGCAGCCAGGCTCAGGCCACTGTTGGTGGGCAACACCTCGTAGACATGGTATTTCTAGACCATGCCCGGCTGAGGAGCTCTTCCAGTGAGGCTCGAGAGCGGGCTCCCCGCAACCTTGCAGCGGGGCAGGCCACCAAGGGCTCTCCCGAGAACACGTGTGAGTTTTTACCTGCCGGGACCCTGCGTCCCCCTGCTCGTCTCCTAGTCCCCCCTCCGTTGGGTTCTCCATCTCCTGGGTGGTGCTGTTGACTCGTCTTGGGGCTAATTGTCAGCATTGTCTGCTCTCAATCCTAGCTTCAGCTTTCCCCCGTGAAGCTGTCCGAGCTCCATGCGGATCTGAAGATGCAAGAAAGGGACGAATTCGCCTGGAAGAAGTTAAAGGCTGAGGGCCTGGACGAAGGTGGAGAGAAGCAGGCCAAGCTCACGCGCAACCTCAGCGGTAGCTTTCTTCTCTATTCAGTGCGGTAGGGGGGACGCATGCTCGGCCCTGTGGCCCCACAGTGGATGCATCGTGGTTTGTGGCAGGAGTCGAGTGGGGCTGCCCAGCTGCTGCCTGTGCCATGGCTCACTTCTGAGGAGCCGCTAGCTGTGGCCACGGTGGCCAGGCCATTTGGGGAGGCCCTTGGCCAGTGGAGGCAAGTCAGAACAGGGGTACCCGCAGGTAGAACACACAGCGCTCAGGGCCCTGCTGCTGGGCCCAGAAGGGGGGGCCGGGGCCACCCCGCTGCCTGTGGTCCTCTGGAGAAGACAGTGGAGATGTTCCCAGGGTCTGTAAATTCATGGGAAAGCAGATCTCACATCATCTGTAATGAAATAACTTTCTAACAGAGTGGAATGTATTGAGATGGAAAGTAGTGAGCTGCTTGTTACTGTGGGTATTCAAGACAGAGCAATTAATCTGCCCAACCTCCCAGGATGCAAAAGACATGCATCCTCAGGATGGAGAGGCCTCTCAAGCCCCCTTCTGCACCTGCCTGTGGCACACACCAGGTGCAGGGCAGAAGCCCGAGCTCACTGCCAAGGCGCCCTCATTCCCTTCGCGGCAGTGTCTCGGGGCCACTCCCACACTGACTGCACTTGCCATCATCCTGTAGCGAAGAGCAAAGGGCAGAAGTCATGTCCCCGACCTGCCTGCTGGCTTCCTGGCCTGCCACCCCCCCGCCTGGGGATGCAAGCACACCCTCATCCATCCAAACCTGCTGTAGCTCCCTGCAGAGCCCCCCATGGGACTGGAGTAGCCATGACTAGCTGGCTCCAGGTGTGGCTGGTCCTGGAGTCCGCCTTGTAGCCTAGCCGCCGTCCCGCATGCTCACAGAGCCAGACAAGGGCTTCCTCAGACATGGCACCACGTGGAATGAGTGTCGTCTGTGATCCTGAGCCCAAATGCTGTACATCCACACAGGCCTCTGGGAGGCACTTGTCCCCAGGCTCAGACAGACAGTGGATGCTGAGTGAGGGTGAGTGATTGTCCATGATTGAGCACAGCAGGGTTAACCCTGGGTTCTCTGACTCAGCTGCTGACATTGCCCCAGCCACCCTTCGTCCCTCACCGTTAGACCTTACGAGATACCTCCAGGTCTTCAGGCCACGTTGTGGACCTGCTTCTGGGTGAAGACGTAGGTCTATTGCTATCTCATACGGCCTCGTTCTAGAATGTGATGAGACACATGACAAACAGGACGGGGTAGCAGAAGGGTCAGGTACATGGAGATGTGGAATCATTGCTCCCAGCCGGAATGCTTGGGGACTACTCCAGAGGGCCAGGACAAGAGCCTGACCTGGAGTTACCCCTGAGGAAAGAAGGCTCTGGAAAGACCTGGAATCCTTGGTATGTCCTCCTTTCTGGAGAGAACCAGTCCCCAGTGGATGGCCCAGGGCCAAGGTGGGGAGGAGCATGAGGGTGTAGAGAGGTCAGCCAGCTCCCGTCTCCCTGGACTCCCGCCACCAGCCCATGTCCTCCCAGGCCTGCCTTCCAGCCCAATGTCTAAGTCTGGGTTCCAAGTGGAGCCATCTGTTTTCTGCTTCCTGGGTGCCAGGGTCATGTGGCAGAAGACTCTGGAGACTGGGAAGCTGGAGGGCCAGAGCAGACCCTCTTGAGCATTCGTCCCTCACTGGGCAGCTGGCTGTCTCCAGGATATGGCCCCTGCCCTCCCCATCTCCTCAGCTCCCCCCACCCCAGGACCATTGACAAGGCTGAGCCACACTGAGGGGACCACAGAGTGCAGTGCGGTGGTCAGACCGGGACCGAGACGTGAAAGGGAGGACCCAGGTGTAAGCAGGGCCATGCCCCTGCTATGCACCAGCCCCGTGGGGAGCAAACTACGTCGGGTCCGCCGTGTCCGGGCCAGTTTTGACCGAGGCCTCTGTCTCAGGATGGGTCGTGCTCTATCTACTCTGCTGTCTGGGCCAGCTGCCCTTGTGCCGGGCCCAGCATCCTCAGTGAGAGCAGCAAAGCTAGGCTTGTGCTTGTGGGGTCCCTTCCACTGGAGTGTTTGTCTCTGGCTCCAGTTCACGCTGAACCCCAACAGCTGGAATCTAGAACCTTCAGCTTTCCAGGCTGGTGAATGCACCCTGAGAGGTGTGTGATTTGCCCTCGGAGGGGTCCCGTGTGGCAGCAGACATGGAAGACTGGGGCCAGGCCGAGCCTGATGACCTCGCTATCCCTCCGCCCTTCCTGTTCCCCCTCACTGGGACCATTCGTGTGCGTGCAGTGCAGACTGGGGGGTCCGGCAGGCATGGCCGGGATTGGAATAACGCCTCCTGTGTCTCTCCTAGTGATCCTGGCCAAGTACGGCCTGGATGGAAGAAAGGATGCCCGGGCCGTGAGCAGCAACTCCCTCAGTGACCCCGCCGAGGAGGACAGCCTGGAGGACCCCAGGCTGGAGAAGCTGTGGCACAAGGTACCCTAGGCGCTTCCTTTGGGCCCCAAGACCTGTACCCTAAGCGTTGAGGCTTAAGGGGGCTGCTAGGGGCTGCTTCTGCTTAGGAGCCTGTTTCTAGGGGGCTCTTGAGGGGTGGGGTTTTCTTCTTGGAACCACAAGGCTGCTTTTCTGTGGTTGGGGCCCCTCCTGTGGGGCTTCACTGCCTTGCCAGGGGGACGCTTGCCCACTCGGAGAAGGAATCGTGTGTGGCGGGGCGCTGTCAGAGCTTCAAAGGACCAGAATGGGCTGGACGATCTGTAAACGGCAAGGCTTATGGCATCCCATGGGCCACGTGTTGTATGGTGTCCACTTGGTTTTGGAGTCAGAGCCTATATGCTGTCTGGTTTAGAAAGGTGTGCTCACGGGCAGGTGTATCGGGGCTGGGCTCCTATGGGGTACAAAATCCGGGTGGGTGCAGGCAGACAGTGGCTTGATATGGCCACAGCGAGTCACTCGCTCCACGGCTCTTAATCTCCCAGCTCCTGTGCAGGTTCTGCCTGGACCGCACTGAATTAGAATCAGAATTTGCACACCAGCCCATCGTCCTTGGGGAGATGGGGAGAGGCTGCAGCAGCAGGGAGGGCGGGTCTACTGTGGAGGGGGCCCCCGTGGCCACCGGGCTGAGCCCCAGGCCTGCGTTCTTTGTGAGTCACCACAAAGCCCCGCAGGGCAGGTGGATGACCATGTGGAGACTGGCCTGAGGTCCCCCCCAGGAGGGGACGCTGCCCCGCCCCACCTCCTTGGGGATCCTGCAGCTCCCACTCTTTGATGGCTGTCACCTCTCCGTGGAGCCTGGTGACAGGTCCTACTTCGCCCTGTAGTTGCAGGGTCATCAAGCAAGAATACAGGAGCGAGGGTCCTGCCCGATATGAGGAGAGCTCAGCAGCAACCCTCATGGAGTCCCGGCATGTGGCCTAGAGGGGTCACCCAGGGCGTGGGCTGGCTCCCAGTGTGTTCACTTCCCCCAGGCAAAGACATCTGGGAAGTTCTCCAGCGAGGAGCTGACCAAGCTGTGGCGGGAGTTCCAACACCACAAGGAGAAAGTGCGCGAATACAACGTCCTGCTGGAGACGCTGAGCAGGACCGAAGGTATCCCTGCCCCGCCCTCCTGCAGGCGGCCCTGGGGGGGTGCCCTCCCTCCCTGTGCACCCGGTCCATGGGTGGGACTCCCCCATTGGGCTCATCGGGGAACCTCTGACAACATGAGCGTGTTGGTCAGACGCTGGACATGGGTCATGGGTTGCCGTGGCTGCCCTTCCCGCACAGACACAGATGCCGCCCCAGCATGTTGTGTCACCCCTGGGGATGTCAGCAAGCTGGGCATGGGGGCATGGGGTCACAGGTGTCGGCCTGGGGCATTTCTGCTACAGCAGGCGGGGTCCCCAGCATCAGCTCACGGCCGCCCCTCTCGGCGCCGATCTTATGCAGAAATCCAAGAAAATGTCATCAGCCCGTTGGACGTGAGCCACGTCAAGGAAGACATGCTGCACAGCAAACACGCGGAGCTCAAGGACCGGCTGCGGGGCATCAACCAGGCCTACGACCGCCTGCGCAAAGTCAGCCACCAGGGCTACGGCACCGAGACCGGTGAGTGCATGGCATGCTCCCTGCGCTCAGGCATCATCGCCGTGTATCCCATGCCATCTGTGACAGGGTCTGGGCCCCCCATGGTGGGCCGCTATCTGTCCTGCTCCCGCCCAAGGCCTGTGAAGATATTGGGGAACACTGCGCAAGGCTGCCCCCCTTCTCAGGCTTCCTGCGTGCTCACATGGTCTCCAGCCTGAGCGTGCAGAGCGGGAGCTCAGCGGGTGCTTCTCCTGCTAGGGACACAGCAGGTCAGGAGACCTGGAGTGGGGGCTGACCGCTGCCCCTGCCCCTCCCAGCCCGCACCCAGCCAGCTCCTGTCTGTCCCGTGGTCTACCATATTCTTCCAGAACATTCTCTATGAGCCTCTTGAGGTCCCTAGGCAGGAAGGGGTCAGTGGAAGGAGGGGGTGCAGCACCTGACGGCATGCCTGCGGGGTGGGGGCAGCTCTGACCAGCCTGCTCCCCGGTCTCCTCTGGGGAAGGAGGAGGGGTGAGTGGCCCAGGTGGGCACCGTCACAGCGTCTACTCAGGAGTGCTAGCCAACATCAACAGGTCCTTTCCATGTGCTTTGCTTCGCTTTGGAGCCAGAAGGACAAGCAGTGGCTTAAACCTTAACCCAGAACTGTGGGTAGATTGACACAGTCCTGGCCCAGAGGCCCCAAGGAACCCTGACAGCTCCTGGTTCCCAGCACCCCTCCCCCAGCGAGGGGCTCTGCCACTGGGCCCTCCCCTTTCAAAGGTGCAGGCCAGCGAGAGTGTCGCCAAGGCCAGGTTCCAGTGATGCCTGGAGCTGCGGACTGAGCGTGCATGAGAACAGCCCTCCATTTGCTTCCAGACGGCACTGGACACTCAACACGTGTGCGTGCAAGCACACAGCATGTCCCTGTGTATGTGTGTCCAGACGCTCACACTCGTGGTATCATCAGCCCCTGGGCGTCACAGGAGCTGCCACACAATCACCAGAACTGCTTTTGCTTCTCTGCCAGAGTTCGAGGAGCCCCGAGTCATAGATCTGTGGGACCTGGCCAAGTCTTCCAACTTCACTGAGAAGGAGCTGGAGTCCTTCCGGGTAAGGAAGGTGCCGGTGACGCCACCTTGTGTTGTTTGGCAACACCTGTTGTCGCACTTTGTACTAATGTGGAAAACATTGTAACCATGGTGTGAGTGGCAGACCAGCGTGTTCCTGGGCCTTTTCCCTTATGTCCTGCGTCCCTTTGCCATGCTGCTTGGCGGCTGTGGGGCACCACCGTGCCCACATCTCTGTGGATGGTGCTGGCTCTGGTGGATTGAGGGTCTGGCCCCGAGGCCGTTTGCTCAGCTTCGATATGCTGGGTGTGAGGACAGACAGCTGGGGTAGAAGCACACAGGTTGAGAACAGAGCCTGCATGGGGTTCTATAGCTGCCCTGGAGGGAAGGGCCTTTGAGTTGCTGGAGTGTCGCCTCCTGGGGGTTGTGCTGTAACCAGGCTGCTACAGCCAGTGGGTCAGGTCAGAATGGTGTGGGCAAGAGGCCCCTCTTGGCTGGAGGAGCCTGCCATGGGAGTTCCAGCTGGGGCCTGTGGAGGGAGAGGTCATTCTGCCATGTGGGTCCTGGAGGCCACTGCTGCGCGCACATACCACAGGGCCCACGGTCACAGGGGCAGGGAGAGAGGGTAGGAAAGGGGATAGTTGTGTAGTGGTGGGGACAGGGGCCTCTGAGGGATCACTGGCAGGCAGGAGAGGCAGGACACTGCTCCCTGACAAGGGAGACACAGTGGGGACATCGGTGACTGTCCAGCAGAGGTCCCTATGTCAGCCTCCGCCAGGAGCTCAGCCCAGTTCACAGGGACGCATGTTGTCAGCCCTTGTGGTCCCCAGGCAGCCCACTTAGGCCCATTGGCAGTCTGGACGAGGTCACTGTTCAGCCAGGACCGGGCTGTCGGGAGCTGGCCAGCAAGACCAACCCAAAAGCACCGAGCAGGTGGCTGGGGTGGGGTGGGGCGGGGCATAAAGGGCCGTGTCACAGAGCCGCAGTGAGGTGGTGGCTGCAGCTGGTGAGACACAAGGCCATGGGGACAGCGGAGAGGACAGAGCAGTGTGGTTGTGGCTGAAGTCCCAGTCCAGTGTCAGGCTGGATGTGGGCTCAGGGCGAGAGGGGATCAGGTTCACCAAGGGGCGGTGGCAGGCCCGGGTGCCAGACATGGGCAGGGGCCCCATGAAGGCTGTCCACACGTGATGGCATCTCTAGTGGGTTGGGGCGCTCTCTTTGTGTCCATGTGCACTGCTGCCTTGTCAGGGAGCAGCAGGGACAGCACCTGGAGCTATCCCAGGCAGGGGGCACGTTGAGGGGCTCGGGGTGTGTGCCCTCAGAGGAGGCAGCGCCTGGCTTCCCGCACTGAGCTCTGGCACCCAGCCCCAGGTGAGGCGTGGCCTCCCGGGTCCTGAGGTGGTGGGGAGGTCGACTGGGGACCCCAGAGCAGCACGAAGAGTCCACTGGGGGGATATTCATCTGTTTAAACATTCTAGGAGGAGCTTAAGCACTTTGAAGCCAAAATCGAGAAGCACAACCACTATCAGAAGCAGCTGGAAATCTCTCACCAGAAACTGAAACACGTGGAGAGCTTCGGGGACCCAGAGCATGTGAGCCGCAACAAGGAGAAGTATGCCATGCTGGAGGAGAAGACCAAGGAGCTGGGCTACAAGGTGTGTGTGCCTTGGGGTGTCCCCTGGCCCCGCATGTGTGCTGATCTTCCCCTGCTGGCGGCAGGTGGTCATGTAGAGCTGTGGGACACCTGTGTCCCTGGCTTGTTCCCTTGGCCTAGTGACCCTGCACAGGGTGTGCATGTGAGGCAGTGGCTTTGGTACACCTGCGTGTGCCCGGGAGGACAGTCCCCTGAGAATCCTGTGAGGTGTGTGTACAGGCCGTGTTTTCTCTTGTGGGAATGGGGACCGTCCCAGCACAGCAGCAAGTGGCTCGAGCAGGATGGGGTCATTCCAGGGCTGGTCAGGCTTTTCACGGTGACCCACAAAGCAGGTGCCCATCCAGGCATAGAAACGTGGTTGGCCTCCATGGGAGAAAGAAGCAGCAGGGCAGCACGGACGCTTGGAGTGGCCGAAGGACTCACAGTACAGTCTGGAAGCAGATGAGATGGGTCATCTCTAGAGAGAGCAAGGGAGGAGGGATCCCCTTGTGCATCTCACTCTGGAGCCACAGGGATAGACCAGTCATCCAAACACGTGAAACTTTAGTGAGCCAGGGGGGTCTTGACCCAGGGGAGGGCTGCGGGGTCCAGGCCCACCTGGCTGCCTGTTGGGGAGGAGGCAAGCACCCCACGTGGGAGGTCGGCTCCAAAGTGCCGCTGCGGGGCAGGAACCTGCAGAGGGGAGTCCAGCTGTGATGGGCAGGGACAGGCACAGGGTGGTCTCTGCCTCATTACCGTGGCAGAAATGCATGTGTATGGCACCCTCGGCTCTATGAGGCTGGGGCGCTGGGCAGTTCCTGGAGGGGCCCAGCCAGGTGACTTCTCTGTTCTCTGCCTCTGTGAGGAGCTGGGGTGGAAAACATCTCTCCTTTCTTTCCACATCACCTGCCCTGTGCAGTGTTTTTAGCGGGTAGTGGTGGTCTAGTTGCGAAAAGCAGCATTCATGGTTGATTTCCTCTTTCCGGACGGCAGACTTGCCAATCAAGAAAAGCGAGGCATTCAGGTCCCTTCTAAGACCGCGCATCTAGTGATGTTGGGCAGGTGGCCGCTGGGCTGACGCTGGGCTGTTGGTTTTAGGTGAAGAAGCATTTACAGGATCTGTCAGGCCGCATCTCCAGAGCTCGCCACAACGAACTCTGAAGGCTGCAGGAGGCACCAGCGGGAAGAGGCGGGGTGCTGGGCATCTGCCTGAGCACGGCCCAGGGACCTGTGGTGGCACTGGACACAAGACAGGACCTTGGACATGGCGTGTGGGGCCCGGCCGGACATCCCTCACGCGGAAGGACTGCTTCCGATCCCCTGGGTGCCCGATGAGCCATGTATCAGACTCATGTGAATCTGTCGCTGCAAGTACCGTGTCTTTAAAAACATGTCACACGGTGTCAGTTGTCTGTGATGTGACCTGTCCCTCGGTGGGGTCTCTGCATCTGCATCTTGCTCTTCTTCCACCCCCTCAACCCCCTGTGTCTTTGCTGTGTGAGTGTGACATGGGTGGGGTCCAGGGCCTCCCAGGGACACAGTCCCCCTGGTTTGACCCCCGAGAGCAGGGTGGATTGAATTTTGAAGGGAGAGGTGACCTCTGGCCCAGGCCTGCTGGGAGCTCATACTGACCCTGCTGGCGTCTCCCTCCCCACCTCAGAGACCGGGCCTGGGCACTGAGGTGGGACAGCTCTATGGGGACCCTCCCCTGACTTCACTGCAGGTAGTCCATGTGGCGGTCTCATACAGTTCCCAGGTCTGAACTTGGAAGAGGCTTGATCCCAGCACCGCACTCTGCAGTGACCCCGCCTCAGCCTCAGGTGTTGGGACCCTCCAGACACAGCTATCCCATGAGCTGCTTTATTCTAAGAATCAAGTCCATGGGGAGGCGTGCCAGGACCCCATGTGTCAGGATGCAGTGAGACCAAGCAGGGATGTGGTCCCTCCTCTGTGGGCCACTGGGCTCAGGGCAAGCCTTGCTGCCGTCCTCTCCAGCACCAGAGCCTCGCCCTAGGCCTCCACATCATGCCTGCCACCAGCCTGGCTGTTGTGTCCCTTATGGCCAGGCCTAATGAGCAGGGCAGGGTGATGGGCTGCTCAGAAGGTGGCCCAGGACTAGAGAAGGGCTCGCTATCGGGCTTCTGCAGAGCTTCCTGGGGGCTCCGAGCTCCGGGGCACACGCTCCTGTTCTATGAGTGCCCCTGTGTGGGGTGCAGGGCCTGGGAGGAGGTCAGGCCCAGGACAGGGAGACCAACAGGACGGGACGCTTGACTCCATTTACCATCTCAGGAACTGACGACTAGAGGGAGCCCTTGGCCTTCAGACATGCTGGAGAACCACCTAGGTCTCTGGGATTTGTCGTTGTCTCTGCCCCTGGAGGCAGCAGGTATGGGGGCGGCCCCCCACACAGGGGGTCAGTGACCACACTGAGATTCTGAGTAATTGCTATGAAGTAGAACGGATTCATAAAAGGGCACCAAATGCCTGTGGCTCAGTACCCCCGCAAAAGTGTTGTGGAGCCAACCCCCAGGTCAACAGAGATGACCCACGTCCTAGGATACCTCCACATTCCCCTCCAGCTGACCACTGAGCTTGTGTCCCCACAAAGTCCAGGTACTGGAACCCAGTTCCCATGGTGCTGGTGTTAACACTGGGACCTTTGGGTAATGAGATCATGGGGATGGAGCCCTCAGATAGGATCAGTGTCCTCAAGGCCCCAGAGAGCTCCCAGGCCCTCCCTGCAGTTGCGAGTGTCCACAAACCAGGAGGCAGCCTGTGCCAGGCAGGCTCTTCCTGCACTGCAATCACATCCAGCCTCCAAGACTGAGAAGGACAAGTGTGGTTCCGGCCCCGTGGTCTGTCGGAAGCATTCACACCATGTCGACAGACCCCGACAGACCCATGTTCCTGATGGAGCCAGATCGGATCTTCTTGTTGGATGGACCTGAAATGACAGGCTGGCTGTGTGTGTGTTGGGGTGGGGCGTCTGCTTCTAGCCACTCTGTCATGATTTGGCCACAATGTCTCATGGAAACGTGTCACCTCTTCAGGGCCATGTAGTGTCCTGTAGTAGGAATGTGCAAGGTTGTTCAGTTGTCTGTGGTTTGGGTTGAGAGCACAGCTGGGAGGGCTGTGGTGAAGGGTCCTGTGTGCACCCGTGCATGTGCACGCACGCGCGCACACACACACACACACACACACACACACACACACGTGTGGCTCCCAGGAGTGCCAGGGATGGTCCCACAGCGTGGCTGCCCTGGCGCAGAGTGTGGTCCCAACTGGTTTTGTGGAGGGCCAGGGCCTGCGCCTGCCACTGACCCGCAGGGTGGCACGCGTTCCTCGGTCTTCAGTCTGTGGTCATCGACATTAACTGTGCTCGTTCCAGGTCCGGTTGCAGAGTTGCTCATCTCCGGGCAGGGGATGACTGAGAGGTGGGGAGGGAGCGCATGCAGAGCCCAGGTGCGCAGAGCCATGCTCCATATGCGCTCACAGCTCCGCATGCCTGGGTGATAGTCCCTGGAACCAGCTGCTTACCCGCTGGGCAGCAGCTGCGCTTGCTCACCACTGCTTGCTTTCGCCTGTCTTTGTATTTCCCACACAAGGGACCAGACCAGGAGGACGTGTAAGCACATCTGTTCTTTTCCACTCCGTGTCTGTGGGCTTTGTACAGCCGTGTACTCCGCTCATCGCTGGAGGGTCTTCTGGTGACTGGACATCGTGCAGTGAATTCTGGTTGCCCACCGATGACCACTTGATAACTTACTTGGAAACATTGGCACCATTCTTCACACAGATGTTTTCCTCTGTTGGTTCGGTGCCTTTGTCAGAGATCAAGTGTGCATGCGGGTGTGGCTCTGTTTCTAGACTGTCCATCCTCAGGCTCTCACGGTCTTGGATACAGTAGCTTTCTACTAGAGCTTGGAGTTGGGTGCATTTTCCTCTTTTTAAAGATTCATTACAGACATTTTGTGTTTCCATATACACCTTAGAATCAGCTTCGTGTTTTTTTTTTTTTTTTAAATGACTAGAATTTTGACACCTTGAATTTTGATCACTTTGGGGAGAACGGACGTCTTAGTATCAGGTCTCACGAACCTTTCTGTTCCAAACCCGTTTACTCAGCCTGTCTTGCATCTCTCTGGACATAGACCCTGAATGTTTCCACAAGATTTATTCCTAGGCGTTTGGTGTTTTCTGCTGTTGGCAGTAGTACGTTTTCATTTCTTAATGGGGTGGTTTTCCTGTGATGACCTATCCTGTGGCCCAGATCCCAGCATATCTGCACACTTGTTTATGTTCACTTGTGTCTGTCAGACGGCAGTCTTGCTTCTCCCTCGAGCACCATGCCTTCTCTGTGCACACTCACCGGCTTGTCTAGCCCAGTGTTGAGTGGCTGGGGCAGAGGGGACACCCCTCTCTTCTGATCTTCACAGGACACATTTAGCCTGCCAGTTAAGTAGTGCATGGCCTGTGGAGCTGTATGAATGCTTTTATAGATCATGGGGACTCCTAGCTTGCTAGTTTTCATGAACAAGTGTTGAAAGCTGTCACGTGCTTTTCATGCATCTACTGAGATGATCAGAAAGGTTGGCTGCTTGACTGAGTTACTGTGGTGAACCTCACTGATTTTTGAATGCTAAAATAACCTGTATTCCTGGACAGTCCCTGCTGGCCATGATGATGGTCCTTCCTTGGCACAGCCAGATCCAATTTGCTGATGGACGTTTGCTTCTCTCCACCTGAGGGATACTGGCCTGTGCTTCTTGCTCTCTTCACAGGCCTTCTGTCACGTTTGGTATCACATCAGACTAAGAGGAGCGGGGAGCCCCCCTTCCTAGGCTCTGCTGTGGTGTGTGTGTGTACTCGGCCTTCTTTCTTTCTTCATGTGCAATGGCCCTCATGGGAGCCATCTAGGCCCAAAGCTTTTCTCGTGCTAGAGTTCTATATTAACTTTTCCGTTTCTAATACTAGTTATAAGGCTGTTTGGATTGTCTAATACTTCTTGTGTCTTTATGTGTCTATCAAGGAATCTCATCTGAGTTGTTAAAACAATTGGTGCAAAGTTATTCCCTTAATGTTTGTTGGATCTGTGGTGATGCCCCCTTTTTGTTCCCTGTCTCAGTAACTCCTGTTCCCCTTCCCCACCCCCAGTCAGTCTAGCTAAGGCTCCATCAAGTTTTAAAACTTTTCCCCCAAAACCAGCTTCAACTTCAAGGATTTCCCTCTGTTGTTTGCTAGCTTTCTTTCATTGGCTTTTACTCTCTCTGCTTCCTTTCTCTCTCATTTCTGTTTAATTTGCCGCCCCTGTGCCAGCTTCTCTCCACAGAGGCTCAGGTCCCTGATGAACACAGATGGATGGACTAACAGCCAACAAGCATGATCCTCTTCATGTCCTTTAGAGGAAAATATGTTCTTAATACATATGGAATATTTTAAAAGCTGATTGGCTCAGGGCACAAAGCAAATCCCAGTAACTCAGCAGCAAAGTCAATTGACACAAATCAAGTTCTTTAACCTTATTGCAGCCAAGCAGGGACTCTGTAACAGAAAGACAGTTAAACTACGTACATTGAGGAAGTTTAGGGGTGCCTGGGGGGCTCAGTCCATTAAGTGCTAGCCTTCAGCTCAGGTCATGATCCTGGTGGGGGGGGGGGGGGTCCTCACTCAGCAGAGGGTCTGCTTCTCCCTCTCCCCCTCCCCTGGCTCGTGTACTCGCTCGCTTGCTCACTCTCAAATAAAATTTTTTTTAAAAAAGTATATTCAGGAACTTTTAAAATATACATGAACCAAAGAAGAAATGACACTAGAAGTTAGAAAATACTTTTAATTGAATGGTAGCAGAAGTACCACGCGCCAGACTTCAAGGATGTGGTGGAGGGGCTTTTGGGGAAAATGCTGAACCGCAGAAGTGCTTGACAGGAAAGAACCAGGGGGTTTCCGACTCCAGGCCTGGCAGGCTTGGGTTGGGGGCTCTAACTCACTGAAGGGAGCCCCCACACTGCAGATAAATCCCCTCTCCTGAGGAGCAGTGGAAATCTGATTGCCTGCCAAGGTGTGACCGAGGTGGGATGGACCACAGTTGCCCAGGAACATGGCCATCCAGGCACCCTGGGTTCAGGGCCACGGGCTCATATAAGGTGGGGGTCTAAAGGGAGAACCTCCGTATGAACCTGGACCCCTTCTGCCACCCCAGGAAAAGGGAGGCTGGCTGGCTTCTGTGCAGAGAGGGTGGAGATGAGGGCCAGGCCCTGTGACTCGGTCTTGGGCCTTGGGCCATGAACAGTGGTCTAACCCTCCAGGGCCTCTGGACGAACATGAGCTAAAGACCCATCTCTGGAAAACAACTGTCGGCTGTCCTTCTCAAACAAACCCGAACATAAGCATTCACAAACACTGACTTGACCAAAACCAAGCACAGAAGACAGCAAGGCCCCGGGAGTGAGAACTCAGGGGTCACAGCTCAGATAGCCCCTTGAAGACTCGAGAGATCAGAGTGACTGGTGACAACCGTAACTTGACAGAGCAGTCCCGCTCCATTCACAGAACAAAGGACAAACTCAAAATGATTTCCAAAAACAGGAAGCTTCAGAATCCCCTCACAGAGTCAAAGAACCAAATAAAACTTCTAAAGTCTGGAGAAAAGACCTAGAAACCCCTAGTTTGAGGAGAGAGATTCTCTTAGGTAAATGGAGTGGAGCAACTTGTTAGATTTGGAGGGAAAGTGGACCTCACACCACATGCAAAAAATAATTTACAGTGATTCATAAGCCTACATGTGAAAGCTAAAATTGTAAAGCTTCTAAAACAGGAGAGCATCTCTGACCGGAGAGTAGACAGAGACATCTAAAACAGGCCACAAAAGCCTCCAGCCATCAATGATAAAGGAACAAAGAAATTGCACCTCTTCAGAATCAGAAACTTCTCATCAAGATGTATCATTAAGAAAGGAAATCAGACAACCGGAGAACGAGGAGAGGCCATGCTGCCGGCGTCTGAGACAAGGCTCAGACCCAAAGTTCTCCAGCCCAGTGTTTTCATGGACAGAGGAATCAAACAGGTCTTTCACTGAAGAAGACATCCAAATGGCCATCAGACATCAGAAAAATGCAGATTACTACAATGGGCGTGCACTAGAATGCTCCTGTTGCTGGTAGAAGGTGCAAGATGGCGAAACCGCTGTGCAAAATGGCGAAACTGCTGTGCAAAACGTCATGTTCTTTTTTGTGAACATTGGCGTGGGCCCTGCAGTTCCTCCTCCGATCACCTGAGTTGCCAAGGGACTGGAGGGCGTGTGTCCATAAGAGGCCCAGCACAAGAGGCGCCTGGGTGGCTCAGTCATTAAACATCTGCCTTCGGCTCAGGTCATGATCTTGGGATCCTGGGATTGAGTCCCACATTGGGCTCCCTGCCCCTCGAGAAGCCTGCTTCTCCCTCTCCCGCTCCGCCTGCTTGTCCTCCCTCTCTTGCTGTCCCTCTTTCTGCGTCAAATAAATAAATAAATAAATATCTTTTTTAAAAAAAAAAAAAGGCCCAGCACAAGAAAACTGTTCAATTCGTGTTCAACTATCTCATTCAAAATCAGAAACAAGCTACATGTTCACCCACAGAGAGACAAAACATTCGGTGTGTTCATGTCATGGAATGCGTGCAGTTACCTACATTGTTGGAGAATCTTGGAAACGTTCTGAGCCAAAGAAGTCAGCTATCAAAGAGACAGAATGAACTGCTAGGAATGGTGGTCAAAACAGTGGTCCCCTGACAGGGTGGGCGTTGCCTCCGAAGGCTGGAAGGAATGTCTGCGACTGCAAGTGCCCTCTGCTTGTGGTCGGTGGTGACCTGTGGCTTTCTGTTTTTAAGCAAAACTAAGAAACCCCTCAAAGACAAAAGTGCATCCGAGCAACGGGACACCATAAGAAGCCAGGACGAGCTTGGGAATGAGCTTTTGATGGCAGAAGTAAACCACCCGCCCAAAGACTCAGATAAGCAAGGGGAGGAAATCTCACAAGGAACCACAAGAAAAAGAGGGGAAACCATACACACGAACTCAAAGGGCAAGCGGGTGCTCCATGCTTGGAGCAGGACCCAGGAGAGGCCAGAGAGGAGACGTCAGAATGTCCAAGAAAAGCCCCCGTAAGTGAAGAGCAATTTCACAGAACAAAATGTTCCAGCAAGAGATGAAAGTAGGAACTTCAAGGTTTAAAGGCAATGGAGGCAGAGACCCAGTTCCAAGTATGGCGAGAGGAGAGAGGACGGGCTTCAGCACTCAGGATGGCTCTGGATGGGCCCCCTGCATGGTGCGGCGGGGGAAGCGTGGAGCGCTGACATTCCAGAATGAAGTCACTCGATCCAAGCCTGTATCTGAGGGCCCTAGACCTCTGGCAGTGTGTGCAGCACTGCCCGCCCAAGGAGGACCCCCAAGGGCACGAGCCAGGCTGCAGGGGTCCTGGCCAGGCCACCTCTCACATCTCTGCAGAGGCGAGGAGCCCTTCCCAGGCACAGGTCCAGGCCTGGGCAGGACTGGGAACCAAAGTGTTAGTGGGACTGATGACCACTGGGCCTCACCCACGTGGCAGCAACTCATCACCCAGAGCTTCTCCTCCACCGTCATGTTTGCCTGGCGCCCCCACTTTGGGGAGGTGGCCGTGAGGATTACCCTCACCCCTTCCCCCACAGCCCCCCTTCCCCCCCACCCTGTCTCCCCCTCCATGCCTCTTGGATAAACCCCTTTCTTGTTACCAACTCTAGATGTCTCTGCAGCACCATCGGGCAGGTGGAACTTGGGTTCGGTTACACAGGGTCCCTAAAACCTCCACATGAAGCCACGTGACTGTTGCCTTAGGGCAGCTGCAACAGCTCAGCCCACCTGGTCCCAGAGTGGGGCTCCAGGCACAGAGCACTGTGCCTGCCTTCGCGGCTCTGAAGGACGGACAGGTGGCTGTCCCGCCCTGCTCTGCTTATGTGACTGACATAGCAGCCCCGGAGGCCTCCTGGGCCAGAGGGGGTCACCCTCCGCAGCCCCCCACCCTGCCAAAGCACCATAGTGTATGTGGGGGCTGAGCCAGGCCTGGCTGAGGCCCCCGGGGAGCTATTCCTTGATAGATCCATTTCCCTGTTCCAGCCTTACAGAATAAGGCCCTTACAGCAGCCTTATTTCATTTTGAAAACAAGAGACCCCAGATTCCGGCCACTCAGGGTCACTGGTAAGGCCAGAACTTCAAGCTGCCTATCCCAGAGCTGGTGTGCATGGATGCCTGAGCCCCCTCTCACCCAGAAGGCAGCCCGGCACTACTGGAACCTTGGACTGGGATGTGAACCCCATGCCTTGCTCCCCCCTTGGAATTTAAAAGGGAAGTCTGACTCCCACAGAATCTTGTCCAGGGCAAGCTAGTGGGGGCATTTGAGGGTTAGAATCTGACTTGCTTATAGGTTCAACCCTGAGGCCTTTGCATCCCAGAGGCTCACAGTGGAGCCTGCTTCCCTCTGCCTTGACTCGCAAGCTTCCCCAGAAGTCCGATGTCAGCTCAGAAGATGAGGCAAGGAGAAAAGTGCTGATGTTCTGAAACCCATCGACCTGAGAGGTCTCAGCTGAAGAGGAGAACCTGAGTGTCAGCCAATTACACTACCATTGGACTCACGGGGTCCTTAGTAGGTCAGAGTGGGGTGGGAGAGGGATATGGATGGATGGATGGATGGATGGATGGATGGATGGATGGTGAGTAGTGGATGAATGGATGGATGGTGAGTGGGTGATGAATTGATTAATGGGTGCGAGATGCATGGTGGATGGGGGATGGATGGTTGTTGGATGGTGGATGGATGATGGAAGGTGGATGGATGGTTCATGGGTGGAGGGATGGTGGTGATGGATGGTGGGTGTTGCATGGTAGGTGGATGGATGGATGATGGAAGTGGATTAATGGATGGTGGGTGAATAGAGGGATGGATAGATGGCAAATGGACAGTGGGTGGATGGTGGGTGCTGGATAGATGGGAGGGAGAAGGGCGGAAAGACAGGAGGAATGTCTCTGAGTAGGCTGTGGTTGGAGACCCCAGCCAGGCAGATCAGAGCCTCATCTCCTCTCTGAGACCGGGGTCAGAAGGCCCAGTCTGATGCTTCCCTTTCATGACAAGGGAGGAATATCAGGAAGTCCCACTGCCAACTCTGGAAACTTCCCAGCACCCAGACCCCACTCGGCCACTGGAGCCATGAGCATTCCCTCCTGCTCAGAGAGTTGTGAAAATGCCACACAACTTCCCCAAGGCTATAGGCACTGTTGGGAGGAAACATGGAAACCCTACCCAGACCTGCCAAGGCGGGGATAACCGGGGCCCTGAGCGCCTGTGCTGTGTCACGACACAGAACCACATCCGGGTCAGGCTAAGCCACAGCCCAAGGAAGAGAAAGCACCTCATCCTTCAGGAAAATAATGTGCATGTTAAAAATAGAACGTTAACAATTTTTAACTATTTACAGGTCAAACAATAATGGGTCCTAAGAAGCAACACAGTCCAGTAAACGCATGTGCGGGCCGTACCAGCAGCCTGACCGGGCTGAAGGGGGATAGTCCCGCTACCCCCAGGGCTCATGGATGGCACAGTCCCCAGGCCCAAGGCAGCAGTGACCCGGGTGTGGGACAGAGGGAGGCAGCTACAGGACGCTTGGCAGGGATGGGGCCTGGTCTGGCCCTGCTGTGGTTAGGGGCTGTGTGTTCCCAACGGCAGTCCTGGCCTCAGTCTGGAGGCCACGACATCCAGGGAAGGGGAGGGCGCTTTGCATCCCAGAGCTGTGCGTGCTGCTCTCCGGTCCCCTCAGGGCCCCCTGGTGCTCTGGGCTGTGGGCAGCCACAGCGAGGCCAGCTGGCTGAGCTGCCCCGTCCCGGCAGGGGCGCTGTCCTCACCTTGGGGTCCCCTTCCTTCTCTGGTCCAGCTCTGGCAGCCTCTCCTCCCGGGTCTGTGCGTGCCGGGCCCCTGCCCTGTGGGCCGCCTCAGTGGCCACAATGTCAATCTGCGCGTAGCGGGATGCACCAGCCCCTGAAAGTAGCCCAGATGAGCTGGTTGGCCGGCCCCCGCACCCCCGCACAGCCCCCGCCAGCGCCCCTCCGCACCCCCGCACAGCCCCCGCCAGCGCCCCCCCGCCCTCCCCGCAGAGGCCTTGGCCTGGAAGAGGGGATGGGACCCAGGACTGGAGCTTGGTAGGGGTGTTGCTGAGCTGGGAGGAAGGTGGGGCCACACCCTCAGGGACACAGCTCAGTAAGAATCTGGACCGGTGGGGGTCCTGGAAGGAGGAGTCCCTCTCCACTGCCAAGGCCTGCATCCCCAACATGGGGACCCACCTCGGATCCCGGCGCTGGCCCCCTGGAGCTCCAGGCCCAGGTACTGAAGCTGCGCTTTGGGGGAGGGGCTGACGGGGACGTTCACATAGGGGGGCGCCTCGCTGCTTGGTCTCTCGGACCCTGGGGCTCCTGTGGGGGAAAGTCAGTGAGTCTCCGGGGGCAGAGAGCTCCATGCCCACCCCCTCCGGCACCCTATCCATAGCCCCCGGCTCTCAGGTTCTGCTGGCCCAGCCCTGCCCTTTCTGAGTTCCTGAGCTTCCCTTCACCAGGAGCTTCTAGAAGGGGGTACTCCTCTCCTGGCATAGTGGTCAGATCACGGCTGAGCTGCTCCCGTGGATGCCCTGTGGCCTGCTGCAGTCCAGTGAACACACAGCTCTCACTTCAGCCCCTGCCGCCCGTCCTCAACACTGATGGCTGTCCCCCCGTATCACCACTCACCCACCCCCTGGCTCCAGGCTTCAGGGACCCTCTCTGGATAAGTGAGCCTCCACAGAAAGCCCCCCCCCCCCCCCGCAGGTCCATACCTCCATCCACAGGGACACCTCCTCCAGGATGGCCCCGGGCACATCCCCAATTTCCTAGTAGCAAATGTCATTCTGCCATCCCTGAGTGGCCTGCTCACAGGTCGACAGAGCCAAGGCCAGGGCTGGGGACTTCAGTGGGCAGCCACCATCTCGCACAGTGCCCTGTCCCCTCACACGACACCTACTGCCCCAAGGTGCCCTCTGAAGGTCCACACCTGCTTGGGTGCCTGTCACCCTCGTGCCCTTTAGCTGCTCTAGCAAGGCCAGGGGTGGGAGGCACAGGACTTCGGGCTTGCTCCCAGCAGGGACGGGAAGGCCACAGAGGCCCTGAGCTAAGGGAGGAACAGACACCGGCCCACAGAGCCACATGGGGCCCGGCCATGTAGGTGCCCCCACCTGACTCCATGAACCAAAGCAAGTCACAAGATTCCTGTCCCCTCCCTGCCTGGTGGCCCTGAGCGACAACCCCCACCTCCTTGCAATGCATGGTCCCTGCACGATGGGACCCCCTCAGGCGGCCATGCTGACTTTACTGGTATAAAATATGGAACATGGATGCCCGAGGCCCCCCAGATGCGAGGGGAGGCCTGCACGTCCCAGAGACTCAGAGCCAGGACTGTTCCCAGATGAGGAGGACCCACAGCGCTCCAGCTTGCCCCCAACAGTGTGGGACTCTCTCTCGATTGGCCTGGAGGGGACCCTGGCACACAGAGGGGCAGGTGCAGACCCTCTTCCCAAGAGGTGAAGCACTCAGGAGAGCACCTAGACCAGTGAGGCCAGGGAAGACCCGGGCAGGCTGCCTGGAGAAGGAGGCGTGTGCCAAGGGATAGAAGACAAGATGGAATAGTGGGTGAGAGTAGAGACCTGGGTGGAACTCTGCAGGGGCTGAAACGGGGTCTGAGGGGAGACCAGGAAGGAAGCCAGGCCTCTGCACAGAAGCCTCTCAAAGCTGAGGAGGGGGCCTTGGCCCCAAAGTCACGTGGACACGTCCCCAAGACGTAGCAGCTAGTTTTAGGTTGGACCCACGTCTTGCCCAGTCCACAGTTGTCAGTTGGAAGGGAGGAGGAGGCAGGAGAGGGGCAGAGGGTTCTGGATGGCCCAATGCCTGGCACTGCCCTTGGCCACACAGGAAAGCTGCTCTGTCCCACCAGGCTTGGGCCCCACATCCCCCAGCCCCTGACCTCAGTAGGAAGGGCTGTATCCCCCAGCAGGTCCTGATGCCCCACCCCCACATGTCAAGGTCGAAGACATCCCCAGGACCCTACGGGGAGGCAGGTGGACAGCAGGAGGACGTGTCCAGGACCATCTGGGATTGAGTGTCAGAGAATAGCATTGTCAGGGGTGGTCCTCGGGGCCCTATCCCAACCCAGGGAACCCCAAGGCCAGTTGGTATGGGCCATTCCTGTGGACCCTGCTTGCCACCAGCCCTGCCCACCCACTCCTGCCCCCAAAGGTCCACTCAGAGTCAGCCTGCAGGGTCTGGCCCCAACAGGTGTCAGATCTCTAAAGAAAGATGGAGAATCTGAGCTCCTTAGGACACCCCCATCCCCAGCCCAGAGGCTCCACCAAGAAGATAAGGCACAGAGCTGACCCCTGACCTCCAGCTCCCCACCGCCACCGCACCTTCCAGACCTTCCCCTGGTGACAGCAAGCTTCTGCCCAGCCCTCACCTTCTAACTGGGCCTTAGAGACCCCAAGCCTTCCCCTCACTCCCTGCCCATCACAGGGACCCCTCACCCCAAGGACATGGCTTCCTCCTGAAGGCTGAGGCTCCAAGGCAGCCCCACCGTAACCACTCCATCCACATACCCCTCTGGGCAAGCTGGCCACACTTGTCCTCCACTCCCTGCCTGGGCCTGCCCCACTCTGGCAGGGGCTGCGCACTTCCCCCCTCACTGCCCGTGTCACCCTCTGTCCACTGCCTCCCACTGTCCCCTAGCACCTGCCGGCTTGAGTGGTAGAGAGCTTCCCACTGGGCCGTGAAGGCAGCCACTACGTCCCCCTACTTCCTTTGTCCCAAGGCCCCAGTGGAGTTGGTCCTAGAGCTGAGACCTACCTGAATGCATCATCAGAAGGCGAGGAGGTGAGGCCACTGCTCCCTAGACCAAAGAGAACATGCATCAGTCTGTCCATTCGGCTCCCGCTCCCCCCGCTCCAGCTTGACGACCAGGATGCTGGCCCAGGTGTGACCAGATCACTGGGGGCCCAACCACCTCATCTCCCAGGTGCCTCTTACCCACATATCCCAGGACTCCAGCTGGCCCACCAGCCCTGACCCCTGCTTGCCCCATTCTGGGGAGAGGGCTTGGCAGCTCTAGCCCCTGGCCTCTGTCTGCAGTTGCATGGCAGGGGGTGTGGCCCCCAGGAGCACAGAGGCTGAAGAAGGAACTCCTGGGGCCCCACAACCCCTCCCCCAGCAGCGCCCATGGAGGGGCCCACAGAGGCCAGAGGGACCAGATGAGTCCCCTGAACTCAGAACAGCCTCTTGGTGGTACCTGATGACACATGTGGAGGGATGAGCAGGAGGGAGGGGTCCTGGTGGCCTCAGGGCTGAGGGCAGGGTCTGACCAGGGGGAGGGACAGTGGCCCATGGCTGGCATGGTCACTGAGCTTGGGCCTCACCTCCCAAAGCCCTCGAGGGATGGGCCCAGGGCAAGTGAGGGGAGAGGACCCGGCATCCGCCCTCAGTGTGGGGATCGCAGCCCAGTGGTAGCACCTCGCGGGGAACTGGGAACTGGGCTGGGGCTGGAGGAACCCCAAGCCTGCTCCGGGGAACCTAGCTGGATGCCACAGACTTGAGTCAGAGCACCCCAACCCTGGCCCTAGGGCCAGGCTCAAGGGACACTGGGCACGCTGAGCTGGTCTCACCGTCACCTAGTGCTAAGGAGCCCTTGTGAGGGCCTGGGACTTCGGCAGTGGGTGTCTGACCTCTGACCCTGTGTCAGGAGGCCAGTGCCCACCAGGAGCCACAGATCCATTCCTCACCACCTGCGCCCCCCCCCCCCAGACTGCATCTGCTTCTGGGGGCCAGTCCTGCAGGCACAGCCCCAAACCCAGCACTGAGCACCAGTGGGATTCAGATCTACCCTAGGCCCTTGCTGGGGGCCAGGACCCCTGACCCCCAGTTCTGGGGAAGTGGGTTGCACATGCTCTGGGGGGATGAGGAGAGAGGACTCCCAGCACGGGTCTGCCCATTCCACCCAGCCCCACCAGGCAAGGCCCCTGGGCCCCAGACCCCATTCCCAGGGCTATGCTGGAGTGCAGGGGCAGCTGTGGAGGGCCGGGCCCTCCTCCCTCCTCCAGAGTCACTCCATCCCACAAGATGCCTTGGCCACCAACGCCCCCAGAGGGCCATGCCAGTCAGTGGCCATTCCTGTGGCTCCTTCCCTCCTCTGGCTGAGGACTTCACGCGATAGCCCAACCCCGACCAGCCCAGTGGCACCGCCACACCTCCAGCCAAGACCAGCTCCAGCTGTGCCTGAGTCCCAGGCAGGCCACAGCCCGCCCCCACTGCCTCACCCCCAGACGGACTTTCCCTGAAGAGCCAGGGGTCCACCTCAGTTGAGGAGACGGAGTCCACAGCCAGGATGCCCACCAGGGGCAGGGGTCCACAGGATGCCCGGCACTGGCCAGCAACCCCCCCTGCTTCTTATGGTGGGGAGAGGGCAAAGCAGACTCTGGGGCCTCAGCAGGCTCTGGTCGAAGACGCCTGCCACCCTCCCAGGCTGTCTGAGGCCGGGAACCCCTGTGAGTGCAGCAGGACTGAGCCCAGACAACAAGGGACCCCAGCAGCAGCAGCAGCCACCCCCGCCCCCATCTCGTGGCCCTGGCAGCTCACAGTCTTATTTCCTTGGCAGCCAGACTGGCTGGAGTGCCTCGGGGCGGAGGTGACAAGAGCGAGTCTGGTGACGGCTCCTGTGAATAGACATCTACCGCCTGCATGCCTCTGCCACCTCGTTAGACCCTCTCTGTGTGCCCAGAGAGATAGGGACTGCTGTCCCCATCTAAGCAGGAGGAAACGGAGGCTCAAAGAGGTGTAGTAACTTGTCCAAGGCCACCCAGCTGGCAGGGCGGGTGCGGCTCAGCCCCCGAAGCCTGGCTTTCCTCACACTGCAGGGCACAAGAACCCCACTCAAGAGCTCCCAACTCTGGGGGCAGTGCAGAGCTGGCTCCTCCAGCAGGGTGATGGACAAGGGTGAAAATGGGTGGGACAGGGCGGGGCGTGGCCCCTGGGATGTGCAGGAAACGTGAGGTGGGAGCTCTGCCACCCAAAGGGGGGAGATGGGAGGGCGTGGGGGCTCCAGGCTCAGAGCAGGATGCCCCCTGGCGTCACTTGGACAAAGGGAGCCCCCTGCCTGAGTCCAAGTGACCATCAGGGACCTCGCCGTGGTCCACTGAACAGGGGGACATGCCACACACAGTGCACGCACGAGGTAGAGCACACATGTGCACAGGCACACACACGCCACATGTGCACAGGCACACACGCATGCATTCATGCACACCAACACCACATGTGCGATGCACACACGCCGCATACAAACACATGCATGTGCACAGATGCACATTCTTGTGCATGCATCACATGCGCACACATTCCACATCAGACCTGCACCTGAACACCGTGCGCGCACATATATGCAAATGTATGTAGCCTGTGTACACACTACAGACACATGCACACACGTTGCACACTCTGTGCACAGCACACATACATGCAAATGAATGCTCACACGTGCACACATCACACGTGAGTGCACACGCATCACACGCACAGGCCCTGTCGGTCGCCAGGCGCTGCCTCTCCTTTCTCAGGCCTCCAGGGCACTCTGGCTGAAAGCAGCCTACCCAGGAGAGGCCCCAGGCTGCCCCCAAAACCCACAGGCTGGAGGCCTAGGCCCCCAGATTTCAGAGACAGTCAAAGGCCCCACTGAGAGGGCTTGGGTGGGAGGGGGAGGGGCTGGCAAATGGAAAAGGACAAGACGGTAAGAAAAGAACAGTTTATTTCCAGTCTAAGAATGTATTACAAACAGTGTCAGGTTTTTAAAAACGTCAGAGAGCAACAAAGGTCTTCAGCCGACAGTAAAGGTACAAAGCCAAATCTTTACAGATGAGCGGCTTGCCCCCCAGCCAGGGGCTGAAGGCAGACAGTGCAGGACGGCGCTGCCCGCGTCCAGAACTGCATAGGCACGAAGCCGCGGAACCAAGGGACAAAACCAGGCCAGGCAGCTGCACCCCATGCAGACAGATCATGGAGGGTGCCAGAAGCTGCTGCACCCCTGGGTCGCCCACATGCCCTCCAAATGCACATGAATGGGCCCTGGGAACCCTGGCCTCCTCTGGTCCCCACCATGAGCCTCAGCCAGGAGGGTGGGCGGGGGAGTGAGCTGCGGGTCCCGGAGCCTTCGTGGGGCTTCCTGGCAAGCTGACACCGTGGGCTGACCACTGCAAGGACATCACCACCTTGCTCCCTGCTCGGCGGGGGCTGCAGCCAGGCCCTCCCCGCCTGCCCCTGGCCCGGAAGCCTGCAGGTGTGAGAACAGGCTGGTGGGTGAGCCATGACAGTCCGCATGCCAGGAGACCCAGATCCGACAAGTCCCTGCAACCCCTGAGCCTCAGTTTCCTCCCCTGTAAGATGGGCCCCTGTGGTGCTGCTTCCTAGAGGACACATGGGGCAGACAGGCAAATCTCGTCCTGCATGCCTTGTGCCACACGTCCCATGCAGCACGCCTATGCACAACAGAGGGCACGGATCCAAGAGGTCAAGCACGGCCGACCCCTGGGTAGGCAGTGAACAGGACAGGGAGGCGGCCATGGCCAGTGAGGGGCCTCCCAACCCCACTCACTCCCAGGGTGTGGCACAAGTCGGCCAGGACACAGTGCTGCCTGTGTCTCCAGCACCTGCTCCTCGCACGGGCTTTGGGATGCCAGGAGCGCCCAGCCGGCGCCAACCGGAGCGTCCCACTTTCCAGAACGCATTTGCAGCTGCAGGCCACTGGGCCTCTCCAAGTCCCGGGAGCCCTCTCTGCAGGCTCCACTCCCCAGAGGGCAGGCTCTGGGGGTGTCACCCCTTCCTCCAGGCCCTCCCCACCGTGCCGCCACCATGCCCACAGTCTCAGGCTTCACGACAACACAAAGGGTACCGCCTCCCCTTCACTCTGCCAGGAGGGACAGAACGCAGCCCCCGCAGCAGCGGGCCTGGGCTGCAGCTCTCAGGGAGGGGAGTTTACCTTGAGTCCTCCACAGACCGGACAGGTGGAAAAGAAAGCCGGAGGGTGCCCAGCATGGGGGCTGCCTGCTTCCCAGCCCTCGCCAGGGGCCTCACAGCCCGGGGCCTCCGTTGCTTGTCCCCGCCGCCTCGTGCCCAGCCAGCCGGAGGGACACCCCGTGGACATCTGGCCCCCCGAGTCCCCAGCCCCAGGGTCGTCGGGGCCACCCTGCGCGGCCGGGCTCTGGTCCCTGGGGGCCTGGCGCAGGCTGCGCGGCGTGTCATAATGGTGCCGCTGGGCCGTAGGCACTTGGTACTCAGCTGTCCCTGGCGGGCAGGCGCACAGGCTGGGCTCGGGCACCCCAGCCACTGGCGGCAGGCTGAGCAAGGAGCCAAACTCGTCCCCCGTGCGCCACACATCCAGGCTGCTGCCGGCACAGGACGAGAAGCTGCCTGAGTAGGAGGAGTGGCTGCCTGTGGCTATGCCACTGTCCGAGGAGCTCTGGCGGCCAACTTCCTGCAGCTGCCGGGGCCGCAGTGGCTTAGGGGGCTGCCTGGAGATGCCTGGCGCAGCCTCTCCAGACACCTGGGCAGCCGCCAGCCCCGGGCCCTCCTGCGACGTGCTGGCCGAGGACAGGGATGGCTCTGGCCATGCTGTGAGTCGGCTGCCGGCACTGATGTCTGAGTGGCTGGCCTCCGAGGATGAGCTGGACAGGCTGCGGTCATCCCCTGAGACAGAGTGCAGGGAGGTTGGGGGTGTGGGTGCTGCTCTGGGGGCCAGGAGCAAGTTCGGGGGGGAGCTGGGGGTGACATCAGCCAAGGGCCCACCCTGCCCCCTACCCAAGCTTCCCCACTGCCTGGAGGCTGGTGCACAAGCTGGCAGCAGGAGTTCCAGCTCCTTGTGGAATACCAGTCCTTCACACCTCCAGCCCCCTTGGGAATCCATGCTCTCCCTCCAGCCTCCTTGGCCACTGCCCTCTAGGAACCAGATGTGTGCCCCCGGAAGGTTGGGGCTTGATGCAAATCGAGGCTCCCTGTTCTAGGGGCAGGCCACTGTGCTCCCAGTGCACCCCCGGAGACTGGCAGCAGTCAGAGAGGACAGACAGGCCCCACAGGGCAGCTCCCCAGCCCCATCCCCAGCCAGGTCCCTCACATGGCCACAGCCCCTTCTATCTGTTTTGCAGCAAATTGGGAGTCTCAGGCTGCCAAGAAGGGGCCTGTCAGCTGGGCATGAACAGTAAAGCTCGACCACAAGAGGCTGTGGCCGGATTCAGGCATGGGCAGCAAGAATTCACACGAGCCCTCTGCGCTGTCTAGAAGCACTGTGCCTCCGGTCAGGGCCAAGGCCTGCGCTCCGTGTATCTGACATCACCCGTGAGGAGAGGAGCAGACGAATGAGTGAGGGGAGTGCGGAATGAGAGAGCCGGGGTAGGCAATGAATGAAGGTGTGAGTGAGCTGGGAGGACGAATGAGCAGAAGGAGAATGAGTGAGCAAAGGCCAAGGAATGAATGAGTGAGGAGAGGGGAGAACGAACGAATGAGTAGATAAAGGGAACGAATGCGCAAAAGCACAGGAGCCCAGGCCTTCCCCGTGGCGGCAGCCCCGCCCCTTCCGCGGCCCCGCCCCTGCCCGCTCCAGCCCAGGCCGCCTACCTCCGCTGCCCGGCCTGACCCCGTGGGAGAGGAGGCTGAGTCGCTTCTCCAGCTTCAGGGCTTCCAGGGCCTCCTGGGCTACGCGCTCCTCAGCGGTGGCGGGTCCCCCGGGGCTCGGGTCTGCGGCAAAGAGGACAGTCAGCAGAGACGTGGCCTCAGTTCCCGACCCCGGACCCCCGGCCTCAGAGTCCCGCACCTCCGGGGCCACACGTGTGCTGAGCGTGCTTCAAGGCCACTGCAGAGCCACGGGGGACCCCCCAGGAGTCCCAGCTCCTCCCCATGCCTGCACCCCAGACACAGGACACCAATCTCAGGGCGCCTGCCCCCTCCAGGCCCCTCGGCCACGGCCACCAGCCCATGTCCTGTGCCCCAAAGCCGGCAGGTGAGGTCCAGGGTGGGGACGTGGGCGTGTCCTCCTGACCACTTCCCCTCCGGCAGTAGACCGGGCAGCGAGACGCCGGCGCTGGACGAATGCCCTGAGCTTTTGTCCACATCTGCAAAGTGAGGGTGCAGAGAGAGTGCACCCCGACCGTGGTGGGACCAAGACGGGAGTGCAAGGGGCTGTGCTCAGGGCAGGGCAGACCTCGGAACTCTCCCTTCTCCCCTCCCAACCCTCTGCGTAGGGTGGCCTGCCTCTCCTGCCCTTGGTGTCCACGCGGATCCGACTGAGCAGGGGGTGAACGCAAGATCCCAGAAGGCCTGGAGCATGACCGTAACCCAGTGGAGGCCACATCTCAGGATGAGCTCAGAGCCTAGACGCAATGCCAGCCAGGCCTGTCCACACCTGTCCACACAACTGGTCTCACGGTCCCGCCCACACCCGGCTGTCTACGCCCCGCTTGTGTCTGCAAGGCAGGAGGGCGCCAGCAGAGGGCGCCGCCATACTGTCTCGCAGAGCCCAGACCGCAGGCTCTGGTCGTGGTAGCCTCCTCCTCCCCAGCCTGTCCCAGGGCCGTGTGGGGGGAGGGGAACCTGGCTGGTTGCTCCCCTCTGTCCTCCCCAGGTGGCCTGAATGGCCCACACTGTGATGCCCATGCAAGGAGGCCACAGATGTGAGCTCATTGACCGCGTGGCCACAGGCCATGGTCTCTCCCACCTGGACAAGGTGACAAGCGATCCCAGGTACCACCCACCCCGTGGGCCTCAGTCAAAGGAGGTGATGAGAATCAGCCTTTGTCCCCCCAGGCCTGTCCTGAGGGGAGGGCAGACCTTCCTCCAGTGGGAGAAAGGGGCCGGGACCTCAGGGGTCTAGCCCTGCTTGCAGCAGCCCCACATGCCTGGGCTAGCCTGGCCCTCCGGCATCCAGCTCCATCCTGGCCCAGGGCTCCTGGAGAACGTGCCCCAGCCACACCTTGGGAAGGGGGTAGGTAAGAGCAGGCGAGCTCAGGGCAACCTCACTCCCACCCGCCGGTGAGACCCCACCCATCCTTGAGACCCCACCTGCCAGCCATGCTCCCACACACACCTGGGAGGACCGGCCGCAGCCCAAAGGGCCCCTTGGTTGGGGAGATGCCACGGACAATGCAGTCGAACAGGAAGCTGATCTGTTCACCCTCGGCAGAGGACAAGAAGAACACTCCGGCCCCTACAGAGGGAAAACAGACCCTGGTGTCGCCTGGCCCCACACGGGTCGGGACCCCTGCAGGATGGGCCACCGAGGACACCAGGATGCAGAAGGCGGGAACCACACACACAGGAGTGGGGGTGGCGGGGAGTGTCCCCTGGGCACCCGATGAGCCCCCACCCGGCCCTCGTAAGCCCCACTCCGTCCTCCAGGCCCACACATCTTGTCTGGGCAGCCAGGGCACACGCCTGGCCACCCCGGGCCTGTGTGCCCCAGCCCAGCTGTGGCCACCATGCTGCGTTCCAGGACAGTGCAGGGAGAGTGCATCCCATCCTTCTGGTCCCGAGTCCTGGGTCCACCGGCCAGGATGGAGCACTGGGGATGCCCCGGGAGGACATGGCCACAGGAAGATGCCTGTGAGGGTGTCCTGGCTTATCAGAGGGGCAAGGGACAGGCTGCCCTAGAGTGGGGGTCACATGCCAGAAAGCAGCCGGGGGACCCTGACCTCAAGAGGTGCCCCCTGACCTCAATAGCTGCCCCCCAACCTGGTCTCCTGACCCGGGGCTGCTCTGAGGGTCAGAGTCTGCGTGAGGTGGGCCTGCCCCACACACGAGGCAGCCGGCTCTGCCATGGTCAGCGATACACCATGCCCTCTGCACGGACCTCCTCCTGGGTGTGTTTTCAGGGAGGACCCAGGCCCACGTGTGCCTGGGTGGAGGTCAAGGTCCTGCCCACGGGGGCCCCAGCCAGCAGAGGGCAGGCCGCGTGAGTCAGCACAGCCCGGCTGCGGCCCCGCCAGCGTGAATGAAATCCCTCACTACCCGCCCAGTGAATGGGGACACCAAGCCACATGGGACTGGACACGCAGCTGCTGTCACCACACAAGAATCCCTCTGCGCCCTGCCCTCCACCCGTCGCCCAAAGAAAGGCATGTTTGTTCCGGAAGGCCAGGTCCCAGAGCGCCCCTGCAGGCGGACAGCAGAGGGAAGGGGAGCGTTTCCCAGTTAAAACTTGGCTGCTGGCCACAGTCACCACCAGTCTTCCCGGGATCCTGGGACTCAGGCCAGCCCCCCACACGAGGCAATGCCCCCTACCAAGGATTGGGGCGCTCCAGCTCCCTCTGCTTGCTGGAGCTCCATTGTTTCAAAGCCCCCCGAAAGCAGGTGACAAGCCCACTTAGAGATGAGTACACTGAGGCCCGGAGAGGGCCAAGAGGGACTCCAGCCTGGCCAGCGGGCCATCTGGAAACATCCAGGCACCAAAGAGCTTCCAGCCAGATGGACGGGCCTCCGAGCCGCGGCTTGTCCCCTGTGAGCTGTGCCTGGGCCCGGGCTGGAGGGCAGTCGAGGAGAAAGCCGGCCCACAGCGTCCCGCCCGGCTGCTGCCCCACCCCAAGGAGGGGGCCGGCCTGCCAGCTCGCGCAAAGGGCCGGGCCTCTAATCCCAAGACGGTCAGCTGCCAGAGGCCGCAGCACAACCAGTCCCCCGACTATAAAAAACCACATTACTAAGGGAGGGGAGCCGACGGCATTCCACCAGGCGTCTGCTGAGCGTCACGCTTGCCGGCGAGGCCTGGGGCCATGGCGGCCGCCCCCATACACGCCAGTGAGCTGACCACAGAGGTTCCCTGGGGACGGCACATGG
The DNA here is from genome assembly GCF_022355385.1 of Mustela nigripes. Taxonomy (NCBI): domain Eukaryota; kingdom Metazoa; phylum Chordata; class Mammalia; order Carnivora; family Mustelidae; genus Mustela; species Mustela nigripes. The sequence goes on along the minus strand of NC_081557.1, from coordinate 204,541,860 downwards.
CTCTGAGGGCTGGGCTGCCTGAGCCTCGAGGGAAGGCCTCCGGGACACACAGCCCACTGATTGCTGGCTGGCCTCTGTGGGCTCCACTCCCCCAGCGTAGGCCCTGGGGACCCCAGGAGCTCCCGAAGTACACCAGCCCACCTGAGCCTTCCCCCAAGGAGGCGGCCACCCCCATCCATCAACACCCCTTGGCCACCTGTAATGTTCCTTCACTTATCGAGCCTTTGCTCACCTGACGTCACTGTTCCTGACCCCTGAGCCCTGATCATCCCCTCCGTACTGCTTGGAGGGAGCCCCTCCTCTAGGTCACACCCTGTGGTCCTCTGCTTGGCTTCTGCCCTCATCTGCATGCTGTCCTGGCGTCCAGGCCCCACGTCGTATACGTGAGGACCACTTCAGAAACATTAGGACCCCAGTGTCTCACCCAGGGCCAGCTGCTCAGGGGACGCCCAGCACTCAGTATGGTGGAAAGAGGGAAGCCAGAGGAGTGGACCTTCCCCCAAGAAAATGTTCCTGGCACTTGGGTATGCTTTGCCATGCAGTCTCTGTGAAGACAGCCCCTGCAGCTCCCCCCATCCCTGTCCATGAAGCCCCAGCCCCAGGCAGCGTCCGTGCCTGAGGCCATCCTGCGCCTCCCAGCCAGGCCACCCACCGATGCCACAGCCTGAATGATCCGTCCGCCCCATGGAGCAGAGATCCCTGACCCACAGAGTCACAGTAAAGACCCAACTGCCCAGTTTAGGGTATTTCTTGCCCTGTGATCACTGACACAGGCAAACAGGATGGGGAGGAGAGAGACTGTGCTGAGCGGGAAGCCAGCACCTGCTGGGTTCTTGGGGGCCGCCGGCATACCTCACGGGCTTTATAAGTGCAGTCAGTTCCTAGGACAATATCTCCAATGTGAAGGATGTCACATCACACGGAAGGAGTCACGACCCCGAGAAAGAAACACTCTTCCAATCAAACATGGGATGTGCCAAGTTCCGTGGGCGGCAGTTAGTCCAGATAACCCCCAGGGCCCTGAGTTCTGCATGAGTTTGGTGTCCCAGCTCCATGGAGACCAAGAGCACACGGTAAAGTCCCGTTGGGGAGAAAGTGCCTGGAAGCATCTGGAGGACTTCCGTGCGGAGAAGGTTCTAGAAAACTCTGCCCGGGCAGCACCAACCTGCCTTGTGTTAGACTTCTGTTCAGAATGCAGCTGACCGGGACCCTCTGATATCATTTTGCACAGGGCTCCCTAACAGAGGCAAACATCTGCTGAGCAGAATTTCATTTCTCTCTCCCCTTATTTTGAGAGACAGGACCAAAGTTCAAAGAAACACATTCATTCAAAATCAAGTTTTTTATCTCCTCTGATGGTCTTACCCTCCAGGAAGACTGATTGAAAACAAAACCACAGAACACAACAGGTGTTGGCGGGAATGTGGGGAAACCGGACCCCAGTGCGCTGTGGGAGGGGTTGGTGTGGAAAATAGTGTGGAGGGTCCTCAAAACATCAAAGGCAGACCCAGCAAGCCCCCGTCCCGTGTGTGCCCAAAGGAACTGAGAACAGGCACCGAGCAGAGGCCTGCGCCCCCAACAACCACAGAAGCAACCACAGATGGAGGGACAGATAAACGAAGTGGTCCATCTATCTGCCCAGTGCAACGGAGCTCAGCCTCGAGCAAGAAGGACATCCTGACACCTGCTACCGCACGGATGAGCCTGAGGGACGCTGTGCTCCATGCAATGAGCCAGCCATGAAGACACAGGGACCATGCGATCCCACTTCCGCGAGCCCCATACAGGAGTCAGATCCAGACACAAAAAGTAGATGGTGGGTGTCGGGGTCCAGGGAGGGGACAGACGGGTTAGTGTCCACGGGGGACAGAGTGTCAGCCAGCCTAGACAGGGCAGCGGGGCAGCTGCATGACACTGAGCGCACTTAATGCCTCTTGACCGCAGTTAACATGGTAAATTCTGCGTGTGTCTATTTTGCCACAGTGAATGCAAAGTAATTCTTGTGTCCTCTCTCAGGCACCGTGGCACAATGCAGCCCACCCTGGGCAGGGTGTAGGAATGCTGCTGGAGGGGAGCTCCATCCCTGAGGAGGGGATGCTCCTCCTCTCCTGCTCCCTGAAGCCCGCTCCTCAGTGAGTCACCTTCCTCTCAGGTAGCCGTGCTGCCATCACCCGATGGGCACACTGGGCACCTGGGTGCTCCCTGCTCAGGCAAGAGGCTCCTCAGGGCAGACCCACAATCTTACATTTCTCTGCCTCTCCTCAAGGGCCAGCTGACGGTCTTGAGTGGGACTCTGTGTCCAAGGACCGAACATCTTGTGTTTGGCGATAGGGGAGGAGGCTGCCCCCCACAGGAAGCCACACTGCCTGTCCCCAAGGGCCAGGAGACACGGTGCCTTCCCCTTGGGCCTTTTTGCCCAGAAGGAAACAGAGTAGAGTGAAGCCCTCCCAGGGGAGAAGCCCAGGGCATCGTCTTGGACACTCAGGGACTCCAGGACCAGCCTGGGACGCCAACCCCTAATGAGGTCCAAGGGGCCAACAGATTCCAGGCCTACTCCCAACCCCAATGTGAGAAATTCCCAGCAGAGGGGTGCGATCAATCACAAACCATCTGTAATGTACCTGGTGGTCTAGACCCAGAGAGCAGACTGCATCTCCTCTTAGAAACCTGGAACCGTCCCTGTCAAATGACCCCAAACATAAGCGTCCCTTAACGTGCAGCTGAGGGGAAGGGAACCGCTGCCAAGCCTTTGCATGGGCTGGATGCCTCCCTGCGGGCAAAGCACAGCAGCAGGCCTGGTCAGGGCAGGGGCTCCACCCTCCTGGGACCCTTGCCCCTCCCGCTCAAGGCCCTTCGATGGCTCCCTGTGACTCCAACCAGGCTTTCCGTAACTTGAGCCTTCCATCTGCCGCCCCCCACCCCTAGCGGGGTTCCTGCACACACTGTAAAGGTCACCTGTCCATGCTGGACACACACTGCTGTGCTCAGGGCTTCAGCCAGCTCCATCCAGATCGCCCAGGGTGCGGACCACAACGTCCACCCGCCAGCAGACTTAGCAGAGCTGGACAATGCAAGTGTTCAAAGCACACAGCAAGAAAGTTCCTCCTGGCTAACTCACTTGAAGTCATTTACAACTAAACTGAGGAGCACCTGGAGGGCTCAGTCAGTGACACGTCTGCCTTCGGCTCAGATCACGATCCCGGGGTCCTGGGATTGAGCTCCATGTCAGGCTCCCTGCTCAGCGGAAGCCTGCTTCTCCCTCTCCCTCTGCCCTTCCCCCTGCTTGTGTGTCCACTCTCTAGCTCTCTCTCAATAAATAAAATCTTTAAAAAAAAATTGAATTTCAATAAAACATTAAAAGGTACATTCTTTTTTTTTTTTAATAAGATTTTATTTATTTGACAGACAGAGATCACAAGTAGGCACAGGTAGAGAGGCAGGTAGAGGGAGAGGAGGAACCAGACTCCCTGCCAAGCAGAGAGCCCGATGTGGGGCTCAATCCCAGGACCCTGGGATCATGACCTGAGCTGAAGGCAGAGGCTTTAACCCACTGAGCCACCCAGATGCCCCTAAAAGATACATTCTTTAAAAAAAAAAAAAAAAAAAAGGTCATTTAGAAATGCCCATCATGCTCCAAGAGGCTGAAGCCATGGATAGTGCCCCGAAGAGCTGGGCACAGTGAGTGGGGGAGGGTCCAGCATGCAGGATGTCTGGGCTGGGGCGGGGGGTGCATTTCTGAGAGTGACTAATCACGATGCACCTCCCCCAAAGGCTCAAGGACCTTTCTGGCCCCTGCTTATGTCCTCAGCATCCAAGGACCCTGATCACTTGTAAATACAGCTGGCTTATGTGGATGTGGAAATGCCCTTGAAATGCCCTTGACAGGACAATCCGTTAATGCAAGGGACAGAGACCTCCTCCAGGCCCCCTCCAAAAAACTTCCATTCACCCTTAGGCTCAGCTCGCACAACCCTCCCCATGGCCTGCCCTCCCTGGGCTCTGGGCAGGCCCCCCTTGTCGCATCCTCTGTTCCTGCCTCAAAGCCCTAACCATATACACTGGGCTGCCACCAACCCAGAGACAGAGAATCAAGTCCACCCTGGGAGACCCTGGACTCCCAGCTAACAAGCCCACTCCCATCTGACTCTGAACGGGCCACCGTCCACATGGAGGCCACAAAGAGGGAATGCCCACTCGGGAGGGACCCAGAACCACACGACAACCCCACATACCTGGCCCCGCCCAGAGAGCCCAGAGAGGCCACGGCCAAACAATTCTGGTTATACCCCACCCTGACGCCCAAACCTGTCAGAGCCCGGAGCCCTCTGCCTCCTGACACTCGGGGTGGGCAAAGGGGGCCAGGGACCGTTTCCTGCTCTCTGAAGAATCATCTGTGCTCAAGCACCACACGGTGTGGTTCTGGGGGCCTAGGGGTTGGGCTGAGACTGTAGGCCCCAGTGTAGGCTAATTTCTTGGGCCCCAGACTGGCCAGGCCCTTCCAACGATTCCAACCCAGCTCTCCATCCTCCAGATCAAACACTCCCAGGGCCACAGGCCCATCAGGATCCAAATTCTAAAACCTTCACAGTCAAGGTGACCCATGTTGTTGACTGAACAGTGTGGTCCCCAAAGGACAGGTCACACTCCAAACCTGGGACTGTGACCTTCCCTGAAACAATGGCCTTTTACCAACTGAAATGAGACGTGATCCTGGGTTATCGCCTGGTCCTAAATCCCACAACTGGTGTCCCACAGAGAAGATACAGGAGATGGCTGTTTGACAGCAGAGAGACTGGAGTGGGCGGCCACAAGGCCATGGCTGCCAGGGGCCACCAGGGGCTAGAAGAGGCAGGAGAAGCCCCCCGGCAGCCCCCTTACCCACCTTGACTGTGGATGTGACTGTGAAGGAATCCATTTTCCTTGTTCTGAGGCCCCAGTCTGTGGTCACTGGCTACAGCAGCCCCAAGACTCTGACATCCCTGCAGGGAGACCCTGGTGCTGGATGGCAGCGGTCTGACCACATGGGCAGGGGCACGGCGGCCCCACGTGACGGCCTCTGACCAAGCATATGCAGGCAGAGCCCTGGCAAACTTGTCTCTGAACAATGGAGCCCTGCAGAACCAACCCCACAGGTATTCTTCTTGGTCGGCTGCCCGCCCCCCCCCCCCGAGAGCTCGGAGCCGCAGGGGCTACTGAATCCCAGGTCAGCGTCCTGTCAGGGTGCCGGCTTGCCAGGGAGCAGCCCCAGGAAGGCCCCACGGGGGCTCCCTCTGGGCTCCCAGCAGCCGTGGAGGTCACAGCGACCCTCACAGCAGCCACACCGAATCCCCACCATCATTCACAGGCAGGGAGGGCCCCCACATGCCGAGGCAGAATTCTGACACCCTATTACATCACGCCCAGCAAATCTGAGGGTCTCCGGGGCAAGGGGTCCCCTGACTGGCCTCCCTGGGCGCACACGTCAGCACTGCCCCTGGGCAGTCTGCACCCCACTCTCCCTCCTCCAGGGCCCCCACGTGGATGGGATCTGGTGGAGGGAGGGCTGCCCCGGACCCACTGCCCAGTGGCCCAGTTCCAACCACCCACAAGGTTGGGTGCCCTTCTCCTCCTCTGCTCTGGACCCCAGAGTGCTAACCCCACCGAATATACCAGAATTTGGGGCCCTGAGGGCACATCTGGCAGGAGGGGGGCTCTGGCTGGTGTCTCACCACACATACCCCCGGGGAAGCTGTGCTCAGAACTCAGACACCCTAGGGCCTGGTTCACCCACCCCACAGCTGGAGACCACAGCCCCACAAACCCCCTGCACCTCACTACCCCACCCCCGCGGTCTGCCTTTGCATCATCAGACATTTCCCCTCCCCCAAGCCCAGGACCCAACCCATCAAAAAATTCAGATGTCTCACTGCCTTGAGCAGGAGCCTCACCTGCATATGACTTAGGTCCTTGGAGGCAGGGCCCCACAGGCTGCCCCCCAGGGCTGGCTCCCATGGCAGGACCCACTGGCATGCGGTCCCCGTCTGCCTGTCCCCCCTGCCCACTCTTTGCAGAAGGAGGGACCCAGCCAGCCAGCACGAACACGGTCCCTCCAACACCATCCCTCTGCTGGGGAGTTCTGGGCAGGACCCAAGTCCCAGAGTCCTGTGGACCCACCTGTGATAGGCCTCCCGCTGGGGAGAGACTGTCAGTTGGAGTATCAGTGTCCCTAGATGGAAGGGGCACAGGTGGGGAGAGATGGCCTGCTGCTCAGAGCCTCCAGGGCCCCCTCACACAAGGGAGGGGGCTGTGAGCCCATCTGGAAGGGGTCCCAGATAAAGGTGTATAGCTCCCACCCAAACCCCTCCAACCCAACACCCTGACTGAGGTCGTCCCGGGCATGGGACAGGTCACTGGGAGGCCACTGGGCTGCAATGCCAGCCCTGGGCAGCCAGCATCGGTGGGCCTGGGCTCCTCCAGCCAGAGGGCAGGGGGCTCCTGCCCCCAATGCCACACACACAGCCATACTTGGCAAGCAATGGGCGTCCCCACAGGGGCCGAGCTCCCCGTGGGAGAAGGACCAGGCTCTGCTACTCCCGCCGGCTCCCGCCCGCTCCAGCCCACAGGCACACTTTGGGAACACATTCCTCACCAGGGCACCACCGTGGACTCCAGCGTGGGGGGCCTGGCCCTCAGCCTCACCTGCACCTCAGGGCACCTGTCCTCCCCCCATGCCCCTGCTGTTGGGGCTCAAGGACCACGGGAGCTGGTGTGGCCACGAGGAATCCTCACTCCAAAAATGTGTTCTCGGCATGTCCTCAATGGACATGCTCATTCATTTCCCCTTTTTCTCTTTTCATTAAGTCCAAACATAAACGCCCCGGGGCTCCGTGACCAGACCCAGGGCCAGGCATTGCAATGGGCCAGCCTGGCTCCAGGGAGCTGGGTGCCCCTCCTCCTACCCTCAGCAGCCAGGGCCAGACAGGGGCCGCCAGGGTCTGGCCCCGGCTGAGCACCAGGTCTGGAGACACAGAACCCTCGCCTGCCATGTCCCCAGGATGCCAGCAAGATGCACGCAGCTGGGGACGAGGAGGGTTCGGAGGGGAGGCGCACGGCTCCAAGTCGCAGGTTTCAGGGCCCCACGTACTTACAGTACCCACACCTGGTCCCGCCTTCAAAGATGAATCCGTTGGGCACAGCCCCGTAGCGCCGGAGGTCGGACAGCTTCCACTGGCCCATGACCGCTGGGGGGACGTCCCTGGCCAGCACGAGAACATCATTGCAGAGGTGAAGGGTGGCGGGGCCGCTCTCCAGCTTGGTGCCCGGCGCCACCGCCACATGAAACCTATGCACTGGGGGCAGGGGAGGAGCAAGAGGGCGTCACCGCTAGCAGAGGCCCAGCTGCCCCTCACCCCAGCCCAGCCAGTGCCCTCCCGCTCCTAGACGCAGTCCTGGTCCAGAGGTCACCCTCCCTGTCCCAATAAGGCTGACTTGACCCCAGCAAGCCCCAGGCAGCCCCTGGCTCAGGCCCCAAACACGCAGTGGCTGAGGCCAGAGATATTATAATGATTTTTTATTAAAACTAATTAAAATTAATGCACAAGTCCGTGATGAATGGGGTATCAAATGGCTAAATAAAGACAAGGCTGGTCAAGGTTGCAGGGGTGGGTCAGGAGGGCAGGGGAAGGCAGGGCAGGATCGCGGCAGGGTCAATGTCAGTGTTCTGCTCATCACAGGCTATGTTCGTTGATCCTGAGGGTTTTAAAAACCGTGTTAAAGCGTCATTGATCTTGATGGCTGTGTTCCTTGGCATCTGCCATGAGGCCCCTCCTCCTCCCCCAGCTCACCAGGGGCCCCCCACCTCTGCACCCAGCCCAGCCACCCCTGTACCGGCCCTCCTTGACTCCCCCGCTCAGGCGCAGAAGGCACCACACCCCTGGTGGGCAATGCAGTGGGACGGGGTCTCTGTGGCCTCGCTCCCCCTGGTACGCTGGCTCCAGGCTTGGGGGGAGGGGCAGCCAAGGGGAGCATGAGGACAGTCACTGTGCTGGGATAGAGGCCCCTCGGGGGAAGGGCCGTGTTCTAACTAACAGGATTGAGTCAGGGAGCTTGGAAGACCCCGCGGCCCCTGCTGCTCCCCAAATCCCCTCCCAGACCGCAAGCCCAAGGCACAGACCCTGGCAAGGGAGGCGCTCGGCACACTCGTCACGGCTCTGGCAGTCTGCGCGTGAGGGTCCCCGTCCTCGCCCCGTGTGTGTCGCCCCGGCCCCACTCACCCTCGCCCAGCGCATAGCGGATGCGGGCGTCCCAGGCGCACATGGCCTCGCGGCTCTCGAAGCCCAGCATGACGGCCTGGGACAGGCAGAGGATGGCCAGCGTGTGGGCCAGGCCCTCGTAGGGCAGGCCGGGCTCCAGCCCACAGATGTCCTCCAGCGTCAGGCTGCTGCGCTCCCGGAGGCCCTTGGCTCGCTCCGCCTTGTCCTTGTAGACCAGCATCAGCAGGCAGTCTGCAGGAGCAGGGCAAGACATGTGGCACAGGCCATCAGCGGCACCGCCCCTGAGCCCCCATGCGCCCCTGCGTCCCCTGCAGAGGGAGAGTCTCAGGCTCGAGGTATGGCCCCCAGCAAGCCACACAGAGGCTCCAGGGCAATGTCTCACACGGTGTACCGGCCCCCAGGGCAGAGGCTGGCCCAGAACACTCCACAGCTGGGCCTGCCCCCCTGGCTCTGGCTCTGTGATGGAGATGCCCCAGAACTGTGTCACCAGAGGTCTGGGCACTGAGAGAGCCGTGAGAAGGGCCCGCCTACAGGACAGCAAGCCTCTGCGGGCTACAGGACGGCCAGCCTCAGGAGGGAGCACCAGGCAAGGCCGCCCGCGCATGCTGGGACACGGCGACCACCCTTGCCGCTCCCTCCCCCCATTAGGCTCTGGGATCCGGCACAGCGGGTCGTCTGTGTAGAAGTCGGTGCCTTGTCTATCTGCCATCCCCAGCCGTTCTCCCTCCCAGCAGCCCTGAAGGTGGGTTCTTGCTGGCAGGCCATCGTCTGCTCAAGCACAAGGGACAGCATAGAACCATCTGTCAGATGGGTGAGACTGTCACCTCCTTTGTTCTAGGAGTCATGCTCCCAGGAATACAGCCACAAGCAGGGTCAGTGCAGCTTTCTGTAAAGAACCAGACGGGAACTGCTTCTGGCCTCATGGACCATGCAGCGTCTGGCCCAGAGACCTAACTGTGAAAGCAGCTAAAGTAGCATGTGAGTGAACAGCTACGCTCCAATAAAACTGTATTGCAGAAACAAGCAGAGGGCCAGATTTGGCTAGGGATGGTACTTTGCAGAGTCTCAGCCTAGAGCGGAGTCTGCCACCGCCACCACAGCACCCTCACGTGGTGAGAGCCAGCATCCGTCCCTGAGGCCCTCCTCACGCACCTGTTCCATCTGTTTGGATTCCGGCCTTGTCAGATCTCTGCAGCCCCAGGACACTAGCACATCCTCCAAGTCCCTGCTTGCAAACAGGCTGAAGGAGGCGGCTATGTCGCTCTCCCACCTTCTGCCCAGAGTTGGGGGTGGGGGAAGCTGACCCAGGTCACCGCCCGGTTTCGGCTAAAGCAGCTGGCATCCACCTCGCACTAAGAGCCCCCAAGCCCCAGCAGCACAGGTGGGAAAGGGGTGGTGGGGAGGGGGCCAGGTTGGGCACAGCAAGTGTGGGGCCCCAGGGGGGCCCTGGGACTGCAGCTGCTCCCGCCCCCTCCCCTCCATGTCCCCTGGGGCAATAAATGGATCATGTTTTAAAAACCTCTTCCCTGGGAGTGCTCTTCACCACCAACCAGCTTCACCGACAGGCACCAGAAGGAAGTGAGTGCTCAGGTCCAGCCCGAAACAGAGCAGGGCCAGCCCAGGAGAGACCGCATCCACCCCTCCGGGACCACAGCACCCCTGCACACACACGGGCCAGCATGCTGAAGCCTGCCCCAGAGGGACAGCTCCACCGGACACCCTATGGCCTCACCCCTCACCAACAAGACTGGTCGCTTGGTGAGGGCTCCTGGTCGGCAGCTCAGGAAGGGCACCGGACACCCCTGCTCCAGTGGCCCCTATTGAGCTCCCATCCATGTGGCTGTATGGGCCCAGCCCACGGCCAGAGGGCACCAGGGGGTGGCCAGGCTGCACTGCGGCCCGAGAGACAGGACACGGGGCCATCCACAGGGCCCACAGAGGGTCTGGGCCTGGGCAGCTGGAGGCCCGAGGCAGGGGAAAGAGGGGCTCGTGGTGATAAGGAGGTAAACCAAGGCAGCAACAACTGACAGGTACACACACACACACTCAGCAGCAAAGACATACACATGTGTGCTTACCCACATATCTGCACACATACACGCACACACCCCACCCCACTGCCGTGGCTGCTGAGCCCCTCCAAGGGCACGGGTGCCATGATGGGAGACTGGCTGACCCTGTCCCAATCACGTCTACGACCACAGACTCAGGCTCAGTCTGCTTTACATCTGAGGAATGGACACTGCTCTGCCCAGGCCAGGTGCTAACAGCCCTAACCCCCAGCAAATGCCCTCCACCAGCAGGCACAGAGCCCCCCAGCAGGGAGCCTTGGGCCAGGATCCCCCTTGAGCCCACCCTGCCCTGCAGCAACTGTGCCCTGCTGTGATCGAGGGCAGTCCAGCGGGCTCCCATGAAGACCCCCTGCTGGGATCCCTCAGAGCCCCCATGCCTCCCGCTCTGAAGCCCCTTGCCCCATCATCCCCCTCGTGAGCAGCCAAGGGACCCGGGGGGCAGCCCAGACCCCCCAGAGCTGACCCCCAGGAGGGGAGATGGTCAAAGAGATGACAGGGGCTGTGGGGGCCTGAGTGCAGGGCTGAGACCCTCCCAAAGGACATAACGCAGAAAACTTCTAAGTGACGCCAGACGCCAGCACGCAGCCCCACCGGGAACAGTGCTGTGCTGGAGGCAACAGCCAGAGTGAAGGCTCAGGGGCAGGAACCCAAAGGGCTTGCGGGCAGGAGAGGGAGGGGAAGAGTGGCATGCGGTGCCAGGTCAGGGGCCTGGTGAGCCTGGGGCAGAGCAGAGGCTGGTCAGGCAAGAGGTGCTCTAGGCTGGGCCAGGCCCTGTGATCACCATGGCGACAGCCAGGCTGGGGGGCTGGGGTGGGGAGGACTTCCCAGCAGGGCAGATGTGGCAGAGGGATGAAAGTGCTGGCAACACAAGGACAGGGGGTGGGGGGGGGACCTATGTTCCTAGAGGAACCTAGTCCTGGTTCCTCTACTGGGGGCTCCCCCCAGGTTCCTACTCCTGTGGTGCTCTCCACACAGGGCCTGCCTTTCCTACTGCTCCTGCACACATGGGAAGGCTCAGGAAAGGCTCCATGACTACCAAGGCCTAGAAGCCCAGATTGGTGGGGGGCGGGGCAGGGGCATGTGGGGAGGGGGCTACAGGGGCGGGGCTTGTGCCAGTTCCTCCAGGATACGTGAGCACAGAGACCCATCGGACACCGTGCACAAATGCAGGCGGCTGGACATGAGAGTGTGCAGATGTAAAAATAACCATGGGGTCATGAGCCCTCAAAGCCGCTAGCAGCCAGGGGCTGAGAGCCTGGGGGAGGGCAGGCTGGGGAGAGGCACACCTCCGGCCTCGGGCCTGGGGAGAGGCTGTAGCAGGATGGAGACAGAGATCCACACCCACGCGGATGGACGCAGCAGGAGCAGCAGCGGCTGGAGTCAGTCTTCCTGTCAGTGACCTTGGCACAGTGCCTTCAGCTGAGCCGCTAGAGCCCAAGGGGACTCTGCTGGGTAGGGGCAGCCTGGAGGCAGCGCTGGGGACAGGGGCTGCTAACCAGGCTGAATCCGGGAGGCGTTACACAGCGCCAGCCCAGCCCTGTTCAGGATCTGACTCAGGAAGGAAACACGTTCACACTGTTCACGGGGACAGGTGTGTGGCTCACGAGGGCTGTGTGGCTCACGAGGACAGGCCACCCCGAGAACACAGGCATCAGTGGGGGCACACAGGCCATGGGGGCTCAGCCCTCTGCCTGCTAGGCTGCCATCCACCCTCAGCAGGTGCCATGGCACGAGCCTGACGGAGACCGGTGTGGGTCACACAGTGCATGTGAGCAAAACCGAGATCTGAGCCTGGGGGCTCCAACCCCCAGCCCTGCCCCCCACACGTCCTCGAGGTCTCCATGAGGACAGAAAGGCTGGCCACTGCTCACACTCCATCCTCTGGCTCCCTGCCCAGTCTGGGACTGGGACGTCATGCCGATTCCCATGGGACTTGGAATACGCCCTCCTTAGAGAGGCTGACAGCCGCATGGGGCCCATGCCAAGGCCCCGCTCCTGCACGACCCCTGGTGTTGGAGACCAGCTGGGCTCACAGCCCCCACCAGGCTGCCTAAGAATGGCGAGGCAGGTCCTTGTGCCCCAGGACTGGGGGCGGGAGGGGCGGGGTGAGACTCTGGGTCTAGGGACGAGAGATGGTAGGTGGGCTCAGAGGGGCAGGAGCCTACCTTGCATTGGCCTCCATCCCTTCCACCACCCAGGTTCTCATGCAAGGACCTGCCTGGAGTGTCCTGCCTCGCTCTTGCAACAAACACCCTCAAACCGAGTCCTGGTTCCTCTGCTGGGGGCTTCCCCCCAGGTTCCTACTCCTACGGTGCTCTCTGCACAGGACCTGCCTTTCCTATTGCTCCTGCACACACAGGAAGGCTCAGGAAAGGCTCCATGACCACTGGGGCCTAGAGGTCCAGATTCTGGATCCCGGGGACACCTGCAAACTCCCCACAGTGCAGAAAGGCCCTCCCTCTGCGGGCAGGTGCTCCCGGGATCCAGCAGGGAGCTCACCGGTCAGATAGCTCTCTCTGATACTGAGAGAAAATCCACCCCCCCCAGGGCTGAAGTGGGGACAAAGACTACCTCTGGGGCTACTCTTCAGTCCATCCCACCCCCAAACCTGCAGCCAGCCCTGCCTCCAGCCACAGCTGGTCCAAGGCTCCTCAGTGGTACTGGGGGCTGTGCCGCTGCCCCCTGCCCTCGGTCTGACCAGTGCCTCTGCAATTCCGCCTTCCAGGGTCCACTCAGTCTCCCCAGGCCCCACACCTTGTCAGTCAGCCCTGACCCTGGATACGGGCCCCTGGGGCACCAGGTGCAGGGTCTGGACAGGAAGAACTGGGTGGCTGAGCAAGCCATCCGGGGAGACAGGGGCCCCCTTGGAAGGGGAAGCTGAGGCCTGGGCACGCACCAAGTGTGTCCCCGGCCAAAAGTAGGCCCTTGGATGGCAACCGTGAGCAGGCACGGCCCAGGGAATGAGGGAACCTAGGAGAGAGAGCAGGGAGGGCGCCCCCCACCCAATCCTTCCTGGGAAATGACAGACACCTGGGCGCCCTGGAAGGTATTCTGGCAGCCCCACATGTGTGAGGCAGTAGGCAGTCACACGCCCAGCACCCCACACAGACCCAGGGGTGCCTGGGCCAATGCCAGGACACCTGTCTCCTGAAACAGCTGCAGGCCTGGAGCTCTGAGCCCCCCAAATGCAAGAGGATGTCTCGCTGAGGCCAAATGTTTCCGTCAGGGCTTGAGGGCTGGCCTCCTCCCACTTTGGGGGTGCTGACCCAACTGAGGGGGGCTGGGTAGTCTCAGTCACTCCCCCCACCCCCAACAACCTAGTCTTGCCTCTTCTCCCCAGCAGAAGCACCCCTGTTCTTACCTGGGGGCCCAGCCTCTGTTCTCACCACCCAAGGTGGGAAGGGCCCCCTGGGTGGACGCTTCTGAAGGGTCCCCTCGGGATTCAGATTCAGGGGCACCACTCAATTCCCCCAGGCACACAGGGGTGGCACCTCCCCAGAGGTGCTCCCCCCGCCCGCAGGAGAAGGGGAGAGCACCCTCTGCCCTGGCGCTCCTGACCCCTGCGACCCGCCCCCCTTGCCCCGCGGGCCCCCACCGCCCAGCCCCAGCCCTGGCCGGCGGTCCCGGGAAGCTGGGGTACGGGAGGGTCCCGGCAGGAGCAGGCCCCAAGGCGGCGCGCTCTGCTCTCCGGTTACCGCCCGGCCGGCGCCGCCGGCTATTTCGGGCGAGCTGGCCGCGCTCCGGGCGGACTAGGCTCTAGAGGCCGGGGTGCCTGCCGCCCTCCGCCCGCCGCCCGCCGCCAGCCCGTGCCCCGCGCCCCGCGCCCGCTCACCTGCCACCGGCGACGGCTTGCGCAGCACCAGCCACCTAGTCTTCCACTGCGGGGACAGAGGGAGCGTAAGCGGCCGCCGCGCCCCGCGCCCGCCCCGCGCCCGCCGCGCGCCCCGACCTTCTTGCCGTCCCGCAGCTTGACCTGGCCCTCCACCAGCGCCGCCTCGGTCATCTTCTGTCATGGTTCCCGTCGCGCCCGCCGCGCCTCTCCCCGCCGCCCCGCGGCCGCGCAGCCCAGGGTCACTTTCAAAATAGCTCGGGGAGGGCGCTGCGCAGCCGGCGGTGGGCGGGCCGGCGGGGGCGGGGCGCGGGCGGGGCACCTGGGGCCACCTGCACCCGCAGCCTGGGGCTCCGAGGGGCTCCCGCGGGCGGGGAGGGGGGTTCTCATCCCAAAGCAAAGGAAACCCTGACCACCCGGAGACTCGTTCCAAGTGTGTCTTCAACCAACCCGGCTTCACCCTTGGGCCCCTGCCCCTCCCCCCATCCCAGAGCTGTCCCCAGACACCCTGACCATCTCCTGACCCTGGAGGACCCTGGCCAGGTTGCTACCTCACCGCCGCCCACCCCAGCCCTCCAGACCCCTCCTCTGCAGGGTAGTGGGGAGGGAGTCCGTTCGTGTCCCCTGGCAGCATGGATCCCAGTGCAGGTTGCTGAGGCCCAGTGGATGGGACCATGACCACCCCCACCCCATCCCAGGTCAGTGTGTCTGGTCTCCCTGACACTGACACCAGCTAAGAGCCATCCCCTCTGGAGAGGTGCTGTGAGGCTCTTTGGAAGACCCACAGGGAGCCCCCTTCACAGCAGGAGGTGGGGGGCTCTGAGCATTTGGATTTTCCATCCCAGATCCTCTAGCTCGAATCAGGCTGACCATGGTCCTTCCAGAGCCCAGGTGGTCTGGGGGCTCTGGCAGGTGTACCCCTTGGACATCTACCCCCATATCCAAGATGGCTTCCAACACCTACGGCTTCAGGAGTATCCAACAAGGGGGCACCAGCAGAGCTGGGGGCAGTATCCTAGTAGTGTGCCCTCCTTCCGGTTCCCAACCTTGAGGGGCTTATGATCCAGCAGGGTGAAGAGGGAAGGAGTAAACACTGTTCCGGGAACTCAGCACCTACAGGGCAGGAAGGCTGGCGTGTGTGGGGCTTGAATGTGTCTTTACCCCATCCAGGCCCTTTAGGTGTAATACTCAGAGCAGCAGGCAGGGGAGAGGGCAGGGGGTTTGGGATCCCCAAGGAGCAGCCATCCTGCTGGGTGCAGGTGCAGAAGGCCGCTGGTTCACCCCCTCAGGGCACACCCTCTACCCATTAGTCCCTGGGGACCTGACAGTGTGGGTCCCTGGTGGGCCACAGGCTGGACTCCGATGCAGGGTTATGCCAGGCCCAGAAAGAGCTCTGCTTCTCCCACTGCCACCACCTCCCCCATCCCCACATCACCTGTGCTGCCTTTGGCAGAGCAGTTGCCCAGCCACAGAGCCCCATTCATGCCCCCATGCAGCTCAGGCCCCCAGGGGCTGGCGCAGGACAGCCGGCCTAGAGCCGGATGGCGGCCGGGGGCTGAGGCCAGAGACACATCCGCTGCGCCCGGGCGCCTGGCACTCAGACGTTCCTGCAGGGAGGGGCCGCCCCTGCTGCATTCCCCAGTTGGCCCTGACCCAGGTCCTGCCACACCCGGCAGCTGCACCTGCTCCCCCGCTAGCCCCAGAAAATGCAGCCGAGGCGCGTCCCCTCTCTCCACCGGGCTGCTAAATGGTGGGAGAGCCTCTTCCCCCGAGGACTTGGGCCTCTCTGCCTCTCAGCTCCCACTGTGGACCCCAGATTCAGCATTGAGATCAACCCCCAGAGGGATGGAGCTGGGAGGTGGGGCCTTCGGGACGTGATTAGATCAGGAGAGCAGAGCCCGTGGGACCCAGTGACAGACTGTCCCATTGAGGATTTTTCAACCTTAGGATGGTGGGGAAACCATGCCCATCCAGTAGAAACCATCCTGTAGATTCCCACTGCTGGTCTTTTCCAGGGAGACCCAGGAGATGGCCGACACTGTGTTCTAGAACAGGCCTCGTGCCAGGCAGTCCTGCTCACCTGCAGGCTAACGTGCGTGTCCCAAGCGTGTGTGGCCACCTGGCCCCGCTGAGCTGTGCGTTCGGTCGCTTAAGTGTGTTCCATACATTCTGGACTCACGACATTTTCAATGTAAGCTCATTGTGAGCTGAGGAAGGTATGTCGTGCCCTTACAGTGTCCTTGTAAGAAGTGACACAGAGAGACGCACTCTCTCAGCCACATGAGCGCCGCCCCCCACCCCCTGCCCTGGGAGGTGCCTGTCCACACTCAGGAAGCCAGCATGCCCGCACCCAGATCGTTCTGGCGTCCAGGACTGTGAGAGACAAATGTCTGCTTCTCAGCCACCCAGCCTCCAGTGTTCTGTTCCAGTCCCCCAGGGGCACAGGGACCATTGTCCCAGTGGTTATGGCCAGAGCTGCTGGTTGCAAGTGGCAGAAGAGGACTCTGGCCACGGAAGGAGGAAGGAATTTGTTGGAAGCACGTCAGGCCTCCAGTCGAACCCAGGAGAGGCCGTAGAGTCCGTGGGAGTTTGGGGAGGCTGGGCAGTAGGGATGCACAGCACTGTCCCCGAGACCGGATGCCACCCCGGCCCCACACCGCCACACAGCTGGGCTTGGCAGCCATGGGACACGGCTGGCGCCCACCCAGCAGCCCACGGCCATGAACGACAGCTGCACCGCGGGCGGACCACACAGCCCGGGGCCCCGCTGCCGGACATCGTGGCCTGGGATGCCACCGCTGCTGCCAGAATCTGTGGCCACGAGGCACCATCATCCCATCACTGGCTGTGCAGACACAGCGTCTGCCGCTTGAGGCTCCCCTCGACCCCCTGCCCCCCTCCACTCACCACCTGGTGAACCCAAACCATCACGTGACATTCTGGTCTCAGTTTCCTCTTCTGGCCTCATTATGATGATGGGCCCCCACGTGCGACTGTGCGTGTGAGTGTCTCTGAAAATGGCCGTGGGTCACAAACACAGGGATCATCAGGACCAGGCCCGGCGTCTCATCTTGGGCCTCCAGGAGCTCAGTGTGGCTGGGGACAAACACATAGCACCTGCCCCGTGTCCCCCCCCCCACCCCCCTTGCTCACTCATATTTCACGGCACCCCCTGGTTGGGGGGGGTTGCAGGGAGGAGGCCTGGCCAGGGGTGCACGGGCAGAGGGTCCGAGCACCACTCCCAGGCCCAGCCCCCACATACATCCCACGAGCTAAGTCGTGTCCCCCAGACCCATGGGTTGAAGCCCCCACCTTTCCATGTGGCTGTATTTGGAGATAGGGTCTCTAAGGAGGCAAGTCAGGCTAAGTGAGGTCAAGAGGGGGCGTCCCAATCCCACAGGACTTCAGCCTCACCAGTAGGGGGGAACACAAAGCCATCTCTCTCCCCTCTCCGGGCGCATGCACACAGGAGTCTGTGAGGACACAGCGCAAAGGCAGCCCTCTGTGGTCTGGGAGGGAGGCCTCACCAGAAACCAGTGCTGCTGAATCTTGATCTTGGATTTAAGCCTCCAGAATGGTGGGGAAATAAATTTCCGTTGTCTCCTCCCCAGCGGGGCAGCCCAAGTCAACAGAGAATGGGGGTGATCCCTTGAAAAGATGGTGGCAATGATGCCCCCACAGCCTCACCCCTGGAAATGAGGCCATATACCCCGTCCATGGAGACCGAGTCTGCCACTCCACCAGTCAGCTGCAGGCTTTGACAAAGGAGGCACAGTGGGAATGCTCACAGACACTCTGAGAGCCCCTCACGTGAACAAGCCTATGCTAACCCGCAGGGTGAGAAGCCACACATGGCCTCGTCCCCACATGGTCCCAGCCAAGAGCCCATTGGCCCCCAGGAGTGGGACAGCCCAAGATCCACTGATGCCTCCAGCTAAGGGAAGAAGCCAGCCCAGCCCAGAAGAACCAACCAGAAGTCTCACAGACAGCAGGCAGGGCGGGGGGAGAGAGGGAACCCACGTTGGCACCCGTCACGGGGACCCCACGGCCTGTCGCAGGGAAGGGGATTGGAAAAGCTGCCAGAGGGGAAAAGGGTTTTAAGAAAGATCCACTGGAGTAAAGCAGATGTTCAGCAGCAGGCCCGGCGGCCATGGAGAACCTTCCAGCAGCCGACAGAAAGGAAGGACGCGGGCACGTCTGAGATTCAGGGACCGGGGAATGCCAACAGCTCTGTGGCCCACTGCCGAAGTTCAGACACTCAATTCATAAAAGTGCAAACTCTGTGACTGGCTCAAGAAGAAACAGAATTTTCCCTGAGGCTGGTAATGATTAACATACTGAACCATAGGAAAATGTCATCCTGCAAAGGAAATATGGGGCCCAGGGCATTTCATAGAGGAGTCCCCCAACTTTCAGAGAGAGATCATTCCAGCCTTATCCGGAGTCCTCGGGGAATAATAAAGAAGGCACACTCTGAAACTGATCCTGTGAGTCGTCTGAAGACAGCAAAGAAGGCCAATCTCACTCACAAGCCTGATGTGAAATCCTAAACAAAATACAAGCAGATGGTAAAAAGCTTGTAAAAAGTTCAGTGGGTGGGCGTCACCCTGGGGCCCACCAGGCCACACGCTATCAGGATAATTCAGAGCGGTGGTCTTGGAAGGGAGTCACCAGGGGTGGGGGTGGCGGGGCTAGACAGGAGGAGTGGATACTGCTTGTAGGCACGAGGGGGAGGTCCCTGGACCATGAAACAGAAGGTCCCTGGCTTGCAGATGGCCACTGTCCCCTGTGGCACTTCCGTGTGCCTGACTGTGTCCCATTTCCCCTCCTTCTAGGGATGCAGTCCTCTTGGGTCCCAGCCCGCACTCCCGGCTTCACAGGAACTTGATCACTTCTGTAACGACCCTCCCTCCAGATGAGATCCCATTCTGAGGTCCTGGGGCTGGGACTTCAAAATTTGAATTTTAGGAGGACATGGTTCACTCTGTAACATGGAGGTGACCCCCAAACGGGGTAGCCAGGGAAGTCAATATCCCAGTGTCATTCTCCTCCCTCCTCTGACCTGCTGGGGGGCTCCCCAGTGTCCTCAAAAACCCAGCGGGCACAGGAGCCATGCCATCCATGGAGATCAGCCTCCTGGGGCACCAGAGCTCTGGGCGCAGAAGGCAGAGAATGGACAGCGACCTGGAGGGGCTGCTGGAAGATGCCAGACTCGCATGGACTCCACGCGGCTCACTGCAGGCCGGCCGGCTCAGTGCCATGCAACACTGTCTCCCATCGGGAGTCGCCACTTTAACAGACCCACACTCAACACCCACAGGGGAGAAGAGTTAGGGGGCGATGCAGGGTGTGCAGAGCCAATCCCAGGCCACTGGAGGCCCCGCATTCCCAGTGCTCTTGAAGCCACAGCACCGGCCTCAGTGGCCTGCGGTGGGACCCACGTGGTGGGGCTCCAGCAGAGTGTTTCAGGCAGCCCTAGGGCTCCGAGTCCCACCATACAGAGAGCGGCCCTGCACACCTGCCTGGGCCTTCCCAGGACCAGGCTCTGTCCTCTGAGAGGGGGACCCTCCCCCCAAGAGCTTCGTGCAGGAACCCCCAGTGAAGGCAGTTCCGGGTTGCTCTTCCTCTCTTGATACGGGGAACAGATGCAGCCAGGGAACCCGGGTCCACAAGTGGCTGAGCGCTGGACTCCCCATCACAGGAGGAAGGCAAAACTGCCCTGGTTCCCGTGGCATCGGTCTGGTTTCGGGGTGTGGCCCAGACAGCCAAGGCGGGCAAAGCCCATGACGTCTGTGCCAGTGGGGAGAACGGCCGGGAGAGGGCCTCACCGGACTGGCCTCGCGGGACAGTGTCCAGTTGTGGCCTGAGTTCTGCTGGGTGAAGTGGCGAGGGCAGTATGAGAGAGAACATTCTAGAAGCATGGGAACAGCAGGAGCATGGGCAGAGGGAGGCCAGAGCACAGAGTAGGGGAGCAGTGTGGGGCAGAAGCAGGCTGGAGGTAGGTAGGGTCTGCCCCAGGGATTGGGGGAAGCTCCAAGGTGGGGGGGGGGGCAGTGACCTAGAGAAAGTCCTGGTCTGTCACCTCAGACAGAGGCAGGAAGACCTGGTCTAAGGTGGAGGCTGTGGAGGTGACAGGAGAGGAGGTGGCTTTGGGGTCGAGGAGCAGGAGAGGTGTGTGGGGACTGTGCCGAGGAACCCCATCCTCTGATCAGCTCTGGGAGGAGAGTCCCCCTCCCAGAGTGGGATGGGTGGGTGTGGGCATGAATGACCGAATGTGGGGCCATCTCGGCCCTCTCCCTGAGACCAGGGCTCCCAGCCCCCGAGGCACTGCTTCTGGGCACTGGGGGCAGGGGGTCTGTCTACAGCACAGCTCTGCCCGGCCCCACACTCCCAGGCCATCCCCTGTCCACCCTGCTGAAGCCCCATCAGGGACCCCTGGAGCAAACCCAGTACCCCACTGCAGCCAGCAGCCACCACCCATCCCTGCCTTCTCAGGTCTCTAGCCTCACTTCCTTATTTTGATTCAGATAAGCCCCACCCCACTACCTCAGGGCCTTTGCAGGTGCTGCTTCCCTCTTCCTGGAATGGGAGCTCTTCCAGGCATCTCTGATTCCTTCCCCCAGCTGTGCTGGCCTGCTGGCAGCAGCCTCCTGGCTCCAGGAGCTCCAGCCCAGAAGTGCCCCACTGCCCTCCACTCCCTGACACGCGGGCCTGCTGGCTTCTTTGCAAGGGGGGCTCTCTGGCCTTCGCCCTAGGAAACAGTGCTAAGGGACAGCCTCATATAGGGCGCCTTCTCCAAGGAGAATGAGGGCCGGTATGTAGTTCCAAATTACCTGTCTTAAATCTTCAAGTTCTGTGCGCTGCCCTGGGGCAACCAGCGTGTGTGGGCTCCTGCCCCCGCTGCCTGGGGGTGGCCCGAGGTGGGTAGGCTAGGAGAAGGACGCTAGGTGCCCTGCCCTGACCCCCTGGGCCTTGGGGCCAGACCCCCCACCCCGGGGCTGCAGGCTCCCTTCTCCACTGAGAAAGCAAAGATGGGGAGCTGCCCTAGGGAAGGCTGAGGAGGGTGGGGTGCAGAGGCGTGGGCCCTGTGCACCTGGTTCTTGGAAGCATATTTATTGTTAGGAGTCTGGGAACAGCGCAGAGGTGGGATGCCCAACCCTGAGGCCGGGGCTGTCTCAGGAGGGATCCGCAGGCCGCTTAGGGGGCCATATCCGGTCTTTGATCCAGTCCACGTACTTGGCCACGCGGGTGTAGACGCCAGGCTTATTAAGCCTCCCACAGCCGTCGCCCCAACTGATGACGCCATACAGGTAGGCCACACCATTCTTCTCACAGGCCAAGGGTCCACCCGAGTCCCCCTGCGGCAGGGCTGCTGGTCAGAGCCAGGCACCAGCTCAGCTCCTCAGCAGTCGTGAAACACCCCACCACCCACTCCTGCTCCGCCTCCCTCACCCCAACCCCGAAAACGTCCCTGAAGAGTCTCCGATGTCCCTTTGGGGAGGACTCCCCAGGAGCTCCCAACGCAGACTTCCTGACAGCTCGGGGGACAGAAGACAAAGGTATTTCCAAGTGAAAGAACTATCCCACCTTCCCCTGGTTCCCTAGACACAAAGTCTCCTCATTCCAGGGCTACTGTGACAGCATCTGACTAGTCATTTCAGTTCCTAAACTCTGCCATGGATTCCTCTCAACTCCATGATCAGGAACGTGCATCTGAGCTTGGCTCCCCAAACCACACACCAGCACACACCCTATGTGGACCAGGTGGTCCCTGTGTTCTGGGCTAATCTCCCCACTTGAAATAACAGCCCTCTGCCAAACTCCTATTCACCCTTCAAAACAAGTGCCAATGCCCCTGCCTCTGAAAAGCCCGCCTTGACTTCCCCCAGAGGGGCTTGTTGTATTCATGCGGTCCAGTGTCAACCCCCCCTTGCCACTTCTGAGTTGTGTGACCTGGGAAGAGTGGCAGAGCCTCTCTGGGCCTCAGTTTCCGCACCTATCAAATGGGAAGTAAAGCAGCTCCTCCATCTTGCAGCCTAAAGAAGATGGTGCTTGTGGAGCCCTTGATAAATGCTAGCAGGGGGCAGGCAGTCTTGAGATCTGGGGTGAGCTCTGGCTCACCTGGCAGGCGTCAGACTTGCAGTCGAAGTAGCCAGCACACAGCATGTTGGGGCTGATGTCGGCCCCGTACACCTCTGGGCTGCTGCACTTGTGGTCTGCAACCAGAGGGACCAGTGCCTCCCGCAGGGAGCTGGAGTAGCCACTCACATCTATGAACAGGGTGTTCTCAGGCGGGGCAAGGCTCCCTGGGGCTAGCCACCACTCCCTGGGGCACGGTGCCCCCACCCCCACTCACTCTCGTCCTGGTGGCCCCAGCCTGCAATCTGGCACTTGTGTCCAGCGGAGAAGGGGCTGCTAGGCTCAGGCAGGCAGATAGGCTGGACAAACTGGGAGCGGACGGCACAGCGGTCTCCCTTTTTCTTCAACCGGATCAAGACTGGCCAAGAGAGAGAGAGAGACCAGAGGGCAGCCTGGGACGTGGGGGTCCTTGCAGGGGCCGAGGAGCAGGGGGGCCGGCCCAGGGCTCAGCAAGGCTGGCCTGCCAGGTTTTCCTCCCGCCAGGCCAAGGCCACTCTGCCATACAGAGTTCCCTTGCTGCCCTCCCCTCCCCCTACTCCCTCCCTTCCCCCTCTGTCTCTTTTCCTGCCCCTTCCCTCCCTTTCCCTCTCCCCAGGTGGGCCTGATGCCTACCCACCCCTGCCCCTCTCCTGACTCTGGCCTGGGGTGTGCAACACACACACACATCCATGGCTCTGGTGCACCCCAGCATGTCCCAAGCCTTACCCAAGTCATGGTCACTGGGGTTGAACACCGAGTACATAGGGTACGGGATATACTTCTCGATGCCAAACGTCTGTGTTACGTCCGTTGTTTGGTTGAAGAAGTGTTGGCCTAGGACCACTAAGACACTTTCCCTGTGGGGGCTGTGCAGGGCGTCTGGTGGCAGCACGACCCAGGCCCGCCCCCCGGCCCCGCCCCTTGGGTCCCTCCCCACCGGCTCCTCCCCAGAAGCCCTCCCCTCGGGCACCGCCCCTCAAGCCCCTCCCCACAGGCTCCTCCCTTCAAGCCCCGCCTCTCAGGCCCCTTAGGCCCCGCCCCAGATCCCTTCCCTCAAGTTCCCCTCCTCGGCTCCTCCCCGCCACTCGCTGCGGCTCCAGCATCCTGGATGCTGGGCAGGTCCCCTGCAGCCCAGGGGAGAGGCCTGAGCAGGGACAGGGGAATGGTGGGCTGTGGCCACACACGACCTTGGGCAGTGCCATCTCTAATGCATCCCCTTTAGTGACTCTAAGGGTTTCCTGCAAGGTGGGGTCTATGCTGATTGGGGCCTGAGTGGGTGGAGGCCTGGTGGCCAGATCCAGCTCCTATGTAGCCTGGGTCTCCCCGATATAGCCCTTCATTCTTGCTGGGCACAGGCCCTGGGCCCCCAGTTCAGTCCCCCCGTTCCCTCTCCGGGCCTCTGTTTTCCCAGCTCCTGATGAAGGGGGTAACTCCCACCCAGGCCTGACCCTCCTTCATTGGACTCCAGCTCCAGGCCCCTGTGGGACCTTGGCCCCTGGGCCCTCCCAGGCCTTAGGTCCTTCTGGAAAATGGGCTCCCACGCCCTGGGCAGGCACCAGCTCAGCACACAGTGGGGCTTGGTGCCTGGCCTCAGGGCAGGGTCAGAAACCCAAGTCCAGTGCCAGAGCTGGTGATCCATAGGTCTCACTTCAGGGGGGAAAGGTATGCTCTTGGGGTGGTCGGCCAGTGAATGCAGGCCTCCAGGGATGGGAGGACTGGGTTGGCTGAAGGGCTGAGTGTGCAGCCGGGCAGGGTGGATGTCCACCGGCTCTGGGCCCCTAGTTCTGTCCTTTGCCCCTTTTGCTTCTTTGCCAAAGGAGCATACCCCTCCTGGGGAGCCACCCAGAGTCCATCCATCTGTTCACCTCCAGCGCCCCTGCCTCAACCCCAACCCTTTCCTGGATGTGAAGAATGGGTGCTTGCTCCCCTCCCCCGGCCTCTTAAACCCCCACCCAATCTCATTCATACTGGAGAAGTCTCAGAGACCCTACTTCCCAGGCCCAGTGGGAAGCCTGCTGCCTGTCAAGGCTCCACATAGGGCAGGCCTTGCACCCACTGGCCCCCACCCATGCCTTAGTCCCTGGGTGACCAATGGAGGCTCAAGGCCAGACTCACACTGCCAAACCCCCAGGCCCTGATCCCTGGGATGCCATCCTCTCCAACTGGACCCCCCTGGGGAGCCTCCTAGTCTGGACACCCAGATGGGGAACCTTGTTCCCATCACACTGGGTGAAGCCCAAGAGGGGCTGGCCTTCCCTGCTCTGAACTGGCAGGCTCCTCTGGGTGTGTAGAGGTGGGCCTTGCATCCCTGACCCCCACTCCCTTAGCTGCCAGCCCAAGTCTGCCTTCCCAGCTCATGGAGTGGGCAGGGCCTAAGAGTCCCTGCTGAGGGGTGGGGAAAGGTGCCCCCCCCCCCTGCACAGTCAGGGATGGGGGGGCAGAATCTTCTCTGAGGAGGGCCTGCCCATAATGTGCCCAGCATCCCCAACTTCCCCCGCCCCACTACCCCACCCAGTGCATGACTGTCCGGGCAGGACTGGGCAGTGACCCCGAGCAGGGGCGAGGCTGAACACGGAGGTCTTCCCCACCCCCACCTGGGGTCCTTGGGCCACGAGAAAATGAGAGACCAAAGATTGGGGTTATATGGGTTGTGGGGACACGTGGGGACATGTGTGTGGCAGATGGGTGGGTGGGAGGCTGACAGATGGTGGACGCGAAGGTGTGGAATGCATGGTGGGTGTGTGGCCAAGTTGGGGGAGGGCAAGTGGATGGGCTGAAACACACAGTGAGGGGCATGGGCAGAGCCGCTCACCTGCTGGAGAAGCAGTGGGCCGCGGACACCACCCAGCACGTGTGGACGAGACTGCCTGCACAGAAGCTGTTCCCGATGTAGATGGCGGCCAGCCAGGGGTGGGAGCCCGGCAGGGACGACGAGCCCCCAATGATGCGTGGCCGGAGGAAGCTCCTCTTCTTGTGCCTCTTGCCACAGGCCTGGCGTCCCCCTGGGGCAGGCTCAGCCTGTCTCAGCATGACCTCAGGGGTCCGGAGCGGAGTTCTGGTGAGGGATTCTGGGAGCACAGGTCACCGGGTCACACTGCTGGGGCTCCTTCTACACATCCCCGCCCAGAGTGGGTCCTGGCTGCTGTCCTCACCCACCCCCCGCCCCACCCCAGACAGCTCTGCCCTCACAGGCACACAATCTACTCTCTGAGCCTCAGTTTCCTCTTCTGTACAATGGGGAGAACAAGACCAAATCAGTCACCAGGCTTTGTGGGAAGCAAAGTGGTATGGCACGTCTGGCAGGGCTTCCTGTCCCTCTCAGCAGCCTGGGACCTCAGAGCCCAGGCCGGCTGGGTGGCCCCAGGGGCATGGGGGCCAGAGGGCAGGCTGGCCTCCCAGAGCTGCCCGCTCCCACGGTCTGGCTCCAGGGGAGGCTACTGGCCCTCCCACCCCATTATTCACCCCTGACCGGCCCTTTCCTGTGTCTGGGAGCCCTCAGCTCGGCTCAGGCTGGGTGGGAGCCGCCCAGAGGACCTGGAGACTGGCTGGCCTGCTCAGACCCCCTGTGCCTGGCAGACGAATGGCCTCAGCTGAGCCCTGCTCCAGGGAACCTCAGTTTCCCCATCTCCCGAGGGGGCAGTGGTGCTCCAAAGAGGGGAGAGACGCGGGAAAAATGGCCGTGACTCCTGTGGGAGCAGGGTTCTCGAGCCGCCTGCAGCCCATTCACGCACCACAGGCCACCAGGCGGCAGTACTCCCAGGAGAGGGCGCTGCCGTTCACCACGTAGCACCAGGGCCTCTCGTCCTTGTCCGGGTTCCTGGGGTGCATGGAAAGGCGGGTGGGCCCGGGGCCAGGGGACCTGGGAGAACCCTGTGAGGGAACTCCTGACGGACCTCCCCCCCACTCCCCTAGCAACAGCATTGGGCTGATTGTGCAGATGGTCTGGGGCCCCATTGCTGACCGGCAGTAGGCATGGGGGCCTAGGCCAAGCAAGGCCGCAGCGCCCACGGAGTCCACGTGCAGCTCCTGGTAGAGCAGGTCCGAGTTCCAGGCCAGGCAGCTGAGGCCCGAGGCTGCGGTGCTGGCCACACCTCGGTACTCAGTGCCGTTCCCCACAAAGCAGCGCTGGCTGGGCACTGTGGGCGGCATGGTGGGTGGTGAGCCTGGGCTCCGGGGGCCGCAGGGCACGGGGCCAGGAGGCTGACCCACTCACCAATGTTGCAGAGCCGCCCGGCATGGCCCGGGGGGCAGGAGCACACAGTGGTCCCGGTGGCCACGATCAGGTGGCAAGTGCCACCATTCAGGCACGGGCTGCTCAGGCAAGCTGCGGGGAGGGCTCAGGAGCTCAGCCTCAGGCCTTGAGGGTGCCCACCGCGGGAGGGCAGGGTCGGGGCTGTCCCACTGGGGCCTGTGGCTGGGGGACCCTGGGCCAGCCCGCCACCTCGGCCACGGCATACCTGTGTGGCGGGTGCCCTCGCAGCGGATCTGGCCCTCAGCGCACTCACACTGCTCCACCTGGCCCTGGCTCACTCGGGCCCAGCGGTCGCCCACCTCCAGGTGTTCATAGCGCGTCTCATCAAAGCATTTTTCTTGGGGGGAGGTTGCAGAGTGCCCTCAGGCCGCTGCCCTCAGGCAGGCCCCTCCCCCACCCATCTTCCCAGGACCTGGTGTGCACACCTGTGCCACAGTCCTTGCCTGTGAAAGCCATGGGGCAGGTGCAGTGGTAGGACTCGGGGTCCTGGGTGTTGGAGCATGAGCCCCCATTGAGGCACGGGCTGGAGGCACAGGGATCCGGGGCAGCTGGGGACAGGCAGGAGGAGTAGGGAGCAGGTGTGGGAGAACCCGGCCCACTGGGGTATCTCCCCCAGACCCTCTCTGTTCTCCAAGGCCTTCAGTGCCTTCACTGGGCTTGCTGCCTTCATGCTGCCCCTCTGGGTTCCTTGGGTTATTTGGGGTGCAGGAGTCCTAAGAAGGGGTGCAGACCTTCCCTGTTGTCCCAGCAGCCCCCCCCAACCCCATGCCATGCTCAGACCCTGGGCAAGCAGGCCTCTGGCTCTGTATCAGGACACTGGGAGCCCATCCCCCATCAGTCAGCACAGTCCCCTCCTGTGTGCCCTGGGATCCTTGCAGGTGGGGCTGTCAGCACCCCCGGCACCCTGCAGACCCTAGGGGCCCTCATCTCTGCCCAGGGTTCCACCTGTGCAGCCACAGTGCCCAGCCTGACCACCAGGGGGCGCCTTACTCCCAGCAATGACCAAGGCAGCCCTGTGGCTCCTGGACAGGGCAGGGTCCTGCCTGGGGGGGTTCCACCCTCTGCACTCCTGCAGCCCCCCTGGGGTGCAGTGGGGTCAACCCCAAAGTTCTCTTCTGCACTCCAAGCAGGACTCCCTGTCCCAGGTCAGCTCTGTCCCCTTGGCTCCCACCCCCATCAGCGGGCTGACCCTAGTACTCCCTTAGACTACCCCCAACCCCAGCCTGGACAGCCCTCCTCCCCCAGCACAGGCCCTTCCCCACCCCCACCCCCCGCCAGCACCCACCTGGGTCCTCCCTGGGCACTGAGGTCTGGGCACAGTAGCCCCAGGCCCTGTCGCGGTCATAGTTGTGAGTGGTGGCACACCTGGGGGTGAGGACACAGGTGGGTCCCGGCTCCGAGGCCTCCCACAGCCTGCCTCTGGCAGGATGCCCTGCCGGCTGCTGGTAACTCGCCCCAGTCACACCCATGCCTTCCTTCCCTGCTGGGTCTGGGGCTTGGGCTTGGGGAGGGAGGGCAGAGGGCAGGGGGGTCTCCAGAGTGGATAGGGGCCGTGGGGATCCGGAAGAGGGGAGGCTGGCGGTCGCTGCTGGCGGACCTCGCCCCACCTGGGACCCACCATCGCCTGTGCGCGCTGCCCTCTGACGTGCAGGAGTGGAGCATGCGGCCGCCATAGCGGAAGGGGAACCTGCAGGGCCGCCCATCCTCTGTGAGCACTGCAGGGTGAGCGGAGGGCGGTCAGGGGGCTCCCGCTGGGCACCTTCTGCCCCATGTCGTACACCCTGCTCCCCAGCAGCCGCCTGCCAGCCTCCCAACCCACCCGCCCAGGTGTAGCCCACCGCCTCCGGGAAGCTCTCCTGACCCACCTGGGCCCCCAGGGCTGCTGCTGGAGGGAGCTGCTCTGGGTGGGGGGGTGAGTCCTGTACCACCGGGTCCCTCTGGCTCTGGAGCACTCGTGGCTGGGCTCACAGGGGTCACCAAGGTTACAGGGATCATGGGGGTCCCAGAGCTCACTGTGGCGTTAGGTTCTGGGGGTTCTGTCAGGTTCTAGGAGGAGCCAAGAGGGCTGTGATGGTGTCAGTAGGAGGTGGCCCCCCTCACATTCAGCCCCCCAGTGGCTGGGCTCATCGCCGTCCCCAACCTTAGTTTCCATACTGGGCCCTCAGGCCTTAGAGTAGAAACCAAGGGGAACCTGGCCACTGGCTGTCCCCCTCCCCTCCTGCCGAGCCCGCTGGTTTAGGGCGGGCTGGGTGTCTGCCCAGGCTGGGCACCCCTGCCTTCCAGCCTCAGATTCTGGGGATCTGTTCTGGGGGATGGACAAAAGCAGCGGCAAGGCCCTCGGAGGTTCCTTTTACCCACCCCCCAAACAATGGGACCCAAAAGCAGCCCAAAGAGAGGGGAGTGGCCCTCATGTCCCCCGGTGGGGGCCCAGCAGTTCAGATCCCCAGGCCTCCTGTCCCCCAGGCCAGCCCAGCACACCCACCTTGCCTGCTGGAGGCCAGAAAGCCAGCTTGCAGCACATTGGGCCCCTTACCCACTCCACAGCCCTCCCCAGTCCTCCCCAGCCCCGGCCCCAGGACCCAGAGTGGGCATGGGGAGCCTATGGTCCCCATGCAACGGGGTCAGTGCTCACCCTGCTAGCCTGGGGCTGAGCCCCATGAAACCCCAGCAGCAGCAGCAGCAGGAACAGGGCCATTCCCAGCGAGGGGCAAAGGCTGCGACCCCAGGCCCACAGCCCCATGGCTCCTCCTGGGCTGGCACAAGGAGCAGCGGGAGGTGGAAGCGGCGAGCAGGTTGGGTTGGGGTCAAGGCCACTTGGAAATGATTAACCCTGGCTGCCTCCAGCACTGGGCCCACATGTCCCCCCATCTGCTGCCCAGCTCACCCTGTCTGGCCCAGCTGTCCCCTCTGGCATGAGCCACATTGGCCCTGGACCCGACAGGTCCTCAGGTCTCAGCTGCGATGCTTCCTCCAGGAAGTCTGGCAGGACACACAGCCCGTGGGGGCTTGGACTCCCAGCCCCCACCTCTCCACGGGACTGGCCGCTGTCCCTTTGTGAACTAGTGAACTAGTGAACTAGCTTCCTCACAGCTTGGATAATTGGTGCTGTCCCCATCTCTGGCCAAGGCTCCCACACCTTATCCTGAGCCCTGGCTGGGCCCCAGAAGAGCTCTTGCCAGGCATCCAGGGTCACCAAGGGCCACAGAGACCTGGCTTGGGGTCCTGCCCAGGTCTGCATGCACCTTGCTCTCTCCATCTGGGACCTGGGATGCGGACATTGCCCCACCCCATGGGCCCTACAATGCGTGTGGCACAGGCACAGCTGCTAGGGGAACCTCCTCTGCCATTTCTGAGCACAGGTTCCCCATGAGTCAGCTCAGCGGCCCACAGGGGCCAGGGCAGGGGCTAGCTGCCCTTTCCTCAAGGGATCAGCCTGGCATTACTCTGCACCCCCAAACCATGCTCTCTGGGCCGCCGTTCTGCCATCCATGCAAGAGGAGGAAGGTGGAGAGGGGCATCCAGTTGGGTGGGTGGTGGGTTCAGGGATGGGGGCAGGAGTGTCAGGTAGGGGAGCACGGTGGGTGTGGGGGATGGTGGGGGGCAGGAGTGTCAGACGGGGGAGTACATTGGGTGCGGGGACGGGGCAGGGGCAGGAGCATCGGGGGAGAGCGTGGTGCCTGTGGGGACACAGCGAGAGCTTGGCACATTGGGAGATGGTCCCCCTTCCTTCTGACACCTCCCACGGCCCCTTCCACAGCCCTGCTCCCTAGAAGATTCAGAACCTCCCTGGCCTGCCAGACATTCGCAGGTTGGGCCCTTCCGGCAACTCCGTGGAGGGAAGGGTGCGGGTCCCTCAGCGCTCAGCTGCTCCATGTGGGGGTTCCACTAGGGCGACCTGGGTGGGTGACTGGAGCTGTCTCAGCCCACAGTCCCCAGCGGTCCTGCCCCCACCTGGCCGGCCACAGGCCCTCCTGACCAGGCTCCAGCTGCTCTCTGGGGCCTGACACCACCCAGGACCTCAGTGAGGGCCCCCTCCATGGACAGACGAACAGATGGACGGACAGACCCTCTAGATTAGGCCAAGAGCAGGCTTGGGGCCCCCAGAGCCCAGGCAGGGGAGCATAGGGCATGGCATGACTTGTGGGTCTCCAGGCAGAGCCCTGCCCCCTCTGGCATTCCCCGGCTCCCACCCCCCGGGGCCCTGCACTGACTTGTGACCCATGTGAGCCGCCGCGGCCTCCAGCACCGTCAGGCTGGCTCCACTCTCCACCCAGCCTTGACCTCAACACCGGGAGTTGTCACCACCTCTATCCCTCTCCTGAGACACTCCCTGTGGGCAGGCCTGCGACCCCAGCACCCAGTACGAGGCTCACACTCGGGGGGTCCCCAAAGTTGATTTATTGAGGAAAGGCTGGAGGCTGAGGGGCAGGAGAGGACAGGATCTGAGGGAGCGAGTGTCCGAGGCCAGGCCACCCTGCACCTCCTGGTTTGGCTCCCGAACGCAGGGTGGCCAAGGAGGCCCCTTCAAGGCTCTCAGGAGGGCTTGGGGTGGTCTCCTCAGATCATGGGAGTCCATGCGTGTCTAGCTGGGGTGGTGCTGATGTGGGGGCGGGGGGACGGCTGCTGAGGCATGGCTTCAGGCAGCCTTAGACGAAGGTCGCGTGATGTGGGCTGGCCTTGGGCTTGGCAGGAGCACCTGGGAAGGGACTCAGGCTAGGGAGGTCTGATGTCAGGGCCCCATTGGTCCGTGACCTCTGGGGGCACACCCGTACCCCGGGGACACTGCCGCCCAGCCTGGGGGCCAGGCCCGCAACGCGGTCCACGTCGATGATGGTGTTGACCGGGAGGCCCTGGCTGCCTCTGGCCCCGCCTCCTGTCACAAGGAGAAGAGAGAGACTGTCACCCGTCTGCCCTTCCCTGGGCGAGCTCCCCCAACAGGAGACTGAGCCCCACCCCATCACACAGACACGGGTCATCTGTGACCTTGGCTGCCCCTCGACCCAGCTGTTTTCAGGGCGCCCACCTGCAGCTCCTGTTCAGCGAGCCCCCAGACCCTCATGGCCCCACCGCCACCTGAGCCCTCCCGTCCTGGCCACCTACTTGTCCTCCTGATGGTTGCCTTGGGGCCATATCTTCACCTTCACAAACTCTGAGTCTTTCCCTGCCTCTCCTCCCTGTTGTGCTCCTCGACGCCATCCCTTCCATCACACGCACTGTTGGTCAAGCACCCTGCTGCCTGCCCCCTCACAGGCCATCCAGCTCCAAGCTCCCCTCCCTTTACTCCTCTTACCCCCTGACCTGGAGCCCCAGGCTGCCTGAAACTGCCTCGGAAGCTTCTAGACCCTGGGGCGGGTCACTGCCCTGTCCTGTCTCCAAGCAGGGCCTCCAGAGGGCAGAAATATGTCTTCCGGATGGAGTCTCCAGGAACCAGCTCGAGGTGGGCTTGGCCTCACCGTCAGCCTCAGCCCCCCTCCTGAGCTACCTCGCTCACTCCAGGGCGGGTTCCACAGGCAGGACTCTGGTGCCCCAGTTAGACCAAGGCTGAGCATGAGCTCTGTCCTGTCTGTAGCCATGTCCTTGGTGATCCTGGGGCCGAGGACCCTCAAGGGCCCCTGGGGGGCAGGGAGAGCTCTGAGCCCATAGAGGACAGGCTGGAGGAGCACAGCCCCCAGGGACCCCGGGTCCTGCCCACTGACCACCTGTCCCTGGGCCTCAGTTTCCCCAGCCTTGCTGGTGGAGGGGAAGATGGCTCCCTTCCTGGTACCCAGGCATAGAAGCATAAGCAGAGAGGACCACAGAGGGCAGGAGTCTGGGCTCCCCAGCTGCTCTGTGGCCCCGAAAGTCCCCTGACCCCACCACTCCCCACGCCTCTGGAGGCACCTCCATGTGGCCTCCCTGGGGCAAGTCCGAGCCTGCAGGCAGAGGCGGGTATGCTCTCCGATGGCGTCCAGCCCAAACTCTCAGTAGCAAGTCAAGGGGGCAGCAGGAGGGCCGTTCACCTGGGCCTCCCTGCATGTCAGCATCGGGCACCTGGCCAGCGGGGTCATCACAGTTCTGAAGAGGCTGCCCTCCAGGGGTCTGAGAGGGCAAAAAAGCATGGACCTCTAGATGTTCAACAGCCACTCTGCTAGGTCTGGCTGGGCTCCACCCCACCCCGTTGTCACGGGGTCCCCGTAACCCCAAATGCCAGGCTGTGGGGCCCAGACACGATGGGGTGGGGCTGGCCTTTGCCTGGGACTTGGGACAAGCAGAGAGGCAGGGTTCGGCCCCCTTAAATAGCATGTGACCCCACCTGGGCTCAGGAGCCCAGCCTTCTCTCCGCCCAGACGTTGCTCCGGGAAGACAGAGCTGCAGGGAGCCATCTGGCCTTAGCCATGGCACTCCCCACCGCCCCCCACCCCGACCCCCAGGCAGCTCAGTGGGATGGGGAGGAATGACGGCTTCTGGGGACAGGGCAGTAGGTCAGTCCAGGGGCCAAAGATGTGAGCGTCACAGGGAGGGTGGCTACAGTCTGGGCCCTTCCTGCCTGCTCTGCTCAGACTCGCTCTCCCGAGTAAGTGGCAGCCCCAGGCCTGTGACTCAGTGGCGGGGCCCAGCCCCATGCAACAGGCATGTGTCACCAACCCCAGGCCAGGGCCTGCCCCAGCACTGTTCCCACCCAGCTTCCCAGAGCTCTCATCAGTGCTCCCCAGCTGGTTGCTCTCCAGGGACAGCCAGCCTCTGTCCCGGGTCCCTCACCCACCCAGATAGGAGACCTTTGTCTCCTCCCCACTCAGGCGGCTTCACTGACCCTTCCTTTTCCGGGGCCACCACAGACCCTGTGCCCTGACCATCCCGGGGCAGAACCGTACTCCGGAGCCCCTCACCAGCTGTCTGTGGTCCATCCGTCCCCAGGCCACCCCTTCCTTTGTCCATAAGCATTCTCTGTGCTGACTGCCAGCTCCACTCTGGCCACCACCACGTTGGGAGAAGGTGACACAGAACAGGACTCTGCTCTCGGGGACAGCATGGTACAGGGCTACACTGGTGGGGCCTGGTCCAGGGGTGAAGCTCTCCTTCAGGAGCCAACTCCTGCTGCCTGTCCCACAGCCCTTCCTAACCCAGAGAAACGCGCCCCAGCCTCCAGGGGCTTTGCCGTGACTTCAGCCCCTGGTGCAGGGCATTATCTGTGAGGCTGGGTCCCATGTGCTCCCCCAGTCATCCCGATATCCTCTCTGTGAAGCCTCTCAGATGCCCCTGAGCTGCTTTCACAGCACACGGAGAGGCGGGCACTGCTGAATTGGAAAACAGTGGGGGGACTGGCCCTTCCAGGCCCTCCCAAGACCTTGTTGGCCCTGGGGACCCCATTCCGCCCACTTTCACAGAGGCTGACCGGGTCCCCATGGGAAAGAGCAGGGACAGCCCCAACAAAAGCCCAGGTTCCAGCCCATGAAATGCACAAGGGACCCCTCCACTTGGTGCCCCAGGCCCACTGAACTCTGTCTGGACATGGCAGGGGAGGGGTTACTGGATTAAAGCTCCTCATTCAGCAAATCCTTCATTCAGTAAATCTGTACTGAGCACCAACTCAGAGCCAGGGAAATGGCAGCACGCAGGGAAGGGGGTGCGGGGGCGGGGCAGTGTCAGGGCCACAGGGGTGCAGGCATGGAGCTGGTGGCCTGAGGGAGGGGCAGCAGGCAGGAACCCCGGCAGGGGATGGCGGGGGAAGGGGTGTAGGTCAGTCACACCGTGGACCATGCGAGCCTGGGGTTCCCACTCAGACCCGAAGCCGGGGAGAGCAGACCAAGACAGGGATGGCAGGGCATGGAGCATGGCTGTGCAGCAAGAGACCCAGGGCTGTTGACTCTCGCTGCCGGGAGAGTGGAGTTGTCCTAGTCAGTGCTGGGGGGCTGTGGAGGGGGCTGGGCCCGTACCGTCAGCTGCCTGGAAGCCTGTGGAGGCTTCCAGCCAGGCATCTAGCCAGAGAAGATCTGCTAAGGGTCCATTCCAGCCAGAGCAGGGCCGGAACGCTAGAACGTGCTCTGCTGGAAAGGGGGTTTCTGGCAAGACCCCGGCCAGGGATGCCCTTCAACACCTTTCAGTCCTGAGGTTGGCGGCAGGCCCCTAGCACGCCAACGTGTCCCCGAGGAAGCCAGCCACCCCTGTGCGTGCCATGGTTTGTACTGGGGAGGGCAGGGCTGTCTGCCCCCAGACGGCAGGGGTGCTCAGTGTGGAGTTCCCTCAGTCCCCCAGATGGACGGGCCGGACCTCTGCTGGAGAGAGGACTGCTGCAGATGTGGGGAAGGACATGGGAACAGGAGGTGGGGCCCAGGGCTGGGGACACCTGCATGGCGTTCCCTGGAGGCCTCCCTGGGGCTACTGTCATGGACACGGCCACAGTAAGACCGGGCGGCCACGTCATCTGGGCTGAGCGGGGGTGACACCAAGGCTGTGGCTGGCATGGGGGAGGGGGGCTGACCACTGAGAAGCCAGGTGTAGAGAGGCTCCCGGGACAGCAGCCACACCAAGGACATGTGGTCTGGCTACCTTCACTGCCAAGATCAAGGCCGTGGCCTCTGGTTAACTCTCCAGTTCCGTTCCCATGGAAACTACATTATTAGGCCCCCACAACCCCTGCTGGGTGGGCCATATGTGAGGAAACCAAGAGCTACAGGTAGCTGTGAGGAAGTAAGCAGTGGGTTCTGGAAAGCCACCAGTCTGGGAACTGGGTGTGCCTTTGGGGACCCTGGACACTGCCCACTAGACAAGGTCTCCAAGTGGAGATAGCTTCCGCCCCAGCCAAGGAGCAGCAACCTCTGCGTCTGCGCACCCACAGACCCCGGGCCAGAAAGGCTGTGCAGGCACCCCTTCCTGGGAGGGGTGTAGCTGTGCCCACGTGGTCACTGAGGGGCCCCCCAGTTATTAAGAGCAGCTGGCTGCTGCGGTTCCCAGGGGCCTTGTCTCCTAAAAAGGCTAGGAGGGGCTCAGCTAGGACCCTGACCCATTCCCCTAATACCCGGTATGGCCAGACAGCAGTGAGGGAAGCTGGGCTCTTCCCACGCCTGCCTGGGGAGGGGTGGGGCTGGGGCCCCCTGTTGCTCAGACAGAGGGCCAGCTGAAGTGAGATTTCTCCAAACCCAGACCTTTGGGGAAGGTCTGGATGTCTCCTTGCAAAGACTGCTTCCAAATCCCACATGGTCAGGCCCTGTACCCTCGGCTTCCTGGCCACTGGCCCTTTACTCAGGGGTGAACCTCAGTCTTGGGTCAGACACCATCTGACCGTTGGGGTTGGCTAAGGCAGGGGCTGCTAGGGCCACCGGTCCACACTGAAGGCAGCTCCTCAGCTGCCCAGACACCCTGGCCAAATAGCTCAACAGAGATGCCTGCTCCCTTGGGAGCATGTGCCGCCAGGATGTCATTCCCAGCTGCTCTCTGAGTGCGTGGACACGGGTGTCTTCTCACCCAGTGGGGAGAGACCAGCACCACCCTGAGTGTGGGCCACACCCTCGGCATCGGTCTCTGGTCCTGCTAGACCCGAGGACATGCACCTCCCTGGGGCTCCTTCCCAGGACTGGAAATGCCAGAGGGTGCCCCCAAATTCCCGGGGTGTCTCTAGAAGTCCTATAGATAACAATGAAGAAAGCAGCTGGGAATCAAGATCAAAGCAACCACAGGGTTCATTTCTTGGGGGAGCCTAACTATGGATGGGGCCCTCTGCACTGGACAAGCTTCTTGGGCCACTCATCTTGCCCAATTCCTCTGTCCTCTGGCCACACAGGGCACTGACAGCCTCTTAGTACGTGGGCGCCAGGGACATGGACCAGGGCGGGTGCCATGATCCTCAGGAGGACACCCTATCATCTGGGGGCCCGTTGTTGGCAGCTGCCCAACTAGCTGTCTGGCCCGTATGTGGCCATGAGCTGTGGAGCCCGGGGGCCCCAGGCCATCAACACACTGCATTCTTCACCCTGAACTGATCCATGGTGACCACTGTGTCGCTAAGAAATATTTCCCAGCACCTGCAAGAACCGGTGAGAATCGCTGTGCTGAGACCTGCCTTCTAAACTGTGAGAAATACAATTCAGTGCTCAGTGCCTCCCATGGCTGTGACCGATGCTCTTCCCCCACTTGACATTGGAATCTCGGGGTCGCCTCCCTTTTGTTGCAACGTGGAGGTACCGGACACAAGGCTTGGGGGTCAGTGGTTCTTCCACACAGAGAGCCCATGAGGAGCCTAAGTCCGAGGCCTCCAGGCTGCTGGCCCTCGCCAAACTGGGCCCGAGCTGGTTGCGCAGGAGGGAGCTCAAGACCAAGCCCCTTCCCAGCAGATGGGCTTGTCAGCTCCAGAAGATACAGGTGGGTGCTGGACCTTGTCTAACTCCTCTGGGCCCACCCACTCCCCGGGCCATGGCCAGAGTCCCTCTGTCTTGGGACCGCTGTGAGCCAGGGGGCTGGGGTGCATGTGCTGGCCGTGGGACTGGTCCAGCCAGGAGGAGCCAGCCACAGTATGGGGAACACAGGAGCCACTGCCCTCCACCCCAATGGGTCAGAGATGCCAGCGCATGGCCGTTGAGTCACCCTGAGGGACAAGCGCAGGGTGGCTGCACATCCCATGCTGGTGGTCACTCTGTGTGCGGATAGCCCCCGGGGGTGAACAGCGGGGGCCAGACACCCTGGTACCTGGGGCCGACCAGCCCCGCAGGATCCAGGTCAGGAGCAACTGGCCACTGAGCTCAGTCATGCAGCCTAACCACCACCCAATGCCCAGACTCTCCTCCCCTGGACGGGGCGGCAGAGAGAGACAGGGGGCACCTGACCATGGATGGGGGCCATCAGCACGCTCGGGGAGAGGAGGCCCTACCCGTTAGGCCCCCGCATGGCCCAAGTGCGGTGCTGCATCTCCCTATTCCTGCTCCCAGGGTCGTGCAAACGGCCCCCCAAACTGCTCCCGGTTGC
The DNA here is from genome assembly GCF_022355385.1 of Mustela nigripes. NCBI lineage: Eukaryota > Metazoa > Chordata > Mammalia > Carnivora > Mustelidae > Mustela > Mustela nigripes. The sequence goes on along the minus strand of NC_081557.1, from coordinate 204,504,402 downwards.
ATGTCCATGTCCATGGGTGTGTGTGAGACACTCAGGGATGCCTACAAGTGCAGGGCTCAGGATCTTTAAAAGCCACTACACTAAGGCAAACCCACGGAAAGCAGGAAGGAATTTTCAAAAGAGAAAGAAGAGCGCTTTCAACCAGTCCAATGACAAGATCCAGAGTTTATTACTCTCGGAAGAACACAGACCCGGAACACGGGGGAACCTGCACACAGGTATCTACAAATGAGAGCAGAAAGGAAAGTCGGCCGCAGGCAGGCGTGCAAGAGTGCGGCGCATGGCAGGACCACGGCTCCTCCCGGTTCGGTGTCCGTGCGGTCTCGGCGGGAAGGCGCCCAGAGGCCCTGCCCACGTGGCTTATGTCCCCAGAGTGCCCAGACGTGGACTTATGTACAGAACACACCGCGACAGTGCTTCCCTGGCCCCTGGTCCTGGGGCACACTCGACTACCATCGGCATCCTGGGCCAGGCCGAGCCAAGGGAGGCACTGGTGTCCCCCGACGGCAGACCACAAGAGTGGTGCCAGGGTCCGCGCATCACCAAGCACAGAAAGGAGAAAGGACAGCCACCAGCGGCTCCGGCAAAGTGTCCACAGCCCAGAGATGGGGGCACAGGGGTGGGGTGGGGGTGGGGACACAGGCACACACGTTGGGGATCGGAGCAGGACAGAACTGCTCCTGGAAGGCCGGGATCCCCGCTTTGAGCCTGGGCATCTGTAGCTCTCGGGCGGCCGGACCGCTCGGTTCCACACCCACGAATCCGCGCATCCGTCTGGAGAAACGTCTAAGCCTATTCCGGGCCAGGGAGCCCCCAGGGACTTCCTGTGACACCCTGGGAACTGAGCCACAGCTCGGCCCACATGGGGCCAGACCCCCCTGTGGTCTGCCGGGATCAGGCAGGAGTGTGCAGCCCTCTCCACGGACGACCTGGGGTCAGAGAGCATGTGCTCTCCTCACCAAATCACACGGGGCTTTCCGGGTTTGCTCAAGACAAATGCTATTTTTTTTTTTTTCAGTCTTGAGACTACAACACAAAAAATACTAGCTATCCAGATTTCAAGAATAGCACATACATTTTCAGAAACTCCCTGGGCCTTGCTGGGAGGCGGTCCTGGATGCAGGAGCGAGGGAGGGGCTGGCAGGTGAGTGCTGCTGTCTGTGCAGGCACGGACACAGCCCACACGCATGTCCCGTCCCAGAGCATCGCCGGGGCCTGGCACACTCACCCTGAGCCCCTCAGTGACCCGTGCTGGCCACACGCAGAGGCGCTCCTCTTGGAAAAGGCAGAGGTGGCCCCCAGCAAGCAGGACAGCAAAGGTCCTGTTGGAACCTCGTTGGAGAGAGGGTTCTAGGCAGAGGGGACTTACCATAGCTGCTTCTGTTTTTACTGGAAACAGAGTGGAAACACCAGGTGGATAGTGGAGGAGCAGAGAGTCAAAGGTGTGCAGGGGGGTCAAACTCGGAGGTACCTGGTCTCGGAGGTCCAGCCGAGTCCCGCGGGGTGGGGGTGGGCGGCAGTAAAGTGCTGTTGGGGCTGCTGATGTCCCCCTCCCCTGTGAGCGTCAGGTCAGCCACGTGCTCGCCCTCCATGGTCTGGACGCCCCCAGCCTCAGCTTCCTGGGAGTGGGGTGAGGGGGTCTGGGGAGCACTGAATGGCGGACTGCCAGCCGAGCTGGGGCTCGTCGTGGGGCTCGTCGTGGGGCTTGTGGCAGGGCTTGTGGCGGGGCTTGTGGTGGGGCTCGTGGCGGAGGGCCAGGGAGCCTTGTCCTTGCCATTGCTGGTCAAGCTTCTCTTGCCGAAGCTCTTGGCGGCGGTGGGTGAGGGCAGGGTCCGCTCCACGGGGCCGGGAGGTAAGCGCAGGAACTCAGGTAGCACCAGGTCCTCCTTCCTCAGCAGCCCACGCTGGTCGTCGGCTCTGTTGCTCTGAGCTTTGGAAATGAGCTCAAAAAACTCTAGTGGAAAAAAGCCCCGCATAGATCAAGCTTTAGAGAGTTCCACACCCAGGCCTGTATCACAACCACAAAAAGTTCACCTTCTAGGAAGCTCGCATTGTGGGCTGTCCCATGGCCCTGGAAAGTGTAGGCTTGGGCCAGCCAGGCACCTCCGTCTGGCACCCTCTCTGCCCCCAGAGCTGCAGGAAAGGCTCCGGCCGAGAACTCAGTGGGGTCAAGTTCAGACTTGAACACACTGAAACCCCCAAGCAGACCTGGCTGTGTGAGGACGGCTCAAGAGGTGTGTTCAGCACCCAGACTCCAGCCCAGGGTCTCTAAGTACCTGGGGGAAGCCCTTTACCCATGTCCTGCCTCCCTTGTGATGCTGACAGGGAGGCCACCTGAGGCACGAGCGAAGCCCATGGTCTCCGAAGAGGGGCCCCCATTCTCTCTCCCACCTCTGTCTCCAGCCTCCTCGATGGCTCCCCTGAGCTCCTGTCCCCTTACCTGGGCTGTCTGCCAGCTGTAACTGGGGGGTCACTATTCAAAGGAGAAGGAGTCTAAGCTGAACTTTCTCTAGCATTTAAAGGACATTCTTAATTTTGAAGAATGACAAGGACTTTAAAATCTCAAATCTTAGTAGCTCTCAGCCGGGAGCAGGCTTGTGTCTTCTGCCTCCTTGGTGGCTGGTGATAGCCCAGAGGGTGGTGAATGGGCTTGGGTTGGCTTCACGGAGAGCTAACTGTGGGCCCCCCAGCCTAGGGACTGCTCCCTGGATTGCAATGCAGGTCCCAGTAACAGTTGTTAGTTTTGATTCTGCCGTTAGAAGCTTTCAGAAGAAAAAGAAGTTTCCATAAGTGATCACCTCTCCTTGGGTCTCTGAGGCCACCCTCCCTCTCCTCTGCAGGCCCAGGGAGGGCAGAGCATCTGGCCAGCAAGTCCAGGGCCCTCTTGGCCTCCGCCTTCTACCTGGCAACCCCTCCCCCCATGCTAGTGACTCTGACACTACCAAGGCCTTGCAGGAGCTGGGGAAGGGGAAGCCGCACACAGACCCTTGGGAACCACTTGCTGCCCCCCTCGAGGGCACTCCCTGTCCCTTAAGGACCCAATTCTCAGTCTGACAACTGGGAAGAGTGTACGGCAGCCACAGACTGACCCGGGACGAGGACACGCTCACTGGGATGGGGAAGGCATCCTTCTGATGTTAATGGCTCAGAGGAGCTCCTAACAACGGCCCTAGGAAACTGACATTGCAATTCACTAGAAAACGCGGAAGTTGTAGAAAGCACACATACCCTCTGCTTCGTCCAAATTAATTTTCTGATATTTTTTTTTCCCAATCTTTGCAATAGATTCTTCTCTCTTTGAAAGCCGGGGATCCCTAGCATTTTTTCCATTTTCTCCTTTTATTTTAATAGAATTAGACTTGCCTAGTGTTCTCTCCTCTCCCTGCATTAGAAGGAAAGTCAGAGTTCTGCTTACACGTTGGACACATGACAACACACAATCCAACAGTTAGAGACAAAAAGCACCCCCCGAAATATAGGCCACAGGGACACATACTTTACGTGCCTTGCAGGAAAACCAATCACAGCTATAAAAGTCACAAGAACAAGAGTGTGAGTGTGAGGCATCCCCCTCCCCCAATGCAGAGGAACAGCCAGCCCATAGTTAGGGGAAGCCGGGCACCAGATGGGGAACAGGGGTGCAGGGCCGGCCCCCGAGCACATGGCCAATGGGCACAACGGGAGGCCAATGGAGGAGCGTGAGGGGCTCGGCCTGCCCCGGAGCTGCACCACCCACCAGCAAGGGACCCGTGCAGACGAAGGCAGGGGGGAATTACCGTAGCCGAGTGATTTCTGGAACTGGAATTTACAGCTGTATTCTGTCTGGTTGGTGTACTTTTCTGTTTTTCTGTGGATACCGAACACAATGAAACATGTCTTATGATTTCCACAAATTGCAAATTCTCCTGAATGTTCAAATGTAATTCTATTTCTATTGCTTTTGAGCTGTAGAGAAGCTGTAGAGAAGGCCCAAGTATGAAACATCCCGTATCAAATATGCACACACAGGCCAAACCCCTAGGTGCAGGACTAAGGAACAAAGACCACCCTCTCCCCCTGTCGTATCTGGGGTAGGAGATGCGCCTCGTCTGAAGACACGTGGGAGGCACGGCGGTCCCCTGCAGTCGAGGGGAGGCATGGTGAAAGGAAAGCTCATTTCAGGTACTGTATGAACATTCTTTAGAAAGCAGAAGAGTCTCACGCTGATGATGTTTTCAAACACGGCTGTTGCCCCACATCAGGACGGTGGGCTGGCCTCTGCTGGCACCAGAGGAACAAAGACCACTCCTCCGGCCTGGAGCTCTAATGTTATTGCTCCTGCCTGTTCCAGCTTTATAAGCCCATGGGGGCTCCTGCCTGCAGCGCCCCCATCACCTTCCCCTGCGCACAGGCAGACCGGAAGGTCTGACCTTGCCAGACCCTGAGGGAGGGCCCCATCCTGCTCGGCAGCTCACCCGACAAGGGCCAGGTACCAGGCCCCAGAATGAGCACAGCATTCTCTAGAACCAAGGGTGGGCCCAGGAAGGTGTCTCCTCTCTGCAGTGAGGTGGGAGAGGAGCAGCAGCATGGAGGGCCTCCAAGGGGACATAGATAAGCGCGCCCAGCTACACTGCAGAGCAGAGCCAGCCCTCACTGGGTGGAAGCCCAGGAAAGGGAAGAAGCTGCCCAGTGGCCCCTGGCAGCTCCTTGCAGAGTATCTCCTTGCTCGGGTTCTCAGTAGGCGGTTCCAGAAAGCCCTCTCCAGGAGGCATGCTGCCTATTGCTCTCTGCCTTGAAGGGGGCTGGACGTTCTGAGGAGGAGCATCAGGGCAAAGCATGGGGGACTGACTGCTGGCCCCAAGGTCGGGCACCGGCCCAGGTACCCCAGGATCCCCAGGTCAGGCCTTTCGCAGCAGAGTTAGCAGGAGGGAAAGGGCTCCATAAACCTCCTAATTCCCTGCACACGAGCAGCAACGGGGTGGACGGCGCTAGCCCTCCACCTCATCTCTGCTGGGCCTATGTCCCTCATGCAAAGCACCAAGAGGCAGCAGTCTCTGGCTAAGGCCCTGGACACAGGGAGCGTTGGAACCTTAGCACAATCCTGTGGCGGGGGGTGGGGGTGTCGAGCAGGACTGTTGCCCCTTCTTATAGCCAAGAGGACACACCCTGCTCATCAGCAGGTGGGCTGATCCCCAGCAAGGCCCTCGTGCTCCTGGTCCCCCTGCCTCCGGCCCACAGACGGGCCTGGACTAGGGTGGGCTGGGCCCCTCAGATGCCTGGCTAGGAGATCATGAGGCCCCATAAGACCCTAAATGAGACCACCCAGATAGCAGCACTGGGGGCTTCCAGGAGGTGCACAAAGGGGACCCTAGCAGGCTAGGGGGACAAGGGGAAGCCTCGGGGCCTTGCTTACCTTTTCCTCTGGAGGGCTCCTTCTCCTCCAAGATGACCCGCTGCCCGTCCAGACTTGATATGGGGGCGCCAAGGTCCAGGGGCTCCTTCTCTCCACTCTAGGGCAGAGAGGGAGCATTGAGTCACCCACCCTGGTTGGAACTCTCTGAAATAGCTGCTCACAGGAAGACCATCCCAGGTATGATGGAGTCACACACCAGGGGACCCCAGATCCTGTCACCTCGGAGGGCTGCCTCAGAGGGCACTCCACAGGTGCCCAGCCAACACGCGTGGGACCTCCCCAGGGCTGGCCACCCAGCTTCTGAGTACCGGCTGGGCAACAGGGACAGGGATCTGAGACCCGGGGGGAAGGAAGCCTTGGGAACACTGCAGACCTCTCAGTACAGGGCCAAGCTTTGAGCTGCAATGAGTCTGCTCACTGTAAACCAGTCCCTGGCCCCTCAGACACAGCCAGAGGGTGAGAGATGAAAGCGGAATGCCCTCTCCCCCTGGCCAACTACACAGACAAAAGACCCTGAACTTGGAGTTCAGGTCCCTGAGTTCCGTTAGTCGAGAGAACGCTAAAAGTGACCGATGTCCTACTGGGGAGTGTCCTTCAGCTCCCGACACCACCCATGAGGAAATGGAGTGCCAGCCCACAGGGCTGCCCTGCTTTCCACCTTCCCGATGTAGGTAGGCACCATTCACCAAAGAAGCCACATCTGCCACGACCTGCTCCACAAGAATTCTCTGTGGCCAGAGCCCCAAGGCAGCGGACCCACTCTTTCAGGTGATGGTCTCAGCAGCCAGAACACAGCTCATCCAGGAACAAGCCCAGGGGTGTGCTCCTAAGACTCACCCCAGTTTACAGAGAGGAAGACTGAGACCCGAGTGGTGGAGCACTAGCTAAGAATCACAACAGAGTAAAAGCAGGATGCCTCAGCCATGCCCCTCCCTGACCAGCACAGCCTGGCCTTGGCCAGTGGGCCTCCCTGCTGAGCTGGGGAAGGGGCTTCTGGTTACCCTCAGGGTGTCTGTGCGAAATTAAAATCCTAAAATACTGGTGGGGCACCTGTGTGGCTCAGTCCAAGCATCCCACTCTTAATTTCGGCTCAGGTCATGATCTCAGGTCATGGGATCGGGCCCTGTGTGGGAGTCTGCTGAAGATTCTCTCTCTCTCTCTCTCTCTCTCTCTCTCACCCCCCCCCCACCCGTACTCTCTCTCCCAAAAAAAAAAAAAAAAAAAAAAATCCTAGAAGTACTTGAAATCATAGCTCTGATAAAGTTTATCTCTGAAGAAGAAATGCAGGACGAACACTGTCGTTAATCGCCATGATTCGCAGCAGAACACAGGGCTTTCAGCATAGGCCAGGTCTCAGGTCCCAGGACGTCTCCTGCAAACACCCTCTGCTCACAGGGACAGGGTACTCTGCCCAGGTTCACACTGGTGTCTTTGTCCCAAAGCACGGTCTGCTCCCACCCACTCACCTTATTCATACCCCAGGGGCCCTGCTTGAAATGACAAGGTTTTCAATCTAGAGGTGCAGACGGGACTTGGGCCATGTCAAGGAGAGCGCTCCCACGAGGCTGCCAGCAGAAGTCTGGCAGCCACTCGCACGCAGGATGCATCAGTGCCCCCAGCACTCAGCCAGTGGAGCACACCTGCAAATGGCAGGGGGACTCCAGGGATCTCTAGGGGTGTGTTTCTCTTTTTGGAGTCCCTGGATCAAAGCCACACCTCCATGATCACCCAGAGTCCACTGGGAGTGAACAAGGACAAACAAGCCACAAGGACCTCCACTTACTGGGACACCTTCCCACCAGGGCCTCGTGGCCCTTGCTCTGGCTTAACCCTGTCCGTGAAACATCGAGGTCCCATAGGCCTGTCCGCACAGGGAGCACAGCTTCGGGCCCCTGGGTCACTCACCAGCCTGGCCACCAGCTCGTTCAGGTGCAGGCCATACTTGGCCACCACAGGCCGCAGCACTTCTGTGACAGGCTTGGTGGGCTTGGCCTTGAGCCCCACGGACCGATTAATTGGAACCAGATCGAGCCTGGGTGGAGGGGGGGGGACACACGAACAGAGCTGTTGCACATGCATACTGAGTTGCTCCTCCCAGAGGGCACCACAGCGTGGCAGCTCCATGGGGTCCCCGGGTCGGCGCCAGGTTGCGGCTGTGGAGCATCTTTGGCAGAAGAAGGAAGCCACAGGGACAGGGGTGGGGCTTCCGGAAAGTTTCCAGTTGGGTGTCATAGCCGGCAAAGATGCCCACCCCCACGGGTGGATGGCCAGCACTCTGCCGTCCTGCCCACGTACCCCTGAGTGTGGTCCCACAGCAGCTGTGACACAGGATGGAGAGTGGCCCCTTGACCCCATGGGTCTCTGGGGGCTGCATGCAGCCGCTGTCAACCCACCACCCTGCTCATGAAGGGGGCACCAGCCTTCCTTTCCCAGCCCAGCATGCAGGGCTCATGGGGATGTCCCCAGACACAGCTGCATGGTCCTGGAGCCCTCAGGATACAGCTGGGGCATTTTCGTACCGAAACAAAGTGCGCTTCTCTAGCCGCAGGTCCCGAGATTCCAAGATGCTACTGTCTTGATGCAGCACCAGAGGCTTTGCGATGCATGGAGAGAACAGAAATCACGTCAGAGTGGGGGCAAGCAGTGCCCTTGACCTGCTCCCAGACTGCACGGGGAGGTACAGCGGCGCCGGAAAACCGCAGCTTCTAAACCAGCCACCCCATGGAGGCCTTGTGTAGACAAGAGAAGGCTAACATGCCGAGGGCTCCGGGCAGGGCGGCTAGGCTCCGGCGGCAGAGCCATCAGCCAAAGGGCCTCACCCAGCCACAGCCTCAGGGGACTGGGCAGATTTAGTGGACCAAACAAATAGACCCACTGTTCTCCCCTGCCCCTGGGCAGCATCCCCCCAGGGTCCACGCAGCCCCTACCTTGTCCCCGCCCACCAGGAAGAGGTCCACAGCAGCCCCATTGATGCCGTGTCGCTCGCAGAGCCCAGCCAGGACCTCTTTGATGGACAGCCCTGCCTTGACAGCCACCACGCAGGACGTCCCATCCGGGAGCTGGATACAGCAGTGCTTGGCGGCCTTGTCCCGTTCTGGCCCGGAGGTCCTGCAGGCCTCCGACTAGGGAGCCGGGAGACAAGTGTTATGGGCAGGTGTGCAGGGTGCCCAGAGAAGGGCTCCAGCCGGCCGGTGTGGGCAGGGTGGGGTGGGGCGGGCATGGCCACAATCCTCCTTTAGCTTCTGGCAGAGGGCCCACCCTGCCAGTGCCAGGGCCAGGCTGAGGCCTTTGGTGCTCCTTCCGCCCAGAGGATACTCTATACCTCTGCCTGGGTGAGGATGTGGCCCAGGTTCACCAAGGGCCCAGCGCGGGACACAGCCACAGGGTAGGGGTGGGTGGGCAGGGGGAGGCAGGGCCCTGGATCGCTGTACAGGCAGAGGGTTTTGGGACCGTCTGCATCATTCACTGACTAAGTCAGAGGCGCAGGACATCACTACTTAGCACTCTGTCCAGCACCAGGACACACACTCTGATGCAAGGGCCCCTGATGGGCAGAGCATGGACCCAGTGTGTGGCAGACCCCTGGGTCTCTCCGTGACATCTCCTGGGGTCTTTGAGTTACACCAGTGTCTCCCTGCTGCAGACAGGCCACCGCAGATGTCCTTCCCATGTGCGACCTGCCCTGGCAGGTGCTACCCCCACCCCCAGCAACTATCTCCTCCTGACAGTCTGGAACTCTCTGCCGCCCCAGCTGCATTCCGGAAAATGTAGCTTGTAGGTGGTAGGCCGATGATAAAACAGGCCCAACCATTCCCTTCCCACGGACATGGACACAGGAATAAAGGGTGTTTGTTTCAAGCCAAGGTTCTAGGGTATCTGGCGGGCAGCAACAGCGAACGGACAGGTGGGTAAACCCCTCCAGCTTTAACTGTTACACAGTGTAACTGCAGAAGTAATAATATGCTACATTGTCATTTGACAGTGACAAGTGACTGGGATGTTGGCAGCCGTAAGGGTTTCCAAACCTGGTATCAGACAAGAGCTGACAGCCCGCCCGCCCCTAATGAGACACTGGGCTGCGTGGGCTGGGTGCAAGGGGAGGCGGAGCCCCTGCTGTGGCCACGCCCCCCACTACAGGAGCACAAACACAGGAAGGTTTGCCTTAGTGAAATATTCAAACTGGGAGACAAACACAAATGAGAGCAAAAGGGCATCCACAGTTAAGTCTAGAAATCAGCACGCAAGGATCAGCCCCCCACCCCCGTCTGCCACACAGGTACCCACGCGACCAGGAGCCCAAGGCTGGCAAGGGCCCCAACCCAAGCCCAGCCACCCACGTCCAACACACCCGTTTGTGGGGCTTTGTGACTGAACATGGAGGCGGGGTATCACTTATCAGCTGTGACCCTGGGGACAGGGGAGGCATGACTTACCAAGTCCAGGCTCCCTGTGGAGGACACGGAGCCCTGTGACTCACGGCGGCCCAGGCCTCCATTGGCGTGTGGGGGCTCTTGAAGGGGAAACACAGGGACTCAGAAAACCAAACAGCACTTTTTGTCACTTTTCCCCACTTACTGTCACCTCTCCCAACACCACCCTTCAGGCTGAGCAGACGAAAGACGTGGAGAAGCCTTTTGGAGGCACAGCCTCCCCTTTCTGACAGTCTGGCGTGCCCCCAGGACACAGCTAGACAGCTCTGCTCTGCCCTTGGCCACAGTCGGCCCCCAGACCTCCAGCAGCAGCCAGCAGCAGATCAGAAACACAAGTCCATGCTCCTGCTGCAGGACCTCCCTTCCCCTCATTTAATCTGGGATTTTTACTTCAACAAGTGGCTTCTGGGCACAGATAAAAACACCCAGCAGGTTAGGCAGCTCTGCCCACTCACATCTTCCTACAAAGTCCTCAAGTGAGCCCACAAGCATGCCAATCGCTACTATCACCTGAATGCCCTGCTGTCTTTGGCTAAACTAAAGATCACGAAAACTGACCCAGGGAGGCCCTCTGAGAACACAGGACCTTCTCCCTAGTTGAGCCACGCCTTGCGGCTGCAGGCCAAAACATAAGGACACAGCAGCCCTGGGTCCCACTGACCTTCTGAGCCGCCGGCCCCCCATTCCCGTCTCCCAGGTACTCAGGGGTCCCTGGCCCCATCTGACAAGCGCTCTCGCCCTCAGAGCGGTCTCCCACTGATTGAGTTCTGTGAGTCTGTCTGCCTGGCCTTTAGAAGGAACGCTTGTAGTAACACCCATGGCACGACCATCCGTACAATAGGCGCAAAAAGACTGAGTTCGCCGGCTGCTCTGAGGACGAGATCAAACGTATTTAATCCAAACCACATGGCACAACACAGGCCCCATCCCGGGAGCTGCCACCACCTCTCATCCTCAGGTGTTCCCTGCCAGTGGTGTCTCCATAAATGCCCCAAACTTGGGGCCTGGAGCCTGGAGCCTATGGGTTATTTCCTGAAAAATAATCCCTTTCCCAAGAATCCCTCGAGGAGAAAAGGCTTTTCTGCTTCATGCTTTTTCATGCCCGGTGTCAACTGCTATCTTTCTCCACCTTATCCCGAAAGCGCTCGCATTGTCTCTGACCCACCTTCCAGGACGAGCCTGTCCCTCTCACCCCATCTTCTGAGCTATGCACAAGAAAGAAACAAAGGGATAAAATCCCTTTTAATAAATGGCCTTTCAGATTTACAGTAACAAGAAATGCCAAAGGCTCATGTAGCCCTATGCACACCTAGAAAAAAGCCTCGCCAGGAAACCGAGAGGTGGTCTGGGTGCACAGCTAGGACACTGCCATTTTTCTTCTCCTCCCAGTTTCCTATAAAAGGCCAGAAGAGGACCAGATGGGAGGCCCACCCCGGCAGGATGCCCTGGCCTGAGGAGGATTGCGCTGTCGTGCACCCTCACCCCTTTTTCAAAAGGCACTATTGCTGCCCTGGTTCACTCTTGCTGGCCCACCCCCAAAGGGCCACACCAGGACACAGCGCTGTGCTCTGAGCACTCCAGAGGCACCCTCCTGGCCCGGCCCCACCACTCCATCTGCGCCCCAGTGGTCCACCTCCCAGATACCCATCGGCACACCACGAACCATTTGCGTGGTCACCATGCTCCTTCTTCTTCTGGGACCGCCCAGTGCTCCTGGTCCTGGACCAAGAGAAGAATGCTCCTTTCCGCTTCTTCTCACTGTCCTCATCCCCCAACTCTTCGTTCAGGGATCGTCCGGATTTTGATTTTCCGCTCAGCTGTCATTCAATGGAGATGTTAACATGACATGATTTCATCGTTACACGAAGAGTGGAAGAAAGTGGAGGAGAGCTATAAAACTATCTGTGGGACAGCTCAGCCCTCCAGCGGCCACAGGGCAGCTCTGCCACTGGCCAGAACCCCCACCCCCAGCCACGGGCACAGGGTACATCCCGGGGAGGAGGGGCTGCATCCCAGGAGGGTCGTATCCTGGCGGGGGATGGGGGGTTGCATCCTGGCAGGGGGTTATGTCCCAGTGGGGGCTGCGTCCTAGTGGCCTCTGCTTTTGCTCCCCACAGGGCAGCTCCCCTCTCTGAGAGGACATGGCCAGGGCGCAGGCACCTTTTTCGGCGTGGACACACTAGAGTGCTCAGAACTGACACTGTGCTTGGAGGCTGGGCTGCTGGGGACCTGCTGCGCATCAGGGAGTGAGCGGCCTTCTACCTCGGCCAGGATGCACTCCTGGTACAGCTGGGACTTGAGAAAGCGGGTGTAGCTGTCGAACTTCATCAGGTTGAAGATCTGCAGGGCACATGTGGCACGGTTCAGCTCCCGAAGTAGCTAGCTAGCTAACGCGCGGGCCCAGAGAAGCTCTACTTTGTTAAATAAGAATGAGACCCAGAGTAACTGCAGACCAGCAGGACGTGAGAACCTTGGAAGGACTTCCCTCCGTTTTCTCCATGTAATTCATGGGACTGAGCAGCAGACATCATCCCTGAGGGGGCCAGTGGGACACAGGCTCTAAAACAGATTAGGTCCCACATACCCTTTTAATCACAAGCAATGCCCTAGGATTGAACAACTCCACGTATCTGTGACATCACACAAAGGCTGACGCAGGAGAGGCCAGAAAGAGGTCACCAAAGACAGGGCCCTCCCCAACTGCAGCCCGCTCCTCAAGAGCCTGGTGGGGGACCCGGGGCTTCTGGGGCTTCTTCCAGCCACAACACGCCCACTGGCACCTCTCTGCCCCATCTGGTAGCTGGCTCACGAGTGCGATCTCCCTTCCCCCCCACCCCGGAGAGAGCCCTGGGATGAGTCCCCGTAGGAAACAGGCCCAGTCACCTGGAGCTGCTGCTCCTTAAACATGTCAGGGTGAGGCGCGCTGAGGATGTCGTCCGCCAGCTGGGCCTGGCTGTCAATGTTGACGGGGGTAGTGGCTTTGCTGCACAGAAACTTGCTGAAGATCTCGCGGGCCCTGTAGGAGAGCTGAAGGACATGCATGTGAGTGGGATGCGCGGGCCCAGCCCCTCCCCACCACATGCATGTGTGCTGCTGCCGTCCCTCCATGTTCCAAATGCCAGACGTGGGTCCAGGCACTGGAGATGCGTTTTCTTGAGGCCCCTGAATAGTTCCTTCGTGAATAAATTAATAGATAAAAGTCCAAGCCGGTACAAAACTTTTCACCAAATAGGCTCCTCCCTGAATTCAGAGACTCAGGTGCTGCGGCCTGGGGGGTGTCCGGGGGCACCATCCATGTGCAGGGCCTCATGCCTGCGGCCTCAGCAGAGGGGGAGCTCAGTGTGCGCAGCACCAGGCTTGGCAAGTGGGTAAGAAGCCCCACCAGTGGCAGGTGGAGGACCACGGACAGCCTCGCGTGGGCTGCAGCATGCACCGGGACCTGTGCCCACGGGGGCTCAGCAACCGGTGCAGGGGGCGCAGGCAGCGAGGCCATACAAATGGACATGGTGAGGGGCTCTTCTGCCTGGGAATTTAAGCTCCCCTTTCAACACACCGAGCAGCAGCACGCATGCTGGGAAACAATTCATGGGAAGGGTGTTTACACACACCATGTTCACGCAAGATTGAATATCATATACACAAAAAACCTTATTCTGAAAAAGCAGCATTTCGAAATCGTATGAGGACACTAGATGCTAGGCCACGGTGACACCATCTGATGCTCTGGGCATAAACACACTCACCTCTTTTTTATCGTGTGCAGGCACATGGTTAAAGTATTCACAGGCCTGCCAGAATAAAATGTTTTCTTCACTGAACTCCTTCCTCAGGAAATCCTAAGAAAGACACCATCCGTGAGCCCTCACACACGAGCAGGTAGTGGCTGCGGCATCTGCCCCCCTGCCACCCCCGAGCTGTTACTGTGCTCCGGCTTCCTCCTTGTGCCTGCTTTTCACAGACATCAGGGCTCTGTGATGAGAGAAGGAGCACCTCTCCCCAAATTACCTGAAGCCACGTGCCTCGGACCGAAACACTGCACACTTTAAGGACCGCAGGCACGCTCCCAGTGGCTTCCTCAAGGGCAGAGAGCCCCTTCCCCCTAGATGGCCTAGCCACATGCGGCCTCCAAGCATTTCTAAGAAGCTCCCATGCCCCTTGCTGTGGGGAGCTCCCTGGCACACAGCCAAGGCCAGGCTGGGCACAGGGCGCCCCCTTCAGCCCCTTGGCCTCGAGTGTGCAGAGCAGGTGGACAAGGGCGACCTCCCTGCAGTAGGTGTCATGGGGTCTGAGTCCCAGATCCTGCTGGAGGAGCCCAGGCCAAGGGTCCTCGTGGACCCCTGGGCCCCACCACACCCCTCTACTCACAGAGAAGTAGCGAACTCCGAGAGGGTCCTGCAGAAGGCGCTCGAAGGACACGGCCCAGCTGGCGGCCCTCCTCTCACGCAGGCGCCGGCAGCTCTGCACGCTGGGGAGGCTGGCATTGCTGCTCAGGCTGTGGTTGCTCACGCAGTCCTTCAGGTCGGTGCCAGTCAGTTCTGTGGGACCAGCACACACCTCACCTGCACGCGTGTCCACCACGCCTGCCCAGCAGGGCCCAGCCAGCCTTCGGGGGAGGCTCTCCCCGACCTGCCTTCTCTAAAGCCCGTGCTCAGCCGACACCACGCGCTGAGTGCCTACAACATGCCCGGTGCCGTTCTAGGGACATGGAACAGGGTGCGGATCCAGGAGAGGGGCAACCACAGCCACACGCCACAGGTCCACGGCTGAGGGCATGCTGCACACACAACAGCACTCCCGGGTGATCCCCGTGGGGTGAGCAGAGGCAAAGGGGCCCAGATGGGGTGTCCAGGACCCAGGACGCCGCTCGGTGTCAGGAGGGAACATCTGCTGTAGGAAAGCACACGCTCACACATGCGCCCTATTCAGCACAGGCACGGTCCTGATGTGCAAGCGTGGCATAACGTCCAGACGTCTATCTAACCACATATGTTGTGAAACTCATCAAAGGCCACTCCAGAGCGGAAAACACGACATGTGCCGCAGGAGGCTGGCTCCGGGCGTCTACAGAAGAGCCCCAAAGAGTGTGCGTTCCTTTGTCTTTTAGACGAGTTCCTGAATAACCCACTCTCTTCACAAAGGGAAGAGGAGGTGCTCCGGGAGCCCTGTGTCACCGTCTCCCATCTTATGTGAGCAGCGTATGGGGGCTCTTGGTCCCCACATGGGCAGGCCTGGTGAGCAAAACCCAAGGGAAGGGCCCAGACTGGCCAGGAGCTGGACCGGACACACATTCTGCCATGCATGCATCCTCTTCAATACAGACAGCACATCCCACCATCTTACACAGGGCTGTCCCCTCCACGTGTCCTAACACCATGGAGACCCAAGGCCAAGCCACGGCCTGCCAACCACAGAGGACACCCCTAACCCACATGGGTGTGAGGCTTGGAGGAGCAAAGCTAACTAATGAAACAGGGTTTGTTGGCTACATCCCATGCTCCTGTCCCACCACGCACAGTCAGCCATCAGGGCTGGTGGCAGGAAGGAGCCCAGGGGACTAGTTTGTTGGCCTCAGCTCTAGGCCAACCGAAAATGCATCTTCTACTTAGTGATGAGGGGCCAGCCATGGGGAAAGTGGCGACCAGCAAGGCAGCTTGAGGCCCTCCTACCCTTTAGGCTGATGCCCACCCATGGCTGCACGGAGACAGCAGTAGGCAGAGGACCAGCCTGCGGCCGCCATGCCACAACCAGGGCCCCGGAGGGCCGGGAGGAGGCCACGGCACAGCCCTGCTAGCCCCGGGAACAGAGGGCTAAAAAAGCAGAGGCAGGAATCCGGTCAAAGGGGCCCCATGTGGGAACCAGAAGCCACTTGGGCAGGAATCATTCAAAGCTCAAAAAGCATTCAGATTGGAAAAGAAAAGAAAAACAGAAAGTCAAAGAGTAACCTAGTAACTTACACTGCTATAGACAAAAATTTAAATAAGATTCAGGAGATAAAACAAGATGAGAGAAGGACACTTTTCATTCTTCTTGGCGGCCCAGCAGAACTCACAGTGCAGTACATGTTACTTTTGAGACGAAAGCCTCCTGGTAGAATCTGCCGGTGTCACTCACCAAGGACCACAGGGGAGGCCCTGGCCGAGTTTGTCATCAAGATGCGAAGCTTACCACATGGCATGGACGCCCCATGGCTCAACGCTGAGCACAGCACAGCCAGCTGCCAGGGGTCTGAGCCCAGCCCCCAGGGAACTCAACAACTTCGCCGTCACCCAGACAGACCACCTGGCATCGCTCTGTTCCACAATCCCCACGCCCAGAAGCACCCCAAGTGACAGATGCCCATTTCCTGCTCACGGGCACCCCCGTGCCCTCTGATTTGTGTCCAGTAGCCACAGCAATGAGGGGCAGGGCCCCACAGATGTTAATCCTACCCCCAGATTTCCCAACAGAGGTTTTATTAGAACCAGACGAGCGGAGTGTGAAAGTTCACGTGGAAGACTAAACGTGAAATGCTGGGAAAACAAAGCAAAACAGAGCCAGGGGGCGGGGTCAGCCCCACCTGGCGCCACACGGCAGTTGTGGACTTACGGCTGCGACAGAAGGCCACACAGTGTGGGGACAACTGGAAAACCACTGGAGAGGGGATCAAGTCGGGATCATTGGGGCATGCTGAACCAGAGGTTTCAAGGCAAGAACCTCAAATTAGAGAAACTCTGGAAGGGAAGACGCCAGTCCAGAGCCATGAGAGACAAGACGACAAGATGGATAAAGGGACAGACGGCACCAAACTCTGTGGGAGGTGCTGGTGGGGCGGGCGGGGAGTGGTGCGGGAAGGGGAGCTCGGGGTCAAAGGTACGGGCTTCCAGTTACAAGACAAACAGGTCCTGGCACGCGGGGAGCACAACTCACAGCATCGTGCTACAGGGACGACTGGCGAAGAGAGATCTTACAAGTCCCCATCCTAAGAAGGAAAGCGTGTGACTGTGTGTGATAGACATTAACCAGACATGCACGGCAACCGTCCTCACTATATATACGAACACCAAGGCATCGCGCTGTACACCTTCAGCCCACGTAACGTCACCTGTTGTCTGGACCTTGATGAAAAATGAAAATGAAATAAAAGTTTAAAGACACTATAAGCTGGGTCAAAAGACAAAGTCTGGGGGAACCCACACGATCTACTCCACAGAGGAAGGACTGATTTTCTTTACACTTAAGCGCACTTGCACGTCACCAATGAAAGAGATGCAGAAACCAAAGACAACTGGAAAGGACGGCATGGCTGTCATTGCATGGGGGCTTGAGATGGCTCCGAGCCGTGTGTCGCTATGTTCAGTCTCACCTCCATGAGCTAAAGGTGATGTAGACGTGCTATTTTGTACCTTCCTAGCAGGATAACTTTGCAATTAGCAGGCACTTTCCTGCTATATTTTATGTTGATAAATGAGGTGATCCTCACAAAATAACTTTCAAAACACATTGTTCCTCTGGCCTTTCTTTCCTGGAGCCAACGAAGGCTGAACTGAGAACTGAGGGGTGGACAAAAGGTAACTGGGCTCAGAGGACCTCGAAGAGCCTTCAGTGAGTAGCCAGATGTGTAAAGGCCCTGGGACAAAAGAGGCATGGCTCAGAGCCAGTGTGTCTGGGCATAGGGGCAAATGACACACAGACTGCACCCTGGGGGGCAGTGAAGAACAAAGGAAGGTCAAGAAGACACTCCTTCACAGGTCCATTGGCCTGGCTGAGGGACAAGGTGGCCTGCAGGAGGGGGCAGGGAGATGGGGGCTGTGAGGGCAGGGGAGTACGCCAGAAGACCGGCCACAGACTGCAGACAGAGCAGCTGAACCCCATCAGGCGTGGAGGTGCTTTCTGATTTCCTGTGTCTGGATTCCAGCAAAGTGGCCAGCAGATCTGGAACACCTGCCCTCCTTGCTCCCAGGCCACGCAGGGCAGCAGCGAGGAGGGGAGCCTGGCACCCCGCCCTGGGCCGGGCAGGTGCTGTGGGCCGCGGCCTGAGCCTGGACAAGGGAAGACATGGCTGAACAAGGGAAGTGAAAAGTGACCCATCTGTTGATGGAACTCATTTTTATGAAACCTGCAAATACCAATTTTTTTTTTTTTTTAAAGACTCACAGCTCAACAGCTGATACTTCAAAAGCCTAGTGGAGAAAGGAGCTTTAAAATTAAGTTAGGACACTCCTGGTGCCTAACCCCGCATGCATGCCCTACCATGACCCTGGTGCTCCCTCAGGGTGGCGGGCACGGACTGTTGGGCAGGAGGCAGGCTGAGGTGCACACACACACAGGCGCATGTAGGCATGTAGGGAAGAATCTCCCTGCCCCCATGGTTTGCATACCCTCTCCTTCTGCAGGCCTGGGAGCCAGGCGGGCCAGGGGCTGGCTCTCATGGCCCAATCCCCCCACCCCCGCCACTGGAGTCGGGGAGGGTCATCTTGCCACCAGGCGCCCTGCATCCCGCGGGAGGAAAAGCTGAGGCTCCTTCCCACGGTCTCCTTTTGTTTCTTTCTGTTTTGTTTCTCATTGAAACCACGAGAACGCCCGCCGGGCCTCAACTCCAGCGCTAGTGGAGTTTGGAGAGGGAGCAGGGGACGCAAGGACCCCGAAAGAGCCGCTCCCTGAGCCCCGCGAGGCAGGCCACACACTCCACCATCTCCCTCACAAAGGCCAGACCTTGAGGAACACGCAGTCTTTGAAGTAGGGAAACCAGAGACCACTGCTGGCTGCGTAAGCTTGTCTATCACCAGAGGGTCTCCTAGCAACTTTGACTGAAGGCATGTGGTGGGTGCCAGCGCCCTGGGAGGGGGGAGGAAGTGGGTGCTGCTCGAGCGGGCTTCAAATCCCAGCGCCCTGCACATGTCCTCACCACAGGGGGCCCGGCACCCTTCTCTCGAGACGCACCGCCAAAGCCTGAATTTCCTAACTCCACCTTCAGACTCACTCTGCACTTGTTCCCCAGCACGGACAAGAGTGCCCCTTTGAGAAAAGGGTGATCCTAATGACCAGGGCCAGGCAGGACAAGGAAATGAGAAGGGCTCACAAGTCCACGCCACTGCCCGAGCCTCTTTCTTGCTCCAAGCGAGGAGAAAATAGCAGATCTGCCATGTTAGAGCCTCAGACTAGAGAACATTCCCTGTGGCTTGGTTTCTTTTTTGTTTGAGTCAAAGAAATGCTTTCCTGGTGAGAAAGTTTTTAAAATCCACTTGAGATGTGCTGAAAACTGGGAAAGCCACCCTCCTTACACTGGCCCGATAACCGTGCACATTACAGGTTATACATGTATCGACAATGCCTTGGGATTATGATTTTATAGCTAATTCTACACCACACAGCTTGAGCCCATTATCTCACCAGAACACCCCGTCCAAACCCTGAGCTCACATCCCTGAAGTATGCAAATCACAACTCAAGGTCAGGGTCCTGGGCCACTTGCCCCCGGCCACCTGAGCCTCCCAACAAACATACCTGTAGGTGCTCAGGTCAGCCAGCCCCCGACAAGCATGACAAGGCGCGCAGACCACAAGGGACTTTACCTGGGTAGAGCTGATAAGAGCCACTGTGATGCCACTTAACCAAATACTTCCAACCATTCACCGCAAACCACCCCTCCGAGTCCATACCAGGGTCAGCCGGCACAGCCCCCAGGGCCCTGGGCAAAGGCTCGGGCCACACACAGAGACATTGTTCCCAGCTCACGATCCCCAAGGAGGCCGGTTAGCACACTCCCCAGCGACCGGGTTTGCTGGGCAGGGCCGACAAAGGCAATGCTCCCCCTTCGGTGTGCGCAGAGGAAACCAATAGTGTAGCCAACACAAAGCATCCCAGAAGCCACATGCATAATTCACGGCCAGACCTTTAGCCCGCGGCTGCTCATGGAACCTGAATTATTTAGTTGGGCAGAGCAGAGCTCTGCTGCAGAAGCGGGCGCACTGGCTGGAGGCACCCGTGCCCACAGGGGAGGCTTCACGCAGGCTGCCGGCCCGCCACAGTGTGCTTTCCATGAAACGCGTTGGGAGCAGAAAAGAATAAATACTCACAGCTTTTTGTGATAACTGTGAGGCTTTGAACTTGGATTTCCTGCTGTATCTGAGAAGTTTTCTAAGCCCCATTAAAGGCCTATCTTTTCAAAATGAGAACAGAGAGTTCACCCCAAACCACAGGGTGCTAAGGAATAAGTACGGAGTCGGGTCAGAAAGCAGCGCATCTTCAGCAGAAGCAGGGATGCTTTATTCACAAAACTGCAGGGGCAGGATCGGCTTCAGCTGAGGTCCGGTCC
Organism: Mustela nigripes; assembly: GCF_022355385.1. Lineage (NCBI taxonomy): Eukaryota > Metazoa > Chordata > Mammalia > Carnivora > Mustelidae > Mustela > Mustela nigripes. Next base: position 204,484,286 of record NC_081557.1, on the reverse strand, counting down.
GCGGGCTCCGCTCGGATGTGGGCGCACGGCCGCATGAGCGGTTCTCCTGAGCAGGTGTTCAGCGGCTCCTGACAGTTCGGGGAGGACAGAGAGATAAAGCGGGGTCCCTGCTGGTCCTGCCTCTCCATCAACGTCCTTTCTGGCCTCACATTTCTGAAGCACAGGAAGACGCCCCACCGCCACTCGCCAGGGAGGCAGCAGAGCATAGGAGAGGGCTCTGCTCCGTCCCGGCTCCAGGGTTTCCGGGCCACGGGCCCCCATGTGCACGAGGCCAGAGCAGGTGGAGGGCCAGCGTCTTGGGAGCCAGAGCTGGTGTGGCGGGCTCCAAGAGCAAGAGCCCTCGGTGCAGCTGGGCCAGACAGGGATGCACGGGGTTGGAGGGAGGTGGGGGCTGAACCAGCAGGTTGTGCAAACACCTGCCCCTTTCATATACTTTCAAACTTGCAGTAAGGTGACAAGAATAGTAAAAGGAACTCCTGCACACCCTCTATCCAGATTCGCCAGACCTCTACCTACACTGCCCTATTTGCTAGATCATCCCGTCTCTCCCCCTCCCTCCCATCCACTTATCCACACACATACACGTGTGCACGCATGCACACACACATCCCAAGCTGCTGGAGCTTTATTTGGAGATGGCGCCCTTCTTTACCCCTAAATACTTCAGTGTGCATTTCCAAAGAACAAGGACACTCTCCTCCACCAACACAGCACAGTGACCAAACCTGGGGAAAGCAGCAGTCTGTATTCCAAAGTCATCTACAAGGTCCTTTCCAGCTCTTTCCCCAGCTCAGCCCAGGACTAAATTCAGGACCCCAGAGCTGTCCTGTCTCTCTAAAAACTCCCAACCTTTGTTTCCAGACTTCTATCCTGGCTGTTATTTTCTAGACTGCCCCTCGGTGGGAGCTGTCTGAGGCTTCCTCACGATTTGGCGGGAATCCTCAGGAAGTCATGTGTGACTTTCTCAGCACCTGTCCTTAGAAGCACAGAATGCCAGTTCACTGCAACCCCGGTGATTTCTTGGTGGGGCACCTGTTCTCCCCACCACAGGACTGTCTCCTGGGGAGCAGAGGGCGGTGATGGGAGCATCTGGTCCCCCACCTGGCCCGCGGCCACCACCCTCCTCCACTTTTGGTCCATAGTCCACTGTAAGGCAGAGCTTTCCTTTCTTCCCCATTTTTACAAAGTCCTTTATTTAGAAGAGCAGGCCCTCAGTGGACTTTTATTTTATTCCATAGCTTACAATCCATACATATCTGCAGTGTTTTCTCCTCCTCTTTTCTGTCTGCTCCGCCTCCCTCGGCACTGGCCCCTGTGTCCTTCTGGGAAGCCTGCACGCACACTGAGTGTCTCCCGATTTTCAAGTGCGCTTTCCTTGCTCCAGACCCACAAGTGAGGCTGGGCGTCAGGGGCAAATGGTTCCTTTCACTGAAGAGTGGTTCGGGCACCAAGCTCTGCACATGAGGGGTGCTTACTGCCATGGTACTTCCAGAACTTTCCAGTGGACAGAGCTAGGAATGAGATGCACGCGTGCACAGAGCCACACAGGCATTTCCACGTGTGTCCACACATCTACTAGAACCATGAGTTCACACTGACACCTCCAACTCCGACCCAAGCCCAAGCACATTCTGCTTTCCTGGGACTCCCTCCCCAGCTGTGAAAGCTGGGCTCCCACTGTCCTGGGTCATAGTCACTCATTTACTCAAGCCCAGAATACACCTGGACCCTCTACAAGATCATGTCAGAAGGGCTAACTCATACCACCAAGAAAACCAAACTTACTACCTGCGGTCAATCTTTCTGTCTAGTTCTTTTTCTCAGATAAAAGAAACACAGAGTCAAATGCACGGTCTTTGGTGAACAACTGGCTGAGTTTCAAAATCACCTTTCATCCACCTTTTCAAGCCTGAACTAACTCACCGAGCGAACCTGTCCTCTCTTTAAGCCAAGAAGGTCTTGAGGATGCCTGCCACTGGGTTACTATGATGGTGAAATTCAGCTGGAGGAAGAGCCCAGGTGGAGACTCAGGCCCCAGGATGGTGGTGCCGTCTGTGGGCAGTGAGTGGGCTCAGAGACCTCTGTGCCTCAGTTTTCCTATTAGGGCAGAAACTGACATTTGCAGGGTCTGGGGCTAGAACATGAATAAAGGAATTCAAACTATGTAACTAAACACTGAAAAAGCATGGGAGGAGTGGCCATCCTGCTAAATAAAGAAGCTACATTCTATTAGCCTACCTTCAGCCTGGAAGAGCAGATCTGATTTTAGAATCTGGAACTCATCCGTCCAAGCTCTGCACCAAAATGTGGCAGAATGGGGGGGGGGCTGCATCCCACCGCCTTCTCTTCCCACCCCAGCTTTGCCCCCATCAGCCATGTATCCAAGACTGTCTGTCCCCTTATCCCCAAAGCAGTCACCCTCTGGACTGAAGAGTATTCACTTCATTCCCTAGTTACCAACAAATTTAAAGCAGCAAGGCCATCCCCCACTCCCTGAGAAATCATATATGGAATGCTTCTGAGCAGGCCGGTGTGGCTGGGGGTGGAAGAGGGCACAGATGGGACCAAGTGGGCCAGTAGGGATGTACGGAGCCCCACTGATCATCAGAGCACAATTCTGGAGCCCTACAAGCCCTTCCTCAAGACATGTCTGGAAACTCTTGCTCTCATATAATCACCCAACTTGTACATGAAGTTGCCAGGGTCAGAGAACTTCCTGGCACCTGCGTGACTGTGACCAGGGACGGCGCCGTGCCCCCGGGCACCTGTTCCATAGTGAGGCCCCTGGTGCCCCCACGGCCAGAAGACACAGCTCTGCAGGGAAGGTAAAGACACGCTGCAATTCACAGGGAGGCCCGGGGGCACGAACACACATGGGCCCAAACAGGGGAACTTGACATTCCGAGCCTTTCCGCAGTTGGAACTCCAAGTCTCATTTCTCACTGTTCTGGAAGCGAGCAGCGAGACCCACTCTCCACGTCTGAAATGACACAAGTCCTGGAGAGTGAAATGCCAAGCAGATGGGCGAAAATGCTGCGGGAGCTCCCGAGGCCACGTGAGTGGGCAGAACAGTAACTGAAAAGGGTCAGTGTGGGAAGTGTGAGGCGACAAGTGGAGACGGGTGCATCTTATCACTTGTCACACTGAATTTGCAGGATTCTGGTATCAGAGCCATCCACTAACGACCACAAGTGGCTGGCAGGCTGAAGGTGGTATCCGACCACAGGGAGCCTCCAGGACTCTGAAAAGGGGACGTGGGACATTTTTCAAAGATGAGCCGCCATCAAATTCATTTATTACGCTGGTTTGAACCTAAACAAATGTGCCTGATTCACTTACTAGTTAATTCTCTGTGAAATTAATTAATTTCATTCCACTGGAAAAAAACACGTATCCTCTATGAAGGCAGCGCTCTTTTATCCTGGTGCCAAAGGCCACACAGGGAGCATGGCTCTCCCAGCTGCAGCCGCTGCCCGATGCACAAGCCCAAGGACCCCAAATTCGAGCTCCATGAGGAAGACACAAAATGCCGCTAAACCCTCCCCACAGCCAAGGCAGGGCCAGCCACACAGAAGGCCAAAGGCACAGCGACGGGCCCTTGGCCTCCACCGCCATGGAGCAGGGGGAGACAGGGCAGGGGCACTTTCCCCAACAGGCCTAGGGGCCAAAGCACTGGCCCCCAAGGAAGGAAAAGGATTGCACACATGCAACCCTAAAGGATGCTTGCAGCAGGAACGTCCTCCCCCAGAGACGGCACTGGGACCACTCCTGCGAGTGCAAGAAAGCTCATCATGGGAGAAAGGAAGAGACCGGGTTTACAGGTAAACCCAGTGCAGCCATAAGCCAGGGCTTTCTGGGGGCAGTGATGGAGTCACAGAGTTTCAGTGAAGATGGTACGACAGAAAACTAAACACAAGGAGTATCTGTGTCTCTTCTACAGATTCCAAAGAAAACAATCACATTTAAAAAGTTCCTTGTCCAAAACCGGGTTCCAAAAATCTGGTCCCCATGCTGAGTCCATGTTCCCTGGGGGCCTTCAGCCACCCCACCCCCACCCCGACCCGCTCCTCCTCCAGCGGCAGGAGGCGGTAAGGCTCCCGGCACCTCGGCCAGCAGACTGTCCCTCCAGCGGTGTTACTAGAGCCTGGGTTGACTACCTCGCAGGTTGGCCGTGGGGAATTGCCAGGCTGACTCTTCTACGGGATGAGCAGATGAGCAGGGATCGGCTATTTGGGGAGCCCATTCTCTACTGTTTCTTCCTCAGACTGGATGGGGACATTTAAGATGGATGGGAGGTCAATGGGCCATCTTGGGCTCTCATTGATTTGATAGTATCTGTTGAAGGTCTGCTCTGCAGCGAGCCCTGTCCTGTGGATTCCGGAGTCCCACTGCCTGGCTGAATGAGAGCCCCAGTCTTCTCGGCTGGGAACTCCCCCTCCTTACAGGGGACAAGCTAAAAGGCAAATAACTTCCTATTATACGTAACTTGCGGTTTTAACTCACAATTCATGAAATATTTTCTCCTTCAAAAATATCTAAACCTAAATCTAAGATCTCTATTTATCATTACCTAAAATCCTGCCCTATCTTCCCTCTCCAGAGAAAACCCATCTTATTAATTTGGTGTTGATCTTTCCAGATATTTCTTAATGCCTTTACCAACATAAATATGTTCCCACAGAAACAATGGGTATTGTTTAGGTATAATGAGAAAACTAATTTTTATCTTTCCGAATTCTATTAGTTCTGAAAATCCTGGTCATGTGACTGACGTGCTTTGGGATTTTTATTTCGATACTAATATCATTCAAGAATAATGATAATTTGGTTTCCTCCTCTCCAAGCTTTTTTTTTTTTTTTTTTTTAAAGTTTTTTTTTTTTTTTTTTCAGAGATCACAAGTAGGCAGAGAGGCAGGCATAGAGAGGGGGGGGGAAGGAGGCTCCCTGCTGAGCAGAGCCCGATGCGGGGCTCGATCCCAGGACCCTGAGATCATGACCTGCTCCAAAGGCAGAGATTTTAACCCATTGAGCCACCCAGGTGCTGCCTCTCCAAGCTTTTTGTTTTTTTTTTTTATTTTTTTATTTTTTTTAAGATTTTATTTATTTATTTGTCAGAGAGAGAGCGAGTGAGAGCACAGGCAGAGTGGAAGGAAGAGTCAGAGGGAGAAGCAGGCTCCCTGCGGAGCAAGGAGCCCGATGCGGGACTCGATCCCTGGACGCTGGGATCATGACCTGAGCCGAAGGCAGCTGCTTAACCAACTGAGCCACCCAGGCGTCCCTCTCCAAGCTTTTTAAACTTATTTCTTTTTCTTGCCTTACACTGCTGGCCAGAATTCCCAATACACTGTTACACAGTTGCTGAGACAGGGAATATCCTTGCCTTATTCCTAGCTCTAATGAGAACGCTTCTAATGTTTAACCATCAAGTATAACTTTTACAAACTCCAGCCCCCCACTCACCCCGAAGGTTTGCGATGTGCCTTTTCTGCTCCATCTCTAACTCTACAAGTTTATCCAGGCATTCAACTCCACTGATGCACGGGTGACTCCCGGACTTTCTGCATTCTGTATCTGTTTATCCAAATGTCTACACAACATCTCCCCTTGGACATTGAGTGAGCATCTCAAAAATCCCAGGTCCACAACAGAACATTTGCTACTGTCCCGTTGTCCATTTCTTCCCATCCTATTCCTTCCTCCCCTGCAAATGCCATGATCGTCCCCCCCTAGGCGCCAAAGCAAAAATGCAGAAGTCGGCTGGGGACACTGTCTCCTCGCTCCACAATTCCCCTACAGACACGGGCATTTTCTCTCAGCTTCCCCGCTGCCCCTAGCTGCTCCTTCTTGGCTTCACCTGACTCCCCCGTCTCCCCATACCCATACTAGGGCTAAACTCAATTCATGTTCCAGGTTCAGCTTTGCCGGGCCATGCTGCCCTCTGGCTGGGTCAAGCCCCAAACCTCTACCACCCAAAATGGTATTACATCTGGCCACAGTCCACCAATTACCCACAGGCAAGTGTGGCCTTTCCAGTGGCTTCTCTCTGATGTGATGGCTCACCTTATATCCAAATCCTCAAAAAGCCTCAGACATTGCAGGCTTCGCCCTCACCTTCTTTTGGACAATGGAATCTATCCAAGGGTGACGCATTAGCCTGAAATCATCTCAGTTAATCCTGGTTTTAGATATTTACGGAGATCAGTCAGCTCAAAAGAAATAGTTCGTTACAAGACAAATAAACCAAGCCAGATTTGGTTTTTATTCCTGGGAATGACCTCAAGATTTTTATAGAGCAAGGCAGTAAGCAGCTACATATCAGAGATCACAAATGCATGGTTACAAAACAAATTTTTAAACCCAGCAGTCTTAATGTCAATGGCTGTTTGTGGCTTTAAACTAACATTTGCAAAGGAAGCATCACTCCGAAGTGCTATGTCTCGCCCAGCTGAAACAGAAGCAAAGATGACTGGAGCGTGGCCAGGGATGCACACGCTGGCTCTGAGATGCATGGGCAAATGCCTGGGGCCGGGAAGAGCAGGAGCGACCCTGAAGGCACACAAGGCTGAGAACACACCACAGATCTCACAATGCACCAAGAGTAAGAGTAATTATGGCACAACGTGTCGACCCATGACAGACAAAGAGGCCAATGGAACAAAAGACAGAGGCCAGAAACAGACCCACAAAGATATGATTACCCGATAAAGAGGGAGAGGATCGGCAATGCAACACCTGGGGCCAGGCCAGCTGGACCAAAGACGGGACAGACAAGTCTCATCCCCTGACTCACACTGTGCCCAAGAAACCGCTTCCAGGGGATCTGAGATTTCAGTGGGAAACATTAAAACAATGGTTTTACCTTCATGGTCACGGCACAGGCAAGGCCCGCTCCAAAAGGACATAAAAAGCGTCGCCAGAACAGAAAAATGACAAACTGGATGACTGTAAGATGAAACGCTTTGGTCAGTGGAAGATACCACCAGCAGAATGAACAGGTAAGCCACAAAGGGGCTTCCTGCACACATAAAGTCAAGACAAAACTTCTTTAAATTTTCTACAAGTCAATAAGGGAAGACTGGAGATCTGATAGAAAAATGAGCAAAACTCTTGCACAGGCACTTCCCAAAGAGGATATCCAAGCAGCCAAAACCATGGAAGGTGCTCAGCTCATGGGTCACCAGGGAACCACAAACACAAACCACGACCCAATACCCATATTCCCTCCCTGAGGCTAAGATGCAAACAGACAAAGTCAAGTGTGGCGAGAATATGACTCCACAAATGCTGGTTGGCATACACATGGTGGAACCGTTCCAGAACACTGTGTTTACTACATCGTATGTGCCTGCACTGCGCGCCAGCCTGTCACAGCAGAAGTGTTCACGGACGGCCACCTCGAATCCCACACGGACCTGTGACAGCACACCACCAGCGATGGCCAGAGGTCAGAACTCAGGGAAATGTCAGCAGCAGTCCCATGGACTCGTGGCCGTGGCCGTGAGAATAAACGTTTACTGATACGCACAACACATATAAAACCTAGAACCCACAAGCCTCGAGTAAACAATAGCAGCTGGACGCAGAGGAGGACGTGTGGCATGAGTGCATTGTGTTCTAGGTCAAAAATAGGCAAATGGAGCGATGGTGTCAGCCATCAGGCTACTGGTCTGCTTTGGGGTCTGGGACTGGAAAGGGGGACGAGGGGCTTCCGAGGGCTGGTAACACGGTACGCTCGTACTGTGGACAGTCCTCAGGCCTCTTGCCGCTGGTGTGCAGAGGCTTACTCTCCAAGGAAAAGTTTTCATGGCTTGAAGAGCAGGTGTGACAAAAACACATTGGAGGGATCTGGATGGAATATTATCATGAAATGTGAGAAAAGAAGAAAGAGTAGCCTCTCCAAATTAGTATCTTATAATGTAAAATGTAACTTTGTATAATGAAACTAACTATTCTAATTAGAATAATTTGACATTCCTTTCTGTAGTTGTTATCGACCATTTCTACATTCAAATCAGCCAAAGTTGAGTTTTGAGACTTGTCTTTAGGAACAAAAATGGGGAGGTGTCCTAAGTGAGGACTGTCCCATGCATGTTCCAAGCAGCTGTGTCAGCAGGGAGAGGGGCAGATAACTGAGCAGCTGTGCTCCTGCCTTTCCCCAGCAGTGGGGATGGTGACCCGCACACAGTCTGCTGGAGCAAACAGAGGTATGCCCGGAAAGAGCCCGGGTCTGAGAATGGAGAGGCCACATGTGAGCAAAGCCCACAAAGGGGGCCGAGGGCATACTGTGCGTTGGGCAGGGGCTCTGGTCCCTCGCCTCCTCCCAGCCACCAGTGGGACAGACACAGGGGAGCCTAGCCAAACTCAACCTGGGGCCGACCCCTTCCTTCCAGATTGCAGCCAGGTCTCCACAGTGAGTTCTGACAGATCCCTCACTGCTGGGTCAGTGAGCTGGAGCTGGAGGGATGGGAACTAACTCAAAGGGCTGCCTTTATAAAGCTGGGGAAAGAGGACATTAGATCAGAACAATCAGACTCAGCAACACTACAAACATGCATAAGAGCTTTTCACCCCCAAGAACTGGGATGAGTGAGGGGCACACAGATTTGCTTCTGGTGGTAGCAACGTGCTGACACGCCTGAGCTGAAGCTGCAGGACAACCCGTGACGGGCCTTGTCCACCTGCTGCTTAGTGGGCGCACAGGTGCACAGCCGCCAGACCGAGAGGCTCAGACGCTCTGACCCTCTGACTGCCCGAGAGCCTGGTGACCTGCAAACTGGGAGCCACATGCTCACAGGGAGGACTACATGGCTTCAAGCATGGGAAGCACCTAGGAGAGTCCCTCCTGGCCCGCCCGAGGAAAGGCATTCAGGCCCCCAGTGTTTCTCCGTATGGTGGTCCATGAGCCAGGAATCCCTCCTGAGGTCCCCTGCTCTCGTTTCTAGAGAGGACTGGGTCATGCCAGAGACATGGGCTCTCCCCCAAGGGGGAGGCAGAGCCTAGTTATGACGGCCATTGGAGACCCGTCTGGTAGAGTCAGGGCAAAGGTTCCTCATTCATTTCACTAGTTCATTCTGGTGGCCTCAACAAATTCTACCAGGATATCACAGGACTGTGAAGGTATCCCAAGCTTACTAGGTTCCAGACTTCGGTGTCACTCATTCATTGGCTGTTTCAAATGCCAACACTGACCCAGGACTGGATACATCAGGGACAGGGCTTAGGGTGGGGGATGAGAACCCACTCTTTCTGGGTTGAGGGCAGCTTTTATCCTACAGGTAATGGGAACTCACGGAAGTCCTTTGTGCAAGAAAGTGTCATGGCTTGAGTTTTGTTTAGAATTTGAGAGACCATACCCTCCCAATTATAGTGAAAAAAATTGTATCACAAGAATTCTGTGTCTGGCCATGATGGAGTAATGGGGACCAGACTTCCCATCTCACCACATATTAAAAACAGACCAACAACAGTCCTCAAAAACTGGACCATAGTCACTGTAAGGCTCTGATTCATGATGGAAAAGAGACCAGGGAGCGGAGTCCTGAGACTGCCCAGCACCCAGCCAGCAGGTACCGACAAAGGGCAGCACAGGGAAAGAGGAGCTGCGTAGGTGACAGCTCTCTCATTGTGCTGAACAGAGACCAGACTCAGGGAAGCCCAGGTGGCTGGAATCTGTGGGGCGACAAGAGCGAGTAGGAAAAGAGCTGTGGGGAGCTCACAGGAGACCCTGGGGCCTGTTGCTGAGTTCTGGCTCATGTGGGCACAGGGTGAAACCCCATGAGGCTGGGCAAAGAGCGGCCAGTGAGCTGCAGGCTGACCTGCCCCCACAGTTCACACAGATTTCCAGGCAGTTCTAGTTGGACACATGTCCCTCAAAGGAGACCCCATATGTGTTAGGCTCAAGTAGTGTGGCTAAACCAGCCTATAGTAAAAGCTACCCTAGACTTGCCCTAAAAAAGCCTAAAAACAAGCCTCACAGGGATCAAGCCAACCAATAAGCAGCTTACCGGCCTATGTGTTCTTCAAAGGAAGACAACAAAATCTAGCACCGGCTGAAAATCTCTACACATGTGAAGATGCAGAAAAATGTAGCCCGTAACCGGTCAACAGGACAGACTCACAAATGACAGTAATGGCGTGTTAGTAGCCAAGGACTTGAAGACAGGCAGAGATGCCTCAAACATGGTCACGGGTGTAAGGAAGGCAGGGACTCAGTGAGGAGAAAGGCAAAGGGCTGGAGGAGCCTCAGAGGCCCTGCTGAGACAAAGATACAGCCCTGGAAACGAGTAGGTCACAGGATGTCATGAACGCATATCAGACACCGTGGAAGAAGAGATCAGTGAACTTAAAGACGGAGCTAAGGGATCTATGAGCCATGAAGCGTAGGAGAGAAAAAGAAAAACTAAAAATGAGCGTATCTCCAGGGCAGTAGGAAAAGCCTGAGTGGCCAACATTCTTGTAATTAAAGGAGAAAATACCTGACCCTCAGGAGGCATGTACCCAGCAAAACCAAATCAAGACTTACTAGAGTTAAACTGCTGAACACCAGCAATAACAAGAAAATCTCAGAAGCCTTCTAAGCGGCACTCCCGGAGGCATACACTTGATCTTCTTAGAGTTCATCTTGCTTGGGGACAGGGAAGTTTTTCCTAAGTTGCACAAAAACTACTCGAAGACAGCCCTTGGAAAAGCCCTGAGTCATCCTCGATCTCAGAGTCTACTTTTAAATCTTTCCTCAGAATTATTCTGGCCAATCAAGTTTTCAACCCAGTCTATAAGATGCTTTTCCTCGGCAACTTTATGAATAATCTGAGCGTGAATCTATGAAAATTTTCTAGACCATTCTGTAAGTCTTTTGGTTAGAAAACCTCCCACATTTAAAACAATATTCTTTCAGTAGATCCTTTATGAATGTAGAACAAAGACCAAAACACGCATAAGCAACAAGTATGTAGCTGGATTTCCACAAGTGAACACACCTTTGGAGCCAGCTTCCAGGTCAGCTCCCAGATCAAGAGGTAGAACTTGAGCTGCCCAGAAGCTATAACCACTTCCCTGATGGAACACATGACTTACAGAAATTGTTTATACGCTCCACTCTTTTTACACTATAGTTTTGTAAGAGAGGCTTCCCCCTGCCAAGAAACAAAGTAATTAATTCCCTTGGAGTAGGAAGGATATATACCTGCTTCCAGATAGGGCCTCTGGAGGGAGGATGAGGAAAAGACACAGGAGGGGTACAAATGGGACCTCGACCATGATTTTAATGCTTTAGGAAAAGAGTCAAAAGCAAATACTCCCAAACGTTAACATTTGTAACTTCTAGAAGGTATGTATGTGCTCAATGGCTTTATTACTTTAAACTTCTGTTTGCTCAAAAAAAAAAAATTCACAATAGAAATAGTTATGAATAGGGGCCTCTGGGTGGCTCAGTCAGTTAAGCATCTGCTTCAGCTCAGGTCATGATCTCGGGGCCCTGAGATAGAGCCCCGCATCATCGGGCTCTCTGCTCAACAGGGAGAGTCTGCTTCTCCTTCTCCCTCTGCCCCTCCCCCCACTTATGCGTTCTCTCTCAAGTAAATAGTCTTTTAAAAAGAGAAAAAATTACTAATAAAAGCTCTCTCCAAATATCTTATAGGACTGGCAAGAAAGAAGCACGGTGGAAGGCATCTTGGCATGAATCAAGTCTCCGTGCTTCCCCAAACTAAAATCTACAGTCTGCCTAGTGTTTACAAATACTTAGAACTCATTCCCTGAAGTACTTCAGGTGCCTGGTGCCCAGAGGATCAGGCAAAAAGGGGGGATTTGTAAAGCCCTCGTCTACAGCAACCTACTTTCCTCTTTCGTTTCCTACTAAAAGTTCCATTTAGAAACAAGACAAGCCCGCACATGGCAGCATCCCAAGTAAGTGAGGGCACATGAAGTGGGCTCACAGGCTTCCTGTCCCCACGCGACAGCAGGCGGGTAGAGGGGTGGCTGGGCAGACCACAAACCCGCCTCGGACTTCACAAAAGCAACCACAGGAGGAGGCTGTCTTGTGGTGCCATAACAGGAGAAAAAAAAAGGAGGGAGAAAAAAAGCCAAAGAAAGGTTAAAAACAAAAACGTTTCTGCAGGTTCTCTGTCTGACCCACCCGAGTCCACAGCCATTGTCCTGGGAAAGGAGGGGACTCAGCAGAACCCTGACATTCTCAGTAAGGTGGGCTAATGGGGAAGCCGGGGAGAGCAGGGATAAACTTTTGTGGGTACATCCCCAGCTGGCCCCAAGGATCTCGCAGGGGCTCAGCGCTGAGGTCTCCCTAGGCTGGACAATGTACCAGAAAGTGATTGGGGTCATGGCAACTGCTGACCTATGTAGCTGGGAAGGTGAACGAATAGAGAGGTAAATGGATGGGTAGATGGATGGATGGAGAGAGGAAAGAAGGTGTATAACATGCAAAAGACAAACACAAAGTCTGGTCTGAAAGGAAACCTAGCGTAAAGAAGGTTAAAACTCTTCATATTTCTAGGAGGGAATGGGGAGAGCACACAGCTGACAAAACAAATTGAGGACAAGAGCAATACTATTATAGCACCAAAAAAGAGATAAAAAGAGACAAGATAGATCTGAAAATCTCATAACTTAGAATAAAAGACTTTTGTCACCAAGTTGTGCAGAGTACGATAAGAACAGACTGACTTCTTGAAGAAGCAGAAACATGAGGAACAAAGCACCTGTAGATTCTCAGAAAGCCGCTAGCAAGTCTAAGTGAAAAAGAAGAGACAGAGAAGCCTGTGAAAGGGTGGATGGCGAGCCTTCTCTCCTCCACTCCACATAGAACGGAAGCTCGCAGCATGGGCTCTGGGTCTGACACCAGACTGCACGTTCCACGGGTGACGTGTACTCTTGTGGCCATGAGCCCAGGACGGGTAGGAACCCAGGAGGAGAATGTGGAGGCTGCTGGCCAGGTCTCTCTTGGGTGTCCGAGCCACCAAGCAGCCTGAGGGACCCCGGCCCGGTCCTCTCCACCGAGCAGCACATGTGGAGGACCCAAATCTGCATGGGTGACCTGGGACGTCGGGTAGCATGGCTTCGACCTGCCATCCCCCTGCCTCAGCGGCTCTCCACAGAAACACCTGATGTGGTGCTCCCCTATTTCAGAGTGGCTGGATATGGGTCGACTTTTTTTTTAAGGATTATTTATTTGAGAGAGAGAGAAAGCATGAGCAGCAAGAGGGGCAGAGGGAGAGAATATCAAGCAGACTCCTCACTGACCAGGGAGCCTGATGTAAGACTAGATCCCACGACCTACGAGATTACAACCTGAGCTGAAACCAACATGCAGATGGCCAATAGGTACGTGAAAAGATCCTCAACATCCCTCATCATCAGGGAAATGCAAGTCAAAACCACAGTGAGGAATCACCTCACCATCAGGATGACCCTTATCCAAGAGACAAGAAACAACAGGTGTTGGCCAGGACGTGGAGAAAAGGGACCCTTGTGCCCTGTTGGTGGGAAGGTAAGTGGGTGTAGCCACTATGGAACCAGTAGGGAGGTTCCTCAGGAAATAAAAATAGAGCTTCCCTGTGACCCAGCAACCCCACCTCTGGGTATGTGTCCGAAGGGACTGAAATCAGGACATCCAAGAGAGATCTGCACCCCTGTGTTCACAACAGTTGAGGCGTGGTGTTGGTCGACAGGTGAAGGGATGAAGAAATTATGATATATCCATTCAGGGGAGAATTATCTGTTCAGTCTTCAAGAAGGAATTCTTGTCTCCTTCGGGACACAATGCATGGACCCAGAGGACAATATGCTACATAAAATAAGCCAGACATAGACAGGTACTGTGCGTTCTCTCTCGCGTGTGGGATCTAAAATATAGCGGATGCTTGAACAGCACAGGGCTTAGGGTGATCTAACTCATTCCCCACACAGTCACAAACCCGAAATCTGTGTTCTCTTTCGAAACTTCATTGCGGAAAGTCTCCTATTGACTAGGAGACTTGCTGATGACACACACAGCTGACCCACACATAGTCGGTTGTCACAGTATCATAGGTTGTATCTTACAATAAAGTAGGTCAGAGAAAAGAAAATCCTAAGGACAATGTATTTCCAGGACTGTCCTGTATTTATTGGGGAAAAAAACCCTGTGTCTCAGCGTGAAGTTCAAGGGCACCTGGAGTCTAAGTCCACAAAGGCAAAAGGCAGGAGGTGGTTAGCAGGGGTGGCGCAAGGGGGACGGAGAAGATGTGATTGAGCTTCACAGAGTTTCAGTTATAAGATGACTGGGCTCTGAGGACCTCGGGTCCAAATGATGACCACACTTCACAAACCTGTCCTGTGCACTTGTGATATGCTAAGAGAGTCAATGTTAAGGTCCTCATCTACACCTCCCCACAAGTAACCATGCAAGGTGATGGGCATGTTAAATACCTTGATTGCGGTGATCATTTCACATTGTATATGTGTATCAAATCACCGTGTCGCATACCTTAAACACATACAATTTTTATTTGTCCTCTCTGCCTCAGTAAAGCTGGGGAAAATGAAAATAATTGTAAAAAGAAACCCAAAGAGCCTGCGTGCAGAATATGGGTACTAGGAGTGGGGACGGGCCAGAGTGTGCATGGCCAGGTACCAATGTGGCCAAGAACACACGGCCTTGTTTCTGGACGGCGCCTTTCCTGAGGCCCAAGGTCCGTGACATGTGTCATCTTAGTGGCTTGCTAACATGACATATCGTTGCCCTCTACTCTGACCACAGTTACTAAATGATCCCAACTTATGAACACAGCTTTTTTAGCTCCCAGTTACACAGGAACTAAAGAGCAAGGGACACTTCCCCATCTCCCCGTGATGGAGTGCTAAGGACAGAAGTAGGAGAGGCACCGCCCCAGAGTTTGCAAAGTCAAGGCTGGCTCGATGAAGCCCAGCAAGGCCCCCATGGCTCCGGCCACACAGGACAACTCAGCTGCCCCTTCCCTCCTAACCCACCAGCCCGGGGACGCACCAGCCATCTCTCCACTGCCCTACGGCTCCCCAGACTGTGCACGTCCTTGGAAAGAGCAGACATAAAAACAGGCGAGAGGAGGCTTAAAATCAAAGCCCATGTACATTCAGAGAACAAACAAGAATTAAAAATCCCATGCGTCTTTTATCTGGTATTATTGCCGACTTCAAAAATGTTCCCGTTTTGATGTTAAAACAATAATCAAAACTAGTAGAAAGGACTGCTCTTCGTTTATGGCACAGAGTTCGTAACGGACTTCAAAAATATGTGTCTCTGGGTGCCTGGGTGGCTCAGTGGGTTAAGCCTCTGCCTTAGGCTTAGGTCATGATCCCAGGGTCCTGGGATTGAGTCCTGAATCGGGTTCTCCACTCCGCGGGGAGCCTGCTTCCTCCTCTCTCTCTCTGCCTACTTGTGACCTCTGTCAGATAAATAAATAAAATCTTAAAAAAAATATGTGTGTCTGTTAGTGAGAGGTGATGGGTGGCAACTTCTGGAGGAAGACAGGAGACTGGCCACATGTGACCCCCCATGGGCCGGCCACCTGGAAGAAGGCTTGGGCTGCAGCCCCAGCACCATGACTCAACCAGACTGCTCTGCTTTTGTGCTCTACCAAATGCGGTTCTGCGGGGCTTGCCTGCTTGTGTTCTAGAGAGTTCCACCAACGACTAAAACCTTTGAAAGCCACTATCCCAGCCAAGGCTCTGCCTGCGCGTCCTGTGAACGCCTTCATTCAGTCATTCATCCAGCGGCCACCCTGGGTACTGCCTGCTGTGCAGGGCACCAAAGCCACCGCAGGGAGGCCACCTGCCAGCAGGTGGACAGGTAGACAACGCAGCCATACAGACAGATAATGAGGATGACAGCCGCGTCGGCAGTGCTGGGCACAGATGGAGCCAGGCCAACACTCAGAGGAAGGCTGGTTGGCAAGCACAGATCCCTCATAGGAGCTGCCACAGGACAGGGATGGGGCCTGAGGGGCACATGAGACCAGGGCAGGGGGATGGTGCCCAGCAAGGTGCAGGCAAGCTCCAGCAGGCCCAGCTGGGTGTTGGTAGGGGAGTAGGCCACAGAGGGCTGGTAGTTTCGGGGAAGGGACTGCGGGAGGCAGGCGGTGTGGACAGGCCCCCCAGGGGACAGAGAGGCTCTGGGAGCAGTGTCGGGGGAGAGCCGAGAGCCAGACGGGTGAGGTAGCGTTCACGGACAGCTGGGCAGAGGTGTCATGTGGCCCCTGCGGGGACTGTGTCCATGGCCGTGCCCACCGCATGCGCCTGGGGTGGGGGGAACAAACGTTCCCCCTCGCACCTCACTTCTCAGCTTCAAAAAGGCACATCTAGGAATGGCAGAAAGCAGCCTAACCTTTTGGGGACGTAGGAGTTGGGTGGGAGGGGAATCCTGGCAAAGCTGCTTGGTACGGGGTAAAAAAAGGAGAGAACTCAAATACAGGAAGAAGCTTTTATTACAAGAAAGCCGCCCCACTCCAAGCCCAGACTAAGAGTCGGGCCGGCCCCTCTCACCGCCCCACCTCGGCCCTTCTGGCTTTCAGCTGTGGGCGGCCACTCAGAGCAAGTTTTGAATAACTTCCCACAGGGTGACAGCTCCATTTTTAAGACTCTCTGTGATGCTAGAATGTTCTTCCTTTCCTTGAGGCAGAAGCTGCCCCTGGGCTTCGCCCCCCCCTCCCCTTCCCCAGTCCTGGCTTGCCCTCCACAGGGGCCGACCTCCAACCCTGCCTGCACAAGGGTCTCTGGCGGCGGGGAGCCGTCGATGAGGCCTCTCCTTGTGAGAAAGTGGAAATACTCCTCAAGTTGACAAGGATCACAAAACCAGCCTTGTCCACTTCCCTAAAACAAAGCCACACTAGACGGTGAGAGGCTGTGAGATAAAGGGACACTACGTGAAACAGAAGACAGTGGTTACTGACGGTGTCTCTGAGTGGGTGGGTGATGGCCACCTCACCAAGGCCACGCAGGATGCCCATGTGGAGACCTCCCCCACCTGTGAATTGGCTCCTGGGGCCCTGCCTTCCTCCCGGAGCAGGTGTGCTGCTTGGAGCTCCCAGGCCCCTCGGCAAACCTGACTCTCCCGGCCAGCACAGCACCCCAAACATCCCCATGGGGAAACCTACTGCAAGCCTCTGCCTGGGTCCACTTGGCAGGCCCCTGTCTGCTGCTGGGGAAGTGTCCCCAGGAAGCAGGGTCAGGGACTGGAAGGGGGGCTGGGGCTAGACCTGGGGCGAGATGGGGCGGGAAGACGGGAGCCATGAGACTCGGTGGCCGCGTTCCCCCCGCAGGTTCTGTGCTCAGGCTGACCTCAGGGTCAGAATCCCCGAATTCCAGCCACTAACTTGGTTTCTCTGTGACTCTGATCAGCGTAGCCTCTCTGGCTCAGTGCGCTCACCTGCAAAGATGGCAGAATATAATCTATTCCTCCTAGACCTAGCGTGCAAATTCAATGAGAAACTTGTTCTTCTTACAAATCAGAAGAGAAATCAAAGGTGGAAAAATTTAAAAAGCATTTAAAAAATAAAATAAAACACACACAAGCTGCCTGAAGCAGCTCCTGATGTCCAGGGCGTACTCATGGAATAGTGAGCCCTTCCCTTCCTGCCCTGCACAGAGAAGGGCCTGGAAGGTGCCCTGAGGCACCCAGGTCTGCAAGGGTGGAAGGCCTTGCAGGGGAGGGGCCCTGCCTGCCACCAGCGGGGTGCCTTTTCCTCAGGAAGGACACACAGGACCATGAGTCTGGGGCTCCCCACACTCAGGGGGCTTGGCTTTGTACACACCCCGAGAGGACGAGATTCCCAACCTCTGGGACTCCTGCACCCACTCCTGACAGAACAAAACTGTCATGGGGATTAGGCTTAATATTTATGTTGAAATTGAACTTCTCACATTTATAAATCCCCTGCAGAAATGCATGTCTTCTACCAGGAAAGAAAGGGTAAGCATAAACAGAATGTTATAGAAACCACTTGCTTTTTTTCCTGGATTTGGTTACTGGTTCTATTTCTTTTCATTAAGGAAATCGTTCCCACTCCCAGCTGAAGGCTGATTAAATGGCATAATTATCACTGTATGTGAAATACAGAACGTAATTCCTTTTATTAGAATAAATCAATCCCCAAACACAACCTTCCCAATCCATGGCCCCAACCTCAGGGATCAGCATGTCTGTAATTCAAGAGGTGCTCTGCAGGCACCCCACGAGCGCTAGGGAGCAGGGCTGCAGGCTTGAGCTGAGCCACCCGCTGTGCCAGCAGCCCCGTCCAGGGCCCACCACCAAAGCCAGTGGTTGTGCCAAAAAACAGTGTCGAGAACACCACATTGAGTTTCTTTTTCCCTTTGGGTCCCCAGGCACCCTTGAACCCCAGACCTGTCCCGCTCTTGCCGCCACCACTGCCGGCCCTCAGACCTGCTGTCGGCAGACATGAGAACACAGGGCTCATATCTTTTGATACACTAGAACATTCGATTCTCAAAAGACAGAAGAATATATTAATTAAAACATGTGGAAAACAAAAGGGAAATTGAGAGTATAAGGACTTTCCTGAGTATCATAAGAACCTGGGAACCAGCACTGAGCTAAAAGAACGAGGTTCCGTCAGAGCAATTTCCAGGCCAAGAGGACATCTGTGGCCTCTCCATGCTGGGTCGCTCCCAGAAAAGGAGTCCCCAACATGCGACACTACTTAGAGGCAGGAAGGAGGCTTCCTTTCATTCTTACCTCTTACCTCCTCCTCTTACCCTGGGGCCTCAAATCACTCGCTGGGCCCTTCCATAGCACCTGAGTCTCACCCAAGTTTCCAGAATTGCTCAAATTCGGCCAGAGCTTTGCAATCTTCTCCTGCTGGTTAGCAAGCCAGCATGTTTGGACTCGTCAGGACAGGTGTGGGATGGGACATGCTGCCGCCGAGGCCGGCTCGGGGCTGGGCTCCTAACATGTCTCTGCAGTGAACGGCTTCCAGAACTCGCATCCCTGCCCGCTGGGAGCCACGGCAGAAGCTCCCCCCACCTCAGCCCCGACAGCAACCCTCCCACAGGGGACGGGGAGAGGCAAGGCAAACATCTCTTCTGGGTCAACCAATGGCAAACACACTTCCACAATTTGAACACTTCATTAAAAATAATAAAAAATAGACATCAGAAATTGGGACTTACCACCATCAGATACAGTTGCAGACTGAAAGAAAAGAGAGAGAGACATGAGTTAATGAAGCCTCATGACAAGTCGGGAAGCAGTAGGTCCGTCATGCGAGTGCAGTGGGCCCCAACTCCAGGGAAGGGCTCCGGAGGACACGCGGGCACCTCTGTACGCCGAGTGCCGTGCTCCCACTTCCTGAGCGAACCCCGCCCAAGCCGGGCGGGCCAGGGACCCAGGGCTCTGCGCGAGTCATCACCACTTTCATGGGAAGAGAACAAATCCCAGCATGTTTGACACCATTAGAACACCTCAGGGAAGGCAGGCTCAGGAGCCCACTGCAGTGCAGGCAGCATGTGGGGTACATGGGGTACTGAGGACACAGGCCCCCCGCACACTGTACTCAGGCCCACCCTGCGCCAGGCTGCTCAATTGCCTCCACCTGTGTGGGGATCCAGGCCCCATCGCAGGGTGCTGGGGACAGGTGCAGGGGAGAGTCCCTCGGGGGTCAGCCCGAAGCCCGCCTGCCAGTAGGGAGCCTGGACAGGGTGGGAGTGAAGCAGGGAAGGGCGGTTGCCTCAAAGGCACCAGGGCAAGAAGGAACAAGTTGTGCAAGAGGAGAACAGGCCAGCAAGCAGTGGGAGGCCACGAGGGAGGACCGGGGAGGACAGACAGAGGGACTAATAAAAGGCCCATCTGAGGAAGATGACTGCAAGACGCCGCACAGGCCGCGGGGCCAGTGGTGGGGAGGGGAGGGGCGGCTAAGGAAGGAGAGGACCTGGGTGCACAGACACAGGAGGCTGGAAAGAGCCAACGAGAGAAGGACACAGGAGCCTGCAGGGATAGCTTGCCACCTCGCTGGGCGTCCTGGCACCACAGCTCCCCAGGATGATGTGAGGACCGATCCCCAAGGGCACATGTGCTGAGATACGGGCTCTGGGGCCTCCCCAAGTTGCCCTCCGGTCATCACCATGCACACAACCAATCCTAGCAGCTACACATTTCCCGGTGGTGACCAAAGCCCCCCAGGGCTCAGTTGTGGCCACAGAATCCCTGGCACTCTGGCCTGGAGAAAGACCCATGTCCTTTCTGTGGAGGCAGATGACACCAGAGTGCACGACATGAGGACGGTCTGCCCAAAGGCCCGGCTGACAGACCATTCCTAACACCAGGCCCCCCTAAACCTCGCCTCCCAGTCTACTTGGAAGATGGGGGACCCTCTCGCATTTGGAGCCCCTCACCTTGTGGGACTTAAACCTGCAAGGCTAGAGGCCTGACTAAGGGATGACCTTCTGCCCCAGGGAAAGGGCCTGTGCTCCAACAGGCCTGTGCTCTGACAGTTTTGGGATCGGGGCTCCTCGTGATTTCAAACCATCCTGAGTCCAGGGGGCAGAACTGCTCTAAAACTGACCCCTGGCACTTTATCAAGCTGTTCCCAACAGCAAACACACACACTGGTGCGTGTCCAGTCTTCACACTTCCATCTTGCCAGACAGGCAGCCAAGTGTGGACCGCAGCCAGCCAGCACCAGGCCATCAGCCCTCAACCACTGGGGGTCTAAACTTCCCTCTGGAAGCACAGGGTAGTCTCCTTCCCAGGCTGACGAGTGCTGTGTGGGAAGCTGTCCCTCCCGTCCTCACAGTAAATCACCCACAGTCACGTTATAAACTCAGTAGCATTAAAGGCACAGTATTCCCTCGAGATTATGCGAAGAAAATCCACAAGGCCACACACAGAATCAGAAATACTGTCAATAATAACATCTGAGAAATTAATCATGAAATGCAAACTTCACCAATCAGAAGGCCATGGTCAACATCGTGTCGCAATGATGGTGAAAACAACATTCTCAGATGTCAGCAGACGGAACAAATGCACTAAAAATCTCTCTACGCCCACCCCCAAAATGAACCAAAACCACGATCCAGGACAGAGGCGTGTCCCTGAAGCCGAAAGAGATGGGAAAAGGTGGGGGTGAAAGGGAGGTGCCGTGGAGGGGCAGCGGGGAAGCCACGCGGATGGGGCAGGAAGGGGCTGGGCCGGGGGTCAGGTGCAGAGCGTGAGCCACATGCCCCGGGGCTCTTGGACAAAGATGCCCAGCTCCCTAATCCTTCTGGGAGGAAAGCAGCCCATTGGAGGCCTAGCTGGAGTTCCAAAAGTGAGCCCGCCCAAACGTGAGCTCACAATTCAAACTGGACCCCCCCCCCCCCACCCCACCGCCCCGGGACCCAAGAGAAAAGCCCACCAGGAGAAAAGAGCCAGCAGAAAGGACAAGAGACCCTTGCACACTGGAAAGTTCTGATGGAGAATGCCCCTGAGCTCTGAACTCATCAGTGGAAGCTGGAACCTACACAAGAGGAGATGAGGGGGCCTCCGGGAAACACAGTCCTCCACGAGGTGTCTGATAGTGAAGGATGCTGAGATCAGACGCTGGGGAAAGGGGTGAGCCCGGGGGAGGCTGTGGAGGAGAGTCTGGGATCTGGAAGACAGCCCTGAGAATGGTCACTCTTGTGGCCAGTCAGAGACCAGAAGGGCCGGCAGCAAACAGGGGAGGAGTGGCACAAGGCCCAGACACAGGCCAGCGGACTCTTTCAGAAAGGACAGCTGGGGCTGTCCTTTGCAGGGGCAAGAGCTCACTGCCCACAGACCATTCCCAGGACGCCCCAAGCACGTCCTCCGGAAGAGGAGCTCCAGCATTCTGGGTGCCTCCGCTGTTCACCATGTTCCAAGAGGCACTCAAGATCTCTAAGCCATAGCCTCAAATGTGCCTTCCCTTCCCTTGCCCCAGTTTGGGAAGCTGAGCCCAAAGAGCACCTCCCAAACTTAAAATGCTAAGGAATGTTCGGGGCTCCTGGGGGGGGCGTGGTCGGTTCAATTCCAACTTTGAGTTTCAGCTCAGGTCGTGATCTCCGGGTTGTGAGATCAAGCCTTGCATTGGGCTCCGTGCTCAGCCGGGAGTCTGCTGGAGATCCTCTCTCCCCCTCTGCCTCTGCCCTCCCCCCAAATCAATCAATCAATCTTTAAAGTGCCAAGGAAAGTTCTAGGCATCTGGAAAGCTGAGGGTTAATGGGCTCTTTGTGCTAAGGCTCTTCCCAGAGAGGCCAGTCAGGGCTCAGAGGTCACAGATGTCCCCCTATAACCCCACATCTTCTCAAGCTCACATGAGGACTGCTCCTAGCACACCGACCACAGTGTGAGAGGGGTCATGAGGAAGCTAGACTTCTGGCCTCACTCATGGCTACCACCTTCTGCTCTGGACCTGCTACCCTAGTGATGCTCATAGGCCAGCTGGAGTTCTAGGGAGACATGCTTCAGTATAACCCAGACACAGGGAGCCTGGGGAGCTCAGTCGGTTGAGTCACCTCTTGGCTTGGGTCATGATCTCGGGGTCCTGGGATTGAGGCCCGCATCAGGCTCCCTGCTCCCTGCCCCTCTCCCAAATAAATACATGAAATCTTTGGGGGGGAAAATATATATATATATATATAAAATCCAGACAAAAAACCACTGTCCTCTACAAGTTCACATATTTTTGGAGAAACGGATGATGCTTTTCCTAACTAGCTTACTTAATCTGCAAGTAACTAATGTATAATTACTAGGAACCAGAACCTGATTCCTCTGTTTACTGTCCCATATTTACTGTCCTTTACAGGCGCACAGAGGCGGATGTCAGCTGATATCTGCTCAGCACCCCAGCTCCCTGGCCCCTGAGATGGACATGGGAGCAGGCTGAGCAGCACCGATCAGGGGCTGTTGCTCCAAGAGGAGGCCTAAAGAGATGATGTGGTCCCCCCCAACCAGCAGGGGCTGGCAGAGCAGGGCCGGGAGGCTTCCTGCGGGGAGCATGGGGTTGGGGGGTGCATAGCGGGCTGTACTGCAGCCAGTGTTTGGTGCTCAGCGAGGAGTGGGGAGGAGGCGCAGACAGACAACCTGACAACAACGGGGAGGTGGAAATGAGGGGGAACCCCCAAATCATTTCTGTTTGCCTCAGGATCGATGACATGCCTGGTTCTGACCCCAGTTACCCTTTTAAAGCCTGGTCTGTAATTTTTTTTTAGCACAGCCCAGCTGATGGGAGGGCGTGGTCCAAAATGGCAAAGCTTCGGAACCCTCCCCCCAACCCCGATACTTGCCACAGAGCATCCCCCGGGGGCAGGCCCACTGCTCAGCATGACTTAAAGTCGGGCATTCCCAAGGTCTCAGCACAGGGAGACCACAGGACTACTACACACATCGTTACAAATTACAACTTAATGCCCCTGATGTTTATGTTGATGTCCAGGACAATCTGGATCACAACTCGTTTTCATCAGTCTATACTCGTGGGCTCTTTCTGTAGTCCGTATGTGCAAGTTACACTTACAAAAGCCGCAGAACTGCAAAAACAAGCCGCCAGTGACAAAGGTCCCAGTAAGTGATCATCTCCCTCTGCTTACCATAACGAAACAGCTCGAGAGTGTTCTAGAACATATGCTTGCAGGACTGGAATTTACACTGACATAACATATTTGTTTGAAAGAAACTTACAAAGTATGGTAGATACGCAATTTAAGTTCAAACCATCTCCATTCCTCAGGTCAGCCTCTTAAACTGGACAGTTCAGTGGTAATCAGACTTGTTCCCAGCAGGAACCCTGGACACATTCTGTGGATATTTTACTTTGAATTAACAGTGTGAAAGTTTCCAATCATTAATATGAAGGAAAGTATATGAGAAGCTAGCATTTCTCAATGCTGGACCTGTCTGTAATACTAGACAAGGGCATGGATTAAGCTAGATCCTCACCAAATTACTTGGCATATAGTCGTATATAATACCAATTTTCAATTTTGAGACACTGACAGAATTTCCTACCTTGGACATACAAAGTATTAATCAGCCCCATCTGAGTCCTAAATAAAAGACTAAAGGCTGGACGTTGCCCAAATGTATCAAACGTTCTGAATACAAAAAGAATAGAAATAACACAAATGATGAAAAAGCCTTAATACATGTTTACGTGACTTTTTAAAAACTTCATCATTGGGGCACTGGGGAGCTCAGTCGGTTAAGCATCTGTCTTTGTCTCCAGTCATGATCCCAGGGTCCTGGGATAGAGCCCTGGGTTGAGCTCCCTGCCCTGCGGGGAGCCTGCTTCTCCCTCTGCCTGCAGCTCCCCTTGCTTGTGTGCTCTCTCGTTCTGTCTCCCTCTCTCTCAAATAAATAAAATCGTAAAAAAAAAAAAAAAAAAAACCACACTTGATTGTTTAAGTTTTAGATGATTCCTCACTGGACTGAATGCGGAAGAGTGGGCCCATGTAGGGCCTGTTGCGGGGGCTGTAACCTGACTTGGGCTCCGCGGGCCCAGGGGACTTCACGCCCAACCATGACCCCCAAAGGAGTTACAAAATCAATTCAAAGGCCATGAGCCACATTTGTCAACCATGAAGTAAGATGAATAGAAAAACGTGCAAGGAAAATACCAAGTACTTTCCGGGATCCGTGCTGTGTGTGTCACGTGTGCAAGGTCCTGACATAACCCCTGTCTCCTCCTGCCGAGTGTAGTTCCAGGACTCTGAGGACCCAGCCCTTCCCGTGCCCTCACCCCCATTCTCCACTCCCCCCTGCGGTCTCACCTGGCTGGTCCACCCACCTGGCTATGGCATCAACTGTGCCTTCTCAGGGAAGCCTTACTTGCCAGGCCCCTGAGGTGGGCCCACCACAGCCTTGATGTCTGCCCTTGCTGGTCAGCTCCCAGGTCCCTCAGTGGCGGGGCACAGGAGTGACCCCCATAGACCTCCCAGAGGCCGTCCCCACACTGGGCTGCCAGTGATCTATCCCAGCCCCGGCTCTCTCCATGTTCACGCACATGAGTCACAAGCACAGGCACACTCCACACAACCACTTTCCAGCAGGCCCAGCTAAAGAGACACCTGGAGGGAAGGCTCCCGTGGAGGCAGGGAAGGGGCATATATTTCTAAGGTCCAAACTAGGATGTGCACAATAAAGGATTTCCGTGATCCGGGAAATAGGGAGGACATGGGGCAAATGACACAGGATGAAGGCACTCTGGGTGTGTCCAGTGCCGCGTGATGTGGGCCAGGGGGGACCCATCAGAGCACAGCACACCACACTGGGTGCAGCCCGAGGGGGAGAGGGGACGGGGCAATAGAGGGCCTTGGGTCAGATGTGGGCAGAGCCCAAGCTCAGAATCGAACCCAGGCTTCTCTCCCTAAAGCATGCGTGCGTGTCTGCACCTGCCTCCCAAAGACCTCTTCATCCTTCAGTAAAATCAGAAGAGACCCAAGCAGCCCAAACCTACGATGGATGACAGCATTTCCCCAAGAACGTAAGAGTGAGTGTTCCTGGCACACCCTTAGGGAAGCCTGAGATGACACACTTTGCAAACATCCTGGTGAGTGGCACACGGGCTCCACACTAATGCGAGGAACTCGGTGTGTACATCCGACTTCACCCCCAAATCCTCTGACCTTGACATAAAGACTGCCAATCCCATTTCCTCACCAGCTGGCCCAACTCAAGAAGGACACGAGGTGGGAAGAGGCAGAAGGTCTGGAATGACACCCACAACTTCACATCCCAGTAAGACAGCAGTGAGCGCTGGGACGTCCCTTCCTGGGATGCTCCACTGAGTCTCGCTGTGAGACAGACCCTGTCGCGGAGGAGCTCCTGCAGGAATGGGACATGCAGAGACATGCAGGGGGCCGGAATCCAAGCTCCACTCTTGTGTGAAGTGCAAGCCCAACCCCAGGGATATGCTTTCTCATAAAGGCCAAGACGTGTCAGTGGTTTGCTTCCCCTCGTCAATGCCTCTGCACACGTGTGTGCAGGGAAAGGGGGGGGCGCACTGCAACAAAGCCGTCTCCACAGCCCCCAGACCGGGCAGCCCCGCGCACAGGTGCTTCTGCTGGGTGTCGGAGATGAATCCAAAAATGTCAGATCGCTGCTGCCTGGGCAAGTCAGGCGCCATGGGAGAGAGCACAGCACAGAGAAGGGCACGCAAAGGCATCCCCATGGGGTGTCGCGGGAGACTGGCTAATGCAGGGCGGAGTGAGCAGTGCCCAGGGCTGCAGGCAAGAGA
This sequence comes from Mustela nigripes, assembly GCF_022355385.1. Taxonomy (NCBI): domain Eukaryota; kingdom Metazoa; phylum Chordata; class Mammalia; order Carnivora; family Mustelidae; genus Mustela; species Mustela nigripes. The sequence goes on along the minus strand of NC_081557.1, from coordinate 204,458,070 downwards.
GCAAGGTGGGGGCGAGGAAAGAAGAACACAGGGACAGATTTGGAGGGCTGAGTCCATGGGCCTGTGGACACGGAGGGCTCAAGGGAAGGCCTGACTGAGGGGCAGGGGAGATGGAGGGAGAAGCCCAAGTCCGACTTGGCCACTGTTTCCCACCCGCCTCCGGCACATCCAGAGGGAGCTGGGAATGGATATGGTCTGGAGTCAGGAGTCCCCAGGATAGAAGCAGGCTGAGAAGGGCAGTCTCAAAGTGATAGCACCTGGAGGAGAGAAGCCAGGGAGGGGGCCTGAGGGAACGGGGGGCCCCCAGGAAAGCTGCTCCAATGCCAGGGCACCCAGACATCCTGTGGTTTTAGGAAATCTGGCCTTTCTTTCCTGGGGGGATGACACACACTGACAGCCAAGTCATTCGGGGGTGGAGGGCAAGTGAAAGAAAGGATGAAAAGATGAAAGGGTGAAAGCACAGTGTGCCAGACGCCCCTTGGGGAGTCAGGGAGAAAGAAGCCCCCATGCCGGTCGCACCACAGGACTGGGGGAGCAGAAGACAGGACCGGCAAATACCATGGAGGGAGAGCGGCCAGCACCAGGGCGCCTGCTTCTCACTGAAGGAAAGGGGCAGATGTGCAGACAGAAACTGAAATCTTCCACAAACAGACTGGGGGGTCTTCTTATACAGACAGCCAGGAGCAGAGCCTCCAACAGGGAGAGCAGAATGTGTCTGCAAGCAGTGCATTCTGTGGGATGAGCGTGGCCGCCCCCAGCAGACCCGAGGCCCCTCCCCCAGTGGGTTTAGGGCCAAAAGCGATCTGGGGCCAAGTACGCAGACTGACGGACCGCCAGCCGCACAGGGCCAGCCCACTGGACACAGGCCCACGACCCTCCACCCCAGCTCTGCTCGGCACTGGAGCAGTACCGGGAGTGGGACAGGCCGACAGGGGAGATGAGCAGTGCAGAGAAGTCCATTCATCTGAGCTAAAAAAAAAAAAAAAGAGAGAAACTCAGCCGAATGCAAAAGAATTCTGTGCAACCCACCCTGCTCCTCCCAGAGGTTCGGAACCGCCGGGCAGGAGGCGCGTTGGCCTACAGAAGGGCACGCCTGACATACTTGCTCCCAACCCATGGCCAGCTGGGCTGCTTGGCAGCCCACACGGCCTGACCCTGGGGACACCTAACCCGGCTCTCAGCTTCCCCATCCCCCAGCCCCCAAGGGCCTGTGACTGGAGCTGGACTGTGTGGCCGGCTCTGCCTTCTTCCCCACCCAGCCTGCGCCTCCCCGGAGGACAAGCTCGGCTGGGCCTCTGCCAGCAGGGTCTGCCGTTTACGGGGTACTGGCCTGGTGGGCACCCAACCAGGATGGTGGGAGGCAGGGTGGGGGCCGTGCACCCCCAGTCCTGGCCCCCCACAAGTGCCACAGCAGCTGCGGGTCGAGAGGTACATACAGGACGCTTGCTGCCACTTTCTTCTTGTGACAATCACAGTCCTTTCAGGCTGTGGGTTTGGTGTCCCTCCCCACCACCACAGCACCTCAGCCCCTCTGGGCTGACACCGTCCCATGTGGCTGGAGGGCCACGACTGCTTTGTTTGGACAAAGGGGTGCATATGCGTGTTTCCAGTCTACTTCCGCTCAACTTCACATCTTAAAAGATGGAGAAACTGGTCTGTTCATCAGGCCAGTGAGAGCCTCTCACTGTTTCTGGCGCGGCAGCCACGGCTCTCCTTTGTGCTCCCCAGGACGACTGTGGGAAAGGAAAGCATCCCTACCAAGATGGAAAGGCTCTCCAGCTTCAGATAAAAGACGCTTGCAAGACACGCAGCCTTTCTTGCTGAACAGTGTCCGCTGAGCACACACACACACCACAGACGGCCACCTAGCCAACTGGGGCCCCCCCACTTCCCCACCACCAAGCCAAGACTCCGAGGGAGAAGCACTTGGCTCCCGATGGCAGAGCTGGCGAGGTGTGGACCCAGCCTTCCCACATGGGCCCCCAATCTTACTCCCCCTTGCACCATGTGTCCGCGGGGTTAGCCCCCCATGAGGACCGTCTTTCTGCCCACTTTCCCACGCCCCACCCCACCCCCCGCAGCACCTACCACTCACCCCATGACCTTCTGGTACCACCTGGACCCCAGAGGGGAGTGAGCTGCTCATGGACAGCCACTTACTAATAAAACGCTGCCACCAGATCTGCACACCCCCATGCCAACAACCTATTTGCGAATTCGAGCATTTGCAAAAAATTCAAAAGGGATCCAAATCATTTATACAGTCAAGTGCAAACAGATTTTTAGTGACCTTTTTTTGTTGACTCAGAATAAAAACCCACATCTTCTAAAACTTGCCTTTATATACCACTGAACTAAAAATGCAACCCACACTTATGTACAAATAACTAGCTGGCTAATTGGTCCACGAAGGACACGATATATCCAAAATTCACTCTTCCGTCCAGGACGAGGAGTGGGGCAAACGGGAACGTGAGGCAGCCAGAGGTGGGTACACCCAAGCCCGTAAACATCAAAGGCGCCTCTCCACCCTCTAGAGTAAGCGTTAGTAGTCCCTGGGTTTTGCAAACTACATCCTGAATATTTTTAAAATACATTAAAATATGCACACCCTGTGTCAGGATCATTCGTGACCTCTCCATCTAATCTATTCCTATTTTCCATGTAAAGGAAAGGGGGCAGTTCCTTCCCCCTGCACCTCACACCCAAACCTGTTCCTTCTAACTGGAAACCAGAGGTTCCAGTTCGACACCAGGAAAATACCAAGATGAAACCACTCTCAGAAAAGAACAGATTTAATATTGGTATCCTATCATTCGTGACACTCTCCCGTAAATAATTTCTTTTTACCTTTATGGAAACATAACACAGCTGCAAGAGGAAAATAAACATTCTTTTTAAAATCTCAAACCTTTTTTAAAGACGTTTCATAGTAACTTCAACTTCATATAAAAGCTCGGAGAATGATCCCTATGCCGGGAATCCTCCGTGTGTGTGTACAGAGCAGCATCAACTTGTTACATTTTACAATATTAGATATAAAACAGTGATTTAAAGACTATGATAGATTTTTGTCATCCGTTGAAATTTAACACTTCAACACAATGAGCTCACTCATCTTTCAAATCTATTCACATTACGATGGTTAAGGACGAAAAAGGCACAGATGCTCTCTGGAGGGCTAACCCACGAGGCAAGCCGCTGCTGGGAGTCAGGGAGGCTGGGCTGGTGCCCCCCCAACCAGCTGCTGCCAACCCTCCCTCCCGGCCCAGTCTTGCTCCGGGGGGCTCCGCGATGCAGACATCAGTAGGGTTTTCAAAGCCAACACCTAAAATCCCCCATTCACTGAACGGTTTAAAATCAAAGCAGTCACAGAGCTGCCAAGCTTCCTTATAGAAAATCTGTTCAATGACAAGAGACAGCTGGAAGATCTTACCTGCTGCTCATTTAGCAAGTGCGCTTCCTTTGACAGCCCTTTCCCCAAATTCATCTTAAGACGGGAACACCTCCGCCCCACACCGGTCGAGCCAATCTACCCTACACCGGTCCCTGCGGCAGCGTGCCCGTGCACGTCAGGGAAGTTTAAAGACATTTCAGCTGAAGTTCCATTCCGCTCCCTCCGTAACCCATGGCAACAGGACACTGCAGGAAGCTGTGGTTTGCCTGGGATTCAGACTCTATCTCAATTGTCTCATGTACCAAAAAAAAAAAAAAAAAAAAAAGCCGTTTACATAAGTCACGCTGTGAGATCATTTTTCAAGTATTTTCTCTACCGAATCGGAAGACTAGAACTTCAGTTGATGGGGTAACACTCTGTCGGCACAGCAGCTGCACAGAATTGGTTTCTCTAGCGGCGTGGCGCAGTTCACAGCCTTAATCACAGCTGCTGATGAGTCTATTAAAAGCCTCCATATGCACGAGTCTCTGTGATGCCAACCTGCGCATTCGGCCGGGTTCCTACAACTCGTCTCACGCGTCTGTGTCCTACGATCTGCCTCGTCTGCCTTCCACAGGCTGCGAGTGAAGGAACCACGGCAGATCCCAGTGGACAGAGGACGAAGAAATGGGAAACTGAGTCTAGAACCTAGGTGTCATAGCAAAACGGCCTGTTGACTTGCTGGAGACCCAGGGGCAGACCGCTCTTCCCAAAGGGCTTCTTTGCACCACGTGGTACGTGTCAGGGTCCCATCTTCATGGGCTCCAGGGCTCAGCACCCCCTCCCCCACCATGGAGGATTAGGAGGCTGCAGACCTCAGGGAGCATCCTGCCCCAGGCTGCAAAAGGCAATGCCCACAGGCTCAAGGGGCTGGGAGAGTGGCCCTTGGGTTAGGAGTCGGGCCCTCAGCTGACCGCCCTGACCATGCCAACTTTTGCTTTTCTGTGGGAGAAACATGAGCATTCCCAGAGTAAGCACTCAGCGAGGGGAGTCCGCGAAACAGAGCATGGGATCTGCCTGAGAGGTGAAAATCTTACAAAACACAGGCATGAGCTCACGCTGCCTCAGACTGCTTTTCTCAAGATCCACCTGCAACCAAAGTATGAACTGACATCAAGTCAAGAGCGAGGAAGGGGCAGAAGCCATCATGACCATCCACACCGCCACCCCTGAGTGCAGGAAACGCTGGGAGGGGACCAAGCAAGAAGAGGGCCAGGAGGGGGAGCACTGCCCAGGGCTGTGGGACAGGCTGGGGGATGGGGGAAGGCTGCACAGAGGGCTAGGACCCGCTGGGAGAGGTGGGGGAGAGCGGTGAGAGAGGATGGGAGCAGCAGCCTACAGCACGCCCACCCCCCCACCCAGAGGTGGGCAGGGATGCACCAGGCAGCCCCGCCTCCCTCCTGCCCCCTGCGCTCCAGGTAGGCCAGGGCATAATGAAACAAGCCTCAGCCCAGAGAGCGCCTTCCAGCCCTCCGGGGTGTCCGGGCTTCCGTGGATGACCCGCCAGGCCTGGATGGGCCTAGAGCCACCGCCTTTGCTAGGGCCTCAACTTTAAGTTCCATGCCCCCCCCCCCATTTTCCAGGATTCGTCTTTCTCCAACAGGACAGTTGGCAGTATGAAGGAAAGTGGGGGCCGCCACTTACAGACAGGTTCCCCGGAGCACACGAACAAGTCCCCTTTTTGGGGAATAAACCAAGTCTGGCAGAGGAAGCACACAAGCCCAGCTCCTACCCCCGGGGCGGTGGCGAGAGAGGGAAGCGGTGCGCAGGGTGCTATGTGGTACTGACCACAGACTGGCAAGGCTGAGACAGGATCTGGCCAGGCCCAGCAGGCAAACGAACGGGACACACGTCACCCTCCCTTCCCCAATCCTGACACTCCTCCCCTCCAACTTCACCCTCCAACACGCATGCACACACCTTCCGAGGACACACTCTGGCAGTTTTCTTGGGTGGTGACTCTGTGACACTAGTTATTTTCCCTCCCTATATGCGACAGGCCTGTACTAATTTGTAGGTTTGGGGAGGGGACAGTGGGCCTCCAGCCCTGAAGGCCTGCCAGACCCTGGAAGACACCAGGGACCAGGGACAGAACCAGACTGCATGGTAGGTACCCAAGGGACCTCTGGCTGGGACCCTGAGAAAACCCGGCCCCCAGGCGCTGGGCTGTCCACACTATCACCCAGGACCCAAGCTTGTTTTTATTTTAATCACTTCAGACAGAAATGCCCACATCCCAGCAGAGGAAGTACAAGTTCATCTCGTCTGTGTGGTCTGTCACGTGTGGCCCGAACAGCAGCCTGCCCCTACCCAGCTCCACATGCGGGGTCTCTCAGAATCTCTGTGTCCCCTGGGGGCTTTCTGTGTCTCCCCTCCGACTGTCCACCTGCCCTTCTCTGCTGACTGCAGGGCAAGGAGAGGGAAGAGATGGCGCAAGAATCTGGCGACAGACCCCCTCAGCTGGATGGCAACCTCAGCTCCCGGAGCCTGGCTCACCTGCAGAGGAGGGAGGGACTCCCAGGCCATCCACATGTCCCAGAGTCCCAGCACTTGCTGAGGGCAAGTGTCCAGGACACCAGACACACTCACTGTCCCACCCTCCCTATTCGGATGGGTATGCCGGCTCAGGGCCAGGTAAGGACTGAACTCAGACCTGGGCCCACAAAGACCAGCCCCTAATAAAACCAGGTGTGGGTCTGGGTGCAAGCAAAGTCTGGCAGGGGTGGCAGTGTGTTGTGGTAGGCACTGCAGGGCACAGAGCTGCACAGAGGGGGAGTGGGGAGAGTGCCGGCTTGGCTGGGGGTCCTTGCCTCCCCTCCCCCCAGACCCAGGCAGGTCAGGCTTGCCTGACCAGTGAGCTACCTAGCCGCTAAGCTAGGGGCCTTCAATGGGGAGCTACGGCCCAGAAAGCAAGACAACAGGAAACAGGTACCAAGCACCTAGGGCTGCAAAACAGGGCCAGAGAGAGCCCAGAGGCCCTTTCTTTGTTCCCTCCTCCCCACACCCGCCCAGGGCTCAGTCCTGAGCTGGGAAGCGTAAGCACCTGGGAGTGGCAGCAGAGGCCCTGTGGGGACAGGGTCAGAGCAGCTCTGGGAGCAAGTGAGGGGAGAGTGTTCTGGCCAGAGCACACAGATGAGAGGGGAGCAGACATTCCAGCGGGAACACAGGCACGCTGGGCAGACAGGACACTCTGCAGCCACCTAGAAAATCCTGCTGAGAGCCCCTCCTGTATTCTGGCAGGAGCCCTCCCAGTAGCCTCCCACCTCCCCAGGCACCTCTCATGGGTTCCTGCTCACTGCCCCATGCCAGTCTGGGGAGGAGGAGGAGTACCTTCCCCTTAATGCCCTGGACCCGTAAGGACTACCCAGGTCTTCTGGAAAACACACACTCTACTCAAGGTTCCAGCGTGGCAGAGGGAGATAATCTGAGGATCAGCCCCTCAAGTGCAGGCATACCCCACCCCCAGGTCTGGACAGGTTGGAAGGAAATGCATGACCTCAGCGCCCTCTGCTGTCCAGCCCCCAAACTGCCAGTCCCTGCAGACCACACCTGGGCGGTCTCCCCTGCAAACTTCCTCTGGGCACAGCGCTCTAGATCCCCATGCATAGGGAGGACCCAGTGGGGGCGCAGAACCAGAGAGAGCCAGAAGGAGCAATGGGGAGCTCCCCATGGGATGCTGGTTAGAGCCAGAGACGTTCAAGGGGCAGCAGGACCTGTGGGCCGGGCACTCCCCAGAGGGCCCTCTGGAAAGGGAGCAGAACGGCCAGGTCCTCTCCCCCTCCCAGGGCCAAAGCCAGCTCAGCAATGTGGCTTTAACTGGAGGGCAGCAAGCTTGCTCTGAGGAGGGCCAGAGAGCAAACACTTCCAGGTCTGTGGGCCACAGTCATACCACCCAGCTGGGCCTCTATGACAACAGCACAGCCTATGAATGGAGAGACCGTGTGCCAATAAAGCTTTATTTGAAAGACAAGCCTCTGGCCTGTGGGCCACTGTGTGCAGACTCTGGCCCTTGCCACCACCTCTCTGCCCAGCCCCAGATCCCCTGGCTCTCTGGGCTCTCCCAGCGGCTTCTCTCCCACCCTACCTGTTCTCCAGTCTGGTGGGTGGTGGTGGCCCCTGGTCATTTAAAAACTTCACAGCTTCCGTTGAGCCTCCGGACGCCCCAGGAGCTCCTAAAGGCAGGGAACGCCTCTGGTGAGCTTGAGCAGTGGCTTCCAGCTGCCGCGGGCAAGGTTTGGGCCCTGTCCCTCCCTGTCCCTCCTGCTTTGCCCCTGCTCTGCCCGAGGACCTTCCACACACAGCTGTATGGACCCAGGCCTTGGACACATAGCCCCGAGTTTCTCCACATTCAACACAAACATCACCGTCTCCCTCGGCTCCTTGTTGTCCACTTACTCTAAAGCCTCCCTTATATTTAGCAACTCTGGTCACAAACCTATTCCGGTCCCCCCCGCCACCTCCCAACCACAAACATACCATGGCCTGCCATGCCTCCTTCCAGGATGTCCCCAGCACCAGAGGCCTCCCACTGTGTCCCCAGGTCCAGGGACCTTTGTGCAACCTAGGGACACTCGACCCCCTCTCTGGGCCCTGGCCAAGCGCGGGCACCCCCCAGCTCAGTCCAAGAGCCTTCCTGCCACAACTGTACCACATCAGAGGCACCGAAGGTCCCAGGGCCACCTCCTCCCCATTCCCTTTTGCCCGGGGGGCTCACGGGCCATTTCCAACCCCCACCCGTGACAGCTGTCACTCCCCCTTTCCAAGAGTGTCTGCTTACCCCACACACATGCCAGTCACGCATGCAGTCTCACACATGCTGCACCATGGAGGACTTCCTGGTGCGTTGGTCCAAACAACTAAGGCAAGAAGCCCCCACTGGTCTGCACTCGTGCACCCCCACCCCTGCTCCCCACTGCACCTGCTCCCCGCTCTGCGCAGGGACCACCGGGGACCAGTCCAGCTGCACACACAGTGAACTGCTTCTTTCTCCCCGTGGCCAGCAGCCTACCACGGCGACACTGGGGACACTGGGTGGAGGACCTCTAGAGACTTGGGCCTCCTGTGCTGGTCTCGGGGCATGGCTCCCTCATAAGCCTGTGTGTTCAGTTCAGCACCCCAGCCCCTGGGGCCCCTCTTCTGGGCTCTCGGCACCTTTGGACCCTCTCACAAACATCAAGACCATGGCTCATGCCCCAATCTCTGCCTGACTAAACACCTATGGGGCAGAGATGCCCCGCGGTCCACGCTGGGCCCACAGAGCTGGTCACATTCTTCCTGACCGGTCTCTCGGGTCACTCCCTCCCAGGTGACCATCTGCCAAAGTCATGACCAAAATGGGCACCTTTTGAAAACACACAAGATCTCACCTCTGACATGTCTACAGCAACTGTCTCCTCCCCTGACCCCCCTCCCCAAGGCCCTTCCCCAGTTCCCGCCATCTGTCAGCAGCTCGTCTCCTGCTGAGGGCAGGCCCCTTCATCCCCCCCACTCCATACATCCTGTCCCCTCTGTCCCATCTTCTTCCTCCCTTGGGCTCACCTGCAGAACCCCAGCTGGTGACCACTGTCCACCCCAGCAGTCAGCAGGGCTGTAAGGCTCAGGCCAAGCATGTTTTCTGGAAGCTGGACTACAAACCCAGAAAGAAGCCCCTGATGAGAACATGTGGTTCAAAGATACATCACGAAGGGCCACCCATGTAGCCCCGCCCAGGCCATAAGGAATGGCCATGTGCCAGCCCCTCTCCGTGGTTCTACACCCAACACACAGTCATGGGCCGCAGATCAGTCTGGCCTCTCTACTCATGTACAGAAATGGAATCCTTGGTGTCTGCCTTCTTTCTGGGACATTCACCAGCACTCCCAGAGCAGCCATGGGGCATCCGAGACATGAAGACATCACAGCTTTCCCGTCCTTCCCATGGCCAGGGGGACAGGCAGGCTGCTTCTGCTCCGGCACCCGTTTCTTTCTTTTTCCCATGTGCATGTCTCCTTATTCCAGCACCACCAACTGAAAAGAGCACACTCGGTCCTGCTCTGCACATGTATGCCTGCGCTGGGTAGTCTATTTCTGGGCATGCTCTTCTAGTCCACTGTCTGTCTTTCCCTCCATATACCAACACTTACACAGTCCTGAACTGCTCTCACTTTGTAATGAGTTTTGGCAGCAAACAGCGGAAGTCCTCCTACTTACTCTTCTTCAAGAATATCCTGGCTACTCTTGGCCCTTTGCATTTCTATGCCAAGTTTAAAATCATCTTCTTAAGTTTGACAAAACACCTGTTGGGATTTTGATTAAAATTGCATTAAATCTACATGCTATTTTCTAAGTGTACCCACAGTTGACTATAGTATATGGACAGAATATCTAGCACTTTGCCAAGCATTCATTAATGTTAATAATGATTCCATTGATTCTTTTAGATTTTTGATGTCCTAATCATATGATGTGAGAATAAGAACATTTTCATCTTTCCTTTGTGGTTTTAAAATTTTTACTGTTTTTACTTTCTTCATATGCTAAGACTGGCGATAAACATTTGAACAGAACAGTAAGAGCGTATGTCTTCCTCTTGCTCGGGACCTCAGGGGAAAAACTTACATATGCTGCTTTTTGGGGTTTTTATATCATTGTCAGATTAAGGAAGTTCTATTTAAATCCTGTTTTGTTAAGTTTTGTTTTGTTTTCTTTGGTTTTGTTTTTACCACGAATGGATACTGGCTTTTCCCAAATGCTTTTCCTGTGTCTGCTGCAATGATAGACAATTCTACTTTCCTCTGTTAATGTGGCCCATTATACTGATTTTCAGGTGTGGAAAAAAATCACATCCCTGGAATGAACGTAACCTGCTGGGCTGTGTTTCTGTCAAGGGCGTGGCGTCCTTCCACCTCTGCTAACCACTGGACAGCCCCGCCCCACCCCGCCCCTCTCCTCTTGGGTCCTCATCAGCTTTGGGGGCCAAGGTTTTGGAGGCCTCATCCAACGAATTGGGAAGGAAGCCCACCTTCAGGGATTCCCTTGCTGGTTCAGTCTGTTCATTCTCTGTTTCATTAATTCCTTCTGCCTCCCTCCCTGCCCAGCCTCCAGTTCCTCTGGGTGGGTCTCACTGCTCTCTCTCTCTCTAGCCTCAAGACGACCTTCCACGTTCTGTCCCCTCTGGTGCCTGCACCATAGCACCATGAGCACCCACTCCAGGCACCGGGGCAGCTGTGCACCACAGTTCAGATGCACACATTTCAGCATCATCGCTTGACTCCGCAGTGATTCTCCTTTCAACTACGGAGCTCATGGTGGAACACATACTCACGGGTGTGCGAGCACCGCAGGAGTCCAGCCGGCCTGGCTATGGCAGTGGACAGACCCTATAAAGAGACCTCCACAGCTGCCGAGACTCGCTTTATGGTCCAGCACGTAGCCAACATTCCTACACGCTCCACGAGGGAGTGGGGAGAACGTGCCCATCAGGGACAGTCCCGCGTGGGGTACCGAAGGCCAAGCTAGGAGTCTTGCTATTGGGATCCCCTCTCTTCCAGACCTTTTCCTGCTCAATCCGCCAGTCACAGAGCAGGAAGTGTTAAAAATCTCCTGCTACATCCGTTAGTCCACTTCTCCTGCTTCTCTCTCTTTTAGCTTCAGATACGTTGAGACTAAGCTACTCAATGCATGAATCTGAATGAACCAGATTTAGACTGTAACCTTTTGGGCATCTTGGGGGGCTCAGATAGTTGAGTGTCTGCATTCGGCTTGGGTCATGATCTCTGGGTCCTGGGATCGAGCCCCATGTCAGGCTCCCATCTCACTGGGAAGTCTGCTTCTGCCTCTCCCCCTGCTTGCACGCATGCCTCACCCCCTCAAATGAATGAGTGAAGTCTTTAAAAAAAAAAAAAAAAACAGAATGTAACTTCTTACTGCTCTTATTGTTGTGAAAGCTCCCTTTTTACCTTTAGGAAGGCTTCTTGCCTAAAAGCCAACTCTGACAACAGAGCTATGCCACCGTTCTTCCTTTTTTCTAGATTTTATTTATTTGAGGGAGGGAGGAGGGGCAGAGGCAGAGGCAGAGGGAAAAGTAGACCCCCGTTGAGGAGGGAACCCAATGCGGGACTCGATCTCAGGACCCCAGGATCCTGATGTGAGCCGAAGGCAGACACCTGACCAATTACGGCCCCAGATGCCCTGCCATGTTCTTCTGATTGGCATGGCACGGTGACTCCTTTCCCATTCTTCTGTTCACTTTCTGTACCCTCCAGTTTGACACGCATCTCTAGTAAGAGTATAATCAGATTTTTCATGCGGGCTGACCATTTTTTCTTTTTCCTTGACCATTTTTCTTTTTAATTAGAATACTGAATTCATTTAAAATCGCTATCCTGGGCACCTCGTTTTATTCAGTCACCATTCATTTGATTGACCCACACATTCACCATGTTATATGGCCCTCCTCGCTCCTCCTCACTGTCCCCCAGCTTAAGTAGCTCTCTGTCTGACTCTACCTCCAGGGAACCCGACCCCAGGTGCTGGTGTCCCAGGGGCCTCAGGGAGTGGACTAGAGACCAGACTCATGCGGAGGGGCCAGGCTGGTGGTGGTCGAGGGGATGTAGAGGCCTCTAGCAGGAGCAACATGGAGAGAATGTTCTAAGACGCCCAGGATGATTAAGCACCAAATGAAGGTTGATGTGAACGCCAGTGCCTCTGGGGAGGGGACCGGACAAGGGAGTGAAGGCCAAGAGTCTGGGGACAGTCCCAGAGGATGCCTAGGACACCTGCTGAAGAGGAACAAAGGGAAGGACAGACAGACAATGTGCTCCAGGAGTTGCCCTCGGAAAGAGGCTCACCAGTGACAAGCGTTCATGAAAGTTACATGTAGCATCTACATTTTCAAATCCTCAGACAGGGAAAAAAATAGCAAAGATTTGATCTTATGTCTCTAAGGTACCAGTTTAACAAAAGTGAGAGGTCCCAGATGTGGCAAAAGACCACAGCATGCAGCCCGGCATGGCCAGGAAAATGCTATTGATCCCACACCTCAGTCTCCCCACCTGTACCACAGAGACCATGTCAAGTTCCTTGTGGAGCTGGTCTGAAGGTCAGAGAGAAAAGATACAAGTGGCCGGCCTGCCCTTGATCAAGAGCACAGGGACATCTGGGTGGCTCAGTTGGTTAAGCAGCTGCCTTCGGCTCAGGTCATGATCCCAGGGTCCTGGGATCGAGTCCCACATTGGGCTCCTTGCTCCGCAGGGAGCCTGCTTCTCCCTCTGACTCTGCCTTCCACTCTGTCTGCCTGTGCTCGCTCTCGCTCCGCACTCTCTCTCTGACAATAAATAAATAAAATCTTTAGAAAAAAAAAAAAAGGAGCACAGACCACAGCACCCATGCAGGTGGCATGGCGTGAGAAGCCCCAGCACTTCCTCGTGGGCGAGGAGATATGAGCAAAAAGCATGCGGCTGCGGAGGCCAGGACCACATCAGGGACATGGAGGTCAGACCACAGGCTGCCACCACGAGCCTGGCTGACGCGACCTCGTCACCTCACGGAAGCTCAGACCCCTTCCACGCCCCTTCCAGAAACATGCAGAGAAGACACCTGGCAAGCCGCCTAACCTGAGAAGGTAGGCTCCGTCGAGAACCCCCCCTTCCAGTGGCAGCAGCACTGCTCGGGGGGTCCCAGCCAGCAGGTCCGGCCTCGCCCGAGCACAAGTGTGGCATGCGCCTCTGCTTCTTCCACGAGAGCGTGGGTGCTGAGCATTACTAACCAGAACTGCCCCCTACTCACCACGAGACCACCGGCGAGAGACCCCACAACCAGCCCAGCTCCAGCTTCCAGGCCCACGCTCCGACTCTGACACCCCACCCCCACCCACATCCAGCCCAGAAAACGAGATACTTTCAACGGCCCCTTCCAGCTCGAACAGTCAATGATTGCAGTTTTGCATGAAAACACAAATTACCCTGCTATTTTAAGCAAGAAACAACCAAAGTTGGTTTGTTTCAGTTTAAGAAACAAATTCAGGCTGTAAGAAATTACCTTATGTAGTTAGTTTTTAAAACAGAACCAAACAGATATTTGCACAACTGTGTTCGCAGCAGGGTTCTCCACGGCAGACAAAAGGTGGAAGCAACCTAGGCGTCCGCTGTCAGATGGAAAGATGGACACAACGTGGCTTACCCATACAATGAACGAAATGGACGTTCTGACATGTGCTACACTGTGGATGAACTTGGACAACACTGTGCCCGGTGAGATAAGCCAGATCCTATCTGATTGCCCTTATACGAGGGACCTGGGGTCGTCAAAACCAGAGACAAAAAGTGTGGCAGTGGGCACTGGGGAATGGAGGCAGGGGATGAGGAATCTGTGCCCCATGGGGACAGTTTCCGTGTTGCAAGAGGAAGAGTGCTGGGGACGGAGGGTGGGGAATGGCCGCACAACAACATGGCTGTGTGTACCACCACGGAGCTGGGCACTAACAGCAGGAACTTTGTGCTGCAACAGTTTACTGTAATTAAATATATGTGTAATAAATGACACCGTAAACAAAGGTGGAAATAAGCCATAAAGATTTTTTAAAACATTTATTTGACAAAGGACCCATATTCAGATTAATATATAAAGAAATACTATAAAATCTTTTTTAAAAACAGAAAAAGAATATGAATACGCCGCTAATTTCGAACAGTGCCAGAGAGCCCACAGTGGGCCACTCAGCCTAGCTCGTCATCAGCAAAATGCAAAGTAAACCAAGGTGCCCTTCCACTGGAATGGAAAATTCAAGTCTGACGGCACCAGGTGCCAGAGAGGAGGGGTGACCAGAGCCTGCGTGGGAGTGGCCATGGCCAATGGCATCTAGCCACCTATTACCCAGCCCTCCATGGCCAGGCCCCCCCCACAACCTCCACACGGGCTCAAGGGGCCCTTGCGAGAGCGTGTACCCAGGCTCAAACACAGAGGAGAGGGTTTCCTGCTTCCCACTGGCTGTCCACGGGCAGCAGATTGGGGGGACCCCAGCACACTGACAGCAGGATACTGTGTTTCAACCAGCACACCAGACCGAGGCCATGAGGGTTCGCCTGGAAAGTGCCAGGCAGCATGTGCAAGGGGGCAGGGTAAGACTCCGTGTCAAGTACTAGAACACACACTGATCCCCGGGAGGATCGGGTGCTGCCAAGGAAGGATTCGGGGGAGAAGGGAGGGTTATCAGGCAGGGCACAGGGTTGTCGGGGTAGTGAAACCTGCATGTGACATTACACGCCTGTCCACAGCCGGCAAATGCACGGCCCAGAGAGTGGCTGCTCATACATACTGCGAGCCTAACAAGGACGCCTCCACACTGGCCTGTCTGTGTCCCATGGCCTACACCCATGCGAGCCAGGAGCGCGGGGGCTCTGTGCCTTCCGCTGCACCCTTCTGTGGACCTACAGCTGCTCTCAAAGTCAAGACCGCTCACTTTTGTAAGGACTCTGGATAAAAGCAAGCAACTCGATCTGTGAATCAACACCTGATCTTTGAAGAAGGAGCCATGAGAGGCCCTTCCCCAGGATTCCCATGAGGGGTGAGATCAGCTCGCATCTGTAAGGCCTTTACAGCCCCGCTGGCCACACGGAAGACAGCGTGAAGCCCCCCATGTGCTCTGCAGACACTTGAGGGGCCAGAAAAGGCCCAGACATGCGGTCAAAGCCTGCCTACCCACAGATCAGTTACCAGGGGAGAGGGAGGGAAGGGGAGAAGGATCGGGGTGGGATTCAGGAAGATTCAGATGTATCTGCACGACTGATGTTCACTTCAACATAAAAAGTCTGATGAAGGAAAGAGAAAAACTGAAATCACATACCTCAAGGTCATCAAGGGAGCGCGTGATACTAAATCTCTTGGATCTTCCAAACGATCTCCGGGCAGAGGTGCGTTGAGAAGTCTGAGTGAGTCCGATGGCCCGCCCAAATTTTGAGCCCTAAACACAAAGAAAAAACAAATCACATTATCTTCCTGGAAAGAGATGCTGAGCTCCGCCAGGTGCACTACCCTGGAGAGAAGAGGGCGCCAGGGAGCACAGGAGGGCAAGACTGGCACGTTGCCCGGGGTCAATGTCATGCTCTGCAAGTGTCACCACAATAAAAATCCAAAGTTGAAAACAAAAGTCACCGCAGGACGTCTACATATTTGCCCCACCACTGAAGCGCTGCAGCCTGAGGACAACCCCAGCCTCACACCCCATTACCGCCCCATAAGCACACGCAGGGGTCCCCCCCCCCCCCCCAGCCTCCAGAGGCTGCTGCCAAGAGCAAATGAAAAAAACATGAGGATATTTGGGGAAAAATAAACTGTGTGGGGAGAGAAACAACTATTAATGTAGAGATTATGCTTTTACATCATTTTATAGGCATTTTTGGAAACTAAGGACTCCTTAGACATTCAGCTGGTGTCTGAAGACCAAACCGATTCAGGTGCATGAAATCACAGGCCATTAAAACATCTTGTTCTTTCTCTGGGAAATGACCAGAATTAATTCCCTGTCATTATGCTGGACACTTCCCCAAATGCGATTTGGGTCCAACAAATAAGGCAGCACATTTTAAATATAAAAAGCATCACAGCTGAAAATCTCTGATTTCCTGGGTACTTGAAATCCCAAGTGACCCATTTCAGACAGAAAGGAAGTTTCCATGTTTTCTAAAGACTGTGAGGCTCTCCAACTGCTGTCAGCTTTCCTCCTACCTAAGACCCTAGGGCACCCCAGGCTTGCGCCCCTGCCTGGGAGAGCTTGGCGGGCTGGGTCTCAACACCCCATGAGCCTCACACACACCCTTGATGCCACCATCCCTCTTTGTTGCCAGGGAGGCACCTGTGCCCAGGCCACGAGGTTGCCTGGGGGAAGAACGCACCCCCAGGACTGCCGTCCCCCGACCTACCCGACATGGACTCTGGGTGCCCTCAGCAACGTGACAGCCTTCCCTTCACCCACCCTTCTTCCCCGCCGCCCCCGCCCAGGACCTCAGGCTACAGGGGCCTCCAAGGGAGGACAGTCCTCACCCACTGACCACAGCCTCCTGCTTCCTCCCAGCCTCCCCCGGCTTCCTCGCACCCACTGCTGCCCCCCGCAACCCCGCCTTTGTACTCACACCCAGAACCTGACTTCTCACCTCTGCCCCACCAGCCACTCGGCCTGAACCAAAGCAACAAGCACATAATTTTTAGTCCCTCGACTTTTATTAAGAAGGAATGTAGGTGCCAAGAGCACCTGCCTTGGTTTTCTCAGCGCCACGGGGCTCTTGGCAGTTGCTTCCCGAGCCGGACCTGGGGCAGCTCTCCAGACTCCCAATGCATCCATCAGCCCTCCTGAGGGGCTACCCAGAGATGGCCCCAGGGTAGCTGCGGGCTCCTTGAACACTTCACACTCTGGAGGAAACCAGAGGCCCCTGGAGGCTAGGAGGCAGACCACAAGCCCAGCACCAGGCAGAAGACATGCCAGGACAGCTAGAAGGGACCAGGCTGACAGGAGTGGAGATGAGGCTGAACGCAGCAGGGGGATGCATGGGCAAGGCCGTGCTGAAAACCAGTAGGGGATCTGAGCAAAGTCAGCTGACCTAGTGGACAAGCTGAGAGAAAGGCAACCTGTGTGCAGCTGTGAGCAGAAAGAACCCAACGGAGCAAAGGCCAGAAGCAGGGACAGCAAAGGGGTCTGTCTGGGGAGGGAGGGAAGAGGGAGGGAAAGAGAGCAGGAGAGGGAGGGAAGGGGAAAGGGGAGAGGGAGGGAAAGGGAGCGGAGAAAGACAGAGGAAGGAACTGTCTCAGGAACAGGAAAATCTGTAGGCTTGAAGAAAAGGCAGGGGCAGCCCAGGGTCCCTGTCCCAGATGCACCCTGGCCGCCACCAGCAGCACAGGGGTGCTGAGAACTGGTAACAGAACATCCCACTACGCTCATCAAATGCTAATATCCCAAAAAGAGTTCAAAGAGGACCCATGCTGGCAGGCTTCCTGTGCAGGGATGCAGGGCACTCCCTTCGCTGGGACCCTTCCACACAGTAGGTGAGGCTGGGTACCTGCTGTCCAGACTCTTCCAGGTGCCTGGGTCTCTGCCCTTCTGACCTCCACCCCAGGCCACCTGTTTTAAGAGGCTACCTCAAACTGTGCTGCCTTAGGGGCTGTCCTGGGGTCCCCTCCATGGGGTCCCCCTCAGAGGCTGCACCCTTTTCCTCCCCACCCATTAGCACAAACTCCTCCAGAAGCAGGGCCCTCGGTCTTCTGAACACCTACGGCCCAGCACAGTGCTGGGAGAAAGACAGAGGACAACCTGTCCAGAGACCTAAGTGCCCAGCAACAGGGAGCCCGTCGCTCTGAGCCAAGGGAAGCCAGGCAGCCATCCAAATTAAATGCCTTTGCTGCAGCCGAAGTCGCACTATGGGAAATGCTCTTAGTCAGTTCTGAGGCCAAAGAGGGCTCTGAACATGCACAAGATGACCCCGTTGCACAAATCGTGTGTTTGCGATTCTGCATTTTTATTTGCAGGGAGGGGTAACAAGCACACAGCTTCATGAGAAGAACACAGTGTCACTGGGCTGGGCTGGCCATGCAGCACTGGAATACGCCAGAACCCCCAGCCACCAACAGGAGTGAATGTAGGTGGCTGACACTGTGGGCTTGAACATGGGGAGGAGACAGACAGACGGAGCATGCTATCACGGTCACAAGGCCATGGCCGTGGTCCAGCATCGGCGGTAGACTCCGTCTCGCCCCAGCTCCGGGCATGGGGAGCACCGCCTGACCACTGGCAGCCACGCTGGAGATGGAGCCGAGGCTTGGGTATGCAGCCGGGCTTCCAAAAGAACCGGAGGGCCCTCCCGTGCACCTGCCCCCACGTAGGATGTGGGAGAAACAACCCACCTGGCTCCCATCACCTCAGACCATGAGCAAGGGGTCTCTCAGGGAGCCTGAGAAGTGTCGTTCTCTCCAGGGTGGAAACAGGGAGAGGGCAGAACCCCACGGCCCTCCACCACTCGGCACTGGTGCTGAACTATCCCATGGAACCACTGCATCAGGGACTCATGTCACCACAGGCCGTGACCCAAAGCAGCCAGTCCAACCCCCTCAATCTCACAGCAGAACATGGAGGCCAGAGAGGCGCCCGCTCACAGTCACCCAGGGGGGACTGGCCTGTCACTTCTTAGTTACAATTAGAACCAGAAACTCCAAACGCTGAGAGTCTCGACGGAAGGTCATCAGTCACAGGGGAGCCAAGCTGTGCCTGTCTTGCTCAGTCATGCCCCCACCCCTCCGGCAGATCCCAGCACACAATAGGTGCTCAGTCAGCACTTCCTGAAAAAACGGATGCTAACAAAGAAGACCTTAGCTCAAAACAGAGACCAGATCATCTGGAGGTTTTTCTAAAATGTGGGAAAATTAGAGAATTTAAGAAGTAAGACTTCCAGCTGATATACTGCTCCTGGTGTGTCTAGTGCGTCTAGTCAGAAAGCAAGCCCACTCCAGTGGTTTTCACAGGGAGAACCCCCTGGAAAGAACAGTGAACCAGGCACCAGAGACACGGGAAGGCAAACAGAGGCCCTAAGAGGTCTGGAGACAGCCACCGTGGGAGGTGGCTATATCCAGGGACTGGGACAGGACACCAAGAGGGAGGGAGAGATATAAACTCAGTGGCCAAATGAGGACCGAGACCTGGGAAGAGATGGGGCCATGCTGGTGTCTGAGGGGCCAGGAGATAGCCCCCAGGGAGGGGGGGAGCCCAAAACTGAGCTAAGGGTCTACAGGGGGAAGAACTGCCCACTCACTGAGGTGAGAAGTGTTGCTGTGGCAAAAAGGAGAGAGCAGACAGGGAGGGACAGGGCCCTCCCCCTCCCTTCTGTCCACTCCCAGTGCCCCTGGGGGCAGAGCCTGGCAGCTCTGCCAGGGGTAGGGGACACAGACACCAACATCCAGGAGCTGATTGCAGAAGGGAGGCTCTAAAAGTAAATCTAATTAAAGATACTTATAAAGGAAGTCATAAATTTTTACAAAGAAAACAAAGCTAAAATAAATGGAGAGAAATACCAATTTCATGGATAGGAAGACTGGATATTCTAAACATTTCAGTTCTCCCAAATCAGTCTACAGATGAAAGTACGACTGCAACAAAAATGTTGGTAGCATTTTTGGACAATTTACAAAAACTTACTGTGAAATCTACATAAAAGAGCAAGGCTCAGCATAGCCAAGATAAGGTAAGGAGATCCAGCATATCAGATATGAAGACTCATTACTGAGCTGCAAATGTGAAAGGAAAGTATCATTGGAGGTGTGGACGGTGGGGAGTAGAGCCCTGAGAAGCAGACGCACACACATGTGAACACGTGATGCATAGGGGCACAGCTGAGCCACATGGCAGGATGAATTTTGTGCTCTAACAAGAGCAGCAGCTCCAAAGTCATCCCAAGAGAGAAAAAATTAATTTGCCAATCACCTTATTCCACTCATAAAGATCAACTGCAAACATTTTTAAGAAAAATAAAAAATTAAAAAAAAAAACAGAGGGCACCTGGGTGGCTCAGTCGGTTAAGCATCTGCCTTCAGCTCAGGTCATAATCCCAGGGTCCTGGGATCAGGCCCCACATCGGGCTCCCTACTCAGTGAGGAGCCAGCTTCTCCCTCTGACCTTCACCCCACTTGTGGTCGCTCTCTCTCTCTCTCTCTCAAGTAAATAAATAAAATCTTTTTAAAAAGAAAAGAAAAGGGAGAGGGAGAATCTTCCTGACCTCAGGTTAATGATGAATGTGTTATATCAACACTGCAAATCAGAAGGAAAAGACTGACAAGATGGTTGACATGAAGGTCAAGAACTTCTGTTCAGGGGCGCCTGGGTGGCTCAGTGCGTTAAAGCCTCTGCCTTAGGCTCAGGTCATGATCCCGGGGTCCTGGGATTGAGCCCCAAATCAGGCTCTCTGCTCAGCAAGGAGCCTGCTTCCCTTCCTCTCTTTGCCTGCCTCTCTGCCTACTTGTGATCTATCTGTCAAATAAATAAATAAAATCTTTAAAAAAAAAAAAAAAACTTCTGTTCATGGAGACCCCACAAAGCAAATGAATAACACAAGCCATGAACTGTGTACATGCAATGCCATCAGCACAGGGTCAACAGCCAGGATCTAGAATTCTGACAGGTCAAGCAGAAGAGACAACCCAAGAGAAAAGTGGGCATCAGCTTAAGCAGGTGCCTCAACAATGAGGAACATGCCTCTCCAGGAGCAAAGCCATGGTGCACTCTCCCGTCTCACTGCTAGACCGGTGAAAACTCAAGAAGCCTGGCCAGGCCGAGTGTTGGCGAAGACATGCAGCGTCAGTCTAGGCACTCACAGTAGTGGTGAGGGACTGCCGGGAAACTGAGGCATGGGACCTGAACCCACAGTCTCCCGGTCTTGGACTGGTGATTGGGTTATAGGGGAACAGGCACTGTAAACTCCAGGAGAAATTTACCTGCCAAGGGTAAGTCCTCACATTTCAGAGGTGGGGCTGGAATA
Source organism: Mustela nigripes (assembly GCF_022355385.1). Classification (NCBI taxonomy): domain Eukaryota; kingdom Metazoa; phylum Chordata; class Mammalia; order Carnivora; family Mustelidae; genus Mustela; species Mustela nigripes. Next base: position 204,437,145 of record NC_081557.1, on the reverse strand, counting down.
CGTCTGGGGAGAACCTATCAGGCCTCCACTCCCAGAGACATTTATCTACACTGCAAAGGGTAGGAGGGGAAACCCAGGGTTCACCCCTCTGTCTCAAAGGATACTTGCTTAAAGAGCCAGGGATTCTCTCCCCTCTCAAGGGAGGAAAGAAGAGGGTACAACCTGTGTATAAGTGCCCCAATTCCCATTTACAGGGCTTCTTGCCTCCAGTACCATGCTGGTGCGCAGGGTGATCCCTGACACGACTGTCCCTGCAATGGGCCAGAGGCAAGGACTGAGCACCGGGAACAGTGTGCTTGTCATAGATCAGTAATCCAATCTGTCCCTGCTCCAGAGACCTGCTATTTCCAGTCAATACAAATACAGATATGAAAAACTCAGCACGGGCCGTTACTTGCAAAGATGGACACGTACTGCCACGGACCAGCCATTCCACCATGGACAGACCCCGGGAAACCCCGTCATGCGCACAGCCCGAGATGGAGATGGGTGCAGGGTGTCCCAAAGAGCAACTCCCACCATTCCTTCTACGGCTCGGGGGAGTGTGTATGAGAGAGCGAGCGAGCGTGTGTGTGTGTGTGTGTGTGTGAGCGCGCCATGAAAATAAATGAGGGGCAGCCGCACACAGTGTCCCGGGTAAATCTGGGAAACGACACCGGACAAGTGATAAGGCATCTTCACAAAGCTGAGAAAGAAGCACGAGGACAGAACAGGTGACCGTGCGGGACTCGAAGGCTCCTGACTCTGGTAGGAACATGGTGGCCACTTAGCTCTGAACACTCACTTTGCCTGGAAACCACAGGAAATCTCAGCAGGATAGTCAGCAGGGGGCGTTCTGTGTCTGTCCCTTTGTTCCCAAGGCCTCCCTGAGCTCCCCAGCCCTGGGCCCTCCCAGCAGTGCTGGACAGGGGACCGCCCCTGGCCCCCAGCTGCCAGGCCAGGGTCTCGTGTCCCTGAGAGCCTCCTTTCCTCATGATCTGGGGCAGAGAGGGATGCCACGTTGCTCAGCATTGTTTCCACAGGGTCACGAGTAAAGCTCTCTTTGCAGAGGGACTGAAATCCGGGGGCCTTTGCCCTGGCCTTTTTAGGAGTCTCCAGGGTTTTTTTACAATCTATTTTAAAACTTCCTCTCATTGTACTAGAAGAAGCCCGGAGCCATTCATGGGACGTAGAATGCTCCCTGCGCTATGGGTGAGGAGCCTTTTGCTGACTAGGCCACAGGAACACAGACGCCGCCTTCTGGGGCCAGGCCTTACTTCACTCTTATTCAAAGAATTCAGAAAAATAATTTTTTTCTCCCAAGGGATTATTTTTAGCAAGTAAAATATGTTCCTATTCCCTTAATAAAAAATCGAAGTACAAGAAGATAAAACTAAAATGTCCTGGACGGTCCCCAGATTTCCCTTACCTGCCCCCCCCACCCCCGCTGCAGTAACTATGAGTTAGGGGTGTTTCCTTTGAATTTGTTCTAGATATTTATATATAAATATATGTGCACTTTAAAACATACAGGTTTACTTGAGGGGTACTGAAATTTTTACACAAAAATGGGAATATATTAAATATAGGTATTTGGGGGATCTTTTTTTTTTTTGGAAGATTTTATTTATTTATTTGACAGAGAGACAGTGAGAGAGGGAACACAAGTAGGGGAAGAGAAAGAGGAGGAAGCAGGCTCCCTCCTGGGCAGAGAGCCCGAGGTGGGACTCGATCCCAGAACCTTGGGATCATGACCTGAGCTGAAGGCAGACACTTAACTGACTGAGTCACCCAGGCGCCCCAGGACTGTTCTCTCTTCACCTCTACTGTGGAACTGTGTACGCACACGTGGCCGAATGGCTCACTACGACATGGGTGGCCTCCCTGCTGCAGGGGCCGTCCTGTGACCCGCCTGACCCACATGGCATGGCAGACATGGGAACACAGCGGGGCCATGACACTGGAGCAAGGGTGTGACGCTCTCTTGTCCTTCAGGGTCAGGTCCAGCAGGTGGAGGAGGAGAAGAGAAGGAACCCAGAGCTCCAGAGGGGCGGTGCGTGCACCAGCCAGCCAGGGACGCAGTAGTCTCCGGGGCTTAGGCCACTGGTGCCATCTTGCTGTGACCCTGAGCTAAAACCTATGCTACTTTTAAATGAGCACACGTAGTCTATGGTATTTTTCCAGCACTTTCTCATCGCATTCAATCAGAAAGGTAATTAATTATTAGGCGCCCACCAACACTGCCGGGTTGGAAGTGACTCTCTCCGGAAAGTTTACCCCACTGACAGGCAAGTGTCCCCGGGGCACCGGTCCTCAAACGCCATGGTTTCAGGATGCCTGCACCCTCTTACAAATTACTGAAAGCCCCAAAGAGCTTTTGTCTCTGTGGGTTCCATCTACTGATGTGTTCATATGAAAAAGGAAACTGAGGAATTGAAAAATGTTTCTTAATTTGTTTCAAAATAGCAAATCCCTTGGATGGTATCATAATGAACCTACTTTCATTTCACAATTTTCCAAAATCCACTATGTGCCACGTTTCAGAATGTGGATTTTGCTACTTACCTAGATATTTTAATTAATATCATTCTTAGGATATCAGTTTTCAAAGACGCAGAATTCCATATTCTAGATTCAAAATAAATGGAATGGAATCACTTTTGATGCTACACACAGCATTTCAAGGTCTTGCACGTTTCTCACATGGGTCATGGGCTCCCTTCTGTATCTACCAGCTACAGACACCAGCAAAAAGAAAAGCAGAATAAACAAAGTCAGCAACCATCCGCAGGGGCCTCTCTTAGGCTCCGACCCCCAGGAACTCCCTCCTCCTGCTGCCTCCTACTTCCTCCGGCCTCCCCAGGCCTCCCCAGACCAGAACATTCTGTGACCCCGGGGCTGGTGCTCCGCTGTTAGCAGGACTGGGAGCGACATTCCCCATGGCTTACTGGCTTCCAGGCTTCCCCAAGAGTGGGGCTCCCCAGGCCAGGATCTGGACTGAGACTGGGTACAGAGGATGAGGACGCAGTGACAAAAGCAGGGGCCGAGGCCGACCGAGGATAGCAGGCCGTGTGCAGGAGCATGCAAGCAGTAATTGGACAGGAGCGGCGTGTGGGAGCCGTCGTCAGTGCACAGAGACAAGGAAAGGCCATCTTGGGGTTGGGGGAGTGTGTGCCCCTCACCTGGGGAGGAGGAGCCAGGGGGCCATCCAGGCCAGTGCTGCCCCACCATCCCAAGAAAGAGCCCTCGGGCACAGGTGGCCAAGACTAGCTCCAGGACAGCTAGGTGCTGAGATACGTCTGGGGGTAGGCAAAGCTCCAAGCCAAAGCCTGATGGAGGCTCTGCCAGCAGCATGGGGGAGGGAGGGGTCAAGGTCAAATAGGAGCTGGTTCTGGGTTTGGATATCTTCCAGGTGGTGTGTGAGTGCTGTGCCATTTTTCTCAGGGATGGCCATCCAGTTTCTGCTCTGTCTCCAGAGGAGCAGTGAGGCACGGTGGCAGGGGCCTCCTGGCCTTGGGGAGTGGCCTCTGAGCTCCCCCTGCCTCTCCCCTACTGGCCTCTGTCCTGCCCATGCTGCGGGGCCCGCCCCAGGGTCCCCAAGGGCTCTCCCTCCTAGTAGCTTCCCACTTTAGGCCTACTTAGCACTTTCCCAGCTGTTTCCCTGCTCGGATTCTGGTGTGTTTTTGGTCCCCGAGCTGCGGCCCCACTGAGACTGCCTGAGTCTGTGTAAAGCAAGGCACTGAAGCTGCCACTACCACGGACAGGAATGGGAGTAACCCGGGATGCCTCCGCTGCTCCCCTCCGCCCTTCCCAATGCCTCCCCCTCCTCTTCCCGTTTCTGGCCACTTCCCACATTCCTCCCAGCCAGTCCTCCTCATCCCCATAAGCCTGCAGGAGGGACACCAGGAGACCAGCTCACAACCTCTGGAAACTTCAGCTGCTCCAGCAAGGGAAGCTGCGGGATCAGGCTGAGCTAAGAACCAGGAGAACCCATGAGGCAAAGTAAAAAGTAACTGATGATTTTCAAGAGTTATAGCAAGAACCATTCCCAGCTACTTGTGAATAAAGATAAAGATGCCTGGCCGGACAGCTCATAGACTCCTGACCTGGGTCCGCCCTGGTAAGAACCCTACTGTTATGTCCCGACAAGAGAGAGGCCACCGCTCTGTTGCAGCCTAAGTCCCAAAAGCCGGGTCCTCCTTCTCATGACACTTGTGTTCAAGGTGAAAGGACATCAGAAAGAAGCCTGAGACCCTCACAAATATAGTCACTGATCTCTGACAAAGGAACAAAGGCAACACAAGGGAGCAAAGACAGCATCTTCAACAGACGGCTCTGGAGCCACAGTACGGCCCCGTGCAGAAAACTAAATCTAGCCAGGACCCCGACACCAGCAGGTGCTGGCCAAGACACCGAGCCACGGGAGCTCCCATCCACGGTGCCGGGAATGCAGAAGACGGCTGGTTGGTTTCTTACAAAACTGGGCACTCACCATCCGATCCAGCCATGAAGCTGCTTGGCATTTACCGCAGGAGCCGAGAGCTCACGGATGCACAAAAACCTGCACACAGATGTTAACAGCACCTCTCTCTCTGTAATCCCCCGAACTCCGGAGTAACTAACATGTCCTTAGCAGATGATGGATGAATCCGTGGTGGTCCCTCCAGGTGGAAGAGTGTTACCCGGCACTAAACAGAAGCCGGCTCTTGAGCCCCGAGGAGACCTGGAAGAGCTGGGATGCACGTGATGGAGGGAAGGGAGCCGGCAGGGAGAGGCTGCGAGCTGTGAGAGTCTGTCCGTGGCATGTCCTAGAAAAGGCAGCATGGTGGGGACGGCAAGGAGATCGGCCGGCGCCAAGGCTGGGATTTGGGAGGGGGGAGCAGGTGGGGCATGAGGGGGTTCAGGGCAGTGAAGCTACTAGGTGTGAAACCGTCATGACACATGCACAGTATGCGCAGCACTGAGCGTGACCTGGACATGAGCCGTGGACTTGGGGGGATGATGACGTGTCAGCACTGGTCCACTGGTGGGGCTGCAGACAGTGGGGGAAGCTGTCGTGTGTGGGGGCGGTGGGTACGTGGGGAGTCTCTGTGCCTTTTCAGAGTTAATGTAAACCTCAAACTGCTCTAAACAAATTACAGAAGGAAGAAACCCAAGGTTCAAATTGGGACCTTGCTTAATCCTGTTAAAGCGCAAACCTTTGTCCTCTGGAGGACTGGCTGCCTCAGCCACAGGACTGGGCCCACAGCACCCCACTGAGGAGGTACCCGAGGTCAGAACCCTGGGGGGGCCCTCAGACAGCAGGGCACCTGGCAGCAGAGACAGCTGCCATCCCACCTGCGCCGCACACACCACCCAGTCGCCCTCTCCTGCACACGGGCAGGGAGACACGTTTGTGTTCAAAGAGACAGTGACTTCTCCCATTTCAGATAACACTTGCTGCGTTCCAGGCCTTCCCTCCACCACCCACCCCAGGGGACAGGGACGTGGGGCGGGGAGGCTCAGGTGCACGGTGCTGCCCATGCCACAGCCCGGCCCGGTGGGGGTGGCCGGGAAGGACGGGGGCAAGGGCTGCTGCCCGAGAACCCAGGCCACCCGTGGCTCGGCTAAGGACTAAGAGAAGGGGCATGCGAGAGGCCAGAGTGCAGTGTAAGAATGGAGTCAAAAACCCACATGATTACAACTGTTTATAACCTTAGACCCATTAAAATGTGCCCATGGCGGATGACAAGAGGGAAAGCCAGGGGGGGCTGCCCCTCCCATCTCGAACTGTTCTTTAATGCACCGTACAGTGAAAACTACCATGACACGGGAAGGGAATGGGCGTGAACAAAATACTCACCCCCAGCTCTCCTGCCCCCCACCCCGTTGTGAGAACAAAATGCGAACACACACAGAAAAGGTATTTTAAAATCACGGAAGTCCACCTAGAAAAAAGTACCATGGAAACAGCCTGAGCCAGGCACCACTCCCCCTCTCACCGGGTCACTCACACGGCACCCGCCACCCAGCAGCTCAGCCTGCCCATCCCCATCGTGACCCCCGTGAGCCAAGTCCTGCAGGCTGACGCCCACCCTTGTCTTCCAAACTGAGTTCCTGGTTGTGGAGGGGTGGGGAGGCAAAGGCCCCAAAGAACATAGACGGGATGTAGGTGTTCAGGGCACCGTGTCAAGCATGGTCCCCCCACCATCTAAGACGCACCTGAGGCGAGCAAGAGACCACGAGCCACCAGCCCACTGCTGCGACTGGCTGGCATTTCTCTCACGGCAGAATTTTCCAGATGAAGGAAACGGAGCAAGGATCCACACCCTGGGAAATTCCCTGTACCAAAGTCAATAGTCTCTGGGCTTCAGGAATTTTCTGCCCTCAAAAGGGCGTGCGGAAATGGGCTCCATGGGAGCACAGGGACAGCACCTTCCTAGGCCCCCACAGCAGCTCAAGAGGCAGGAGGGCAGGAGGAGGGCCTTGGCCTGGCTGTGAGAAGTGACATCCCTTCCGCCATCACCTGCCCCACCCCGTCGTTCTGCCTAGGACCTGCAAGAGTGTGGGCGGCGGGCAGAGCCTACGGCACATAAGTGGAACACGTCCTGTGATGGCCAGCAGAGGCCCAAGGGCAGCAGGGGAGCCAGGCCTGGACACCTGTCAATCAGGTATCAATCAGCACATGTCATCCCATCACGGATGGACGGGGCTACAACTCCAAGCTCACTTCTCCTGAACCACACTGAGCAGGCTTACCTTTTTGTCCTCCTTTGTCTTTCGAACTTGACGATGGGGCCCGAAGATGTTCTGCATCCCGAAAGCCTTCCTGGACCAGTCCCTCTTTTGGGCACCGAGCGGGAGCTGTGCCAAGCTGCCTTCCAGCCGGTAGCGGTCGGCGGGGATCTTGCTCATGGGAGGAGGCAGTGTGCTGCAGTTGACACTGGACCACCCATCTGTGGAGTCCGTGTACGACTCCTGGTCGCTGGCATGTCCACACTGCCACTCCTGCAAGACGTGGACCGGGAGCCACCGCTGGCCCAAACCACCACCGTGGCCAGCGGCGCCCCTCTTAGAAGGAGGGACGGAGCTCCGCAAGGAGGCTGGGGGAACTTCAGCGTGAGCAGCGGGTCCCAAGTGCTTACTGAAGTCCCGGCTCCTGTCAGCTGGCGGAGCAACCTCAAACGGACCCCCCACTTCAGTGTCATGGCAGAAGGCCCCGTTCCAGGGGGTACCCCAGGGCTGGGAGCCCCTGCCGCCCATACCCTCCCAGCCACCATTGCCAGGGCTATGCCTGCTTGAGCTGGCCCCCAGGTCAAGCACCAGCACCCGGCTGCTCCTCTCCTCCTGGTGGAAATTCCCGATGCCACTGTCACTGTTGCTGCTGGTGCTGGCATTCTGCTGGGCATCTGCGTCCCCATCTGCAAAGGCCCGCGCCCGCACCCCCTCGATCAGCTCGCCCATGTCCCTGTAAAGCACGGAGATGAACTGGAGGACGGGAAGAGATGACGCCGGGAACTCGAGGCAGCCATTGGTGTCGGGGTCAGCCGTGCACTCGAACCCAAATCGCCGGGCAATGCCTTGATGGATTTTGTGGCTGAATAAGTCTGGATCCACCATGAACACGTGGCAGGAGGTCCGCAAGGCACCTTCGTCCTCATGTGCCAGGCTCCCGTCATCGCCGCTCTGCATGGTCACGAGCCCGAAGAGCCTCCTGTCATCCGGGCACACGGCGCTGAAGGCCAACTTCTCTGCCGGGTACTCGGCCAGAACGGCAGCCTGGTCGGTACAGAGCTGCACTCGGTCATGCAGGACCCGCATGGTCACAAGGGAGTGGATCTTCTGCTCGGCCCGCAGACGTCGTAGGCAGCCGCGAATGGCCTGCAAGCTGTCCGACTCAAGGTTGCAGCTTGTGGAAGGAAGTTCGATGGAACCCAAGTAGCCGACGACCATGGCGACGTTCAAAATACTGGCATCCAACGCAAAATCTTCGTGGTTCTCAGGTCCGATGCTGAAAACGGAATCATCGTTAATGACTTTGGATACTTCCTCCTTAGAAAGCAGGCTGGAATTTGGGTGACTTACACTTTCACGTCCAAGGTCAAAGCGCGCAGCGGCTGACTCAGAAAGGGATCTCTGTTTCAGTTTCAAGGGCTCTGAAGTGCTTGTGCGAAGACTAGGATTTTCAAAAATCATACTGAAAATGCCACCAGACTGCATCTCTTCAACCACTCTCTCTGCTCTGTTGATACCCAAGGCTTTGGAATCAAGCTTGGGCTTCAGCCAGCCTTTGCCATCATAAAACCCGATCTCTTCGTCACTGGAGCAGGACTCCAGGTGGCCGAGGCCTTCACCAATCACCATGTGTAGGACGCCAGAACATTTCCCAATCAATTTCACCACATCCTCATGGGACGCTTTCTTCACATTGATCTCATTGACAGCGAATATCTGATCACCAGCACGGAGACCCACAAAATCTGCGGGGCTCCCTCTCATGACACAGCTGAGCACACAAGGCGCCTGGCCAGAAAGGGTAAATCCGTAGCCCGCTCTTCCTCTGGCCACCTCCACGCTCCTCAATCGAGGGGGCGCCGGCCCATGAAGCGGACGGTCCACCATGTCCCCTGCCCTATACATCTCTATGAACTTGCAAGACCAAGGGCATCATTCTTTACTCCAAGGGTTCCATCGTTCAGGAAAGGCTGGGCGCTGCCGTCCTTTTTCTTGAAATAATGTCCTAAGGAAGGAAATACATAGTTTGTTATTAAAGAGCCCGTATTTCTATTGCTTATGCAGAGTACCTAAATGTAAGAAGAGAACTCATCACAAAAACCGTGACAGGAAGTCTCCGGTTACCACATAAATGTCGAAGTGAAGGAGAAGCAGTTTCTAGATACAATCAATCCTGAAGTCAGGAGGAACGGCCTACTGGTAAGGAGGGGGCACATGGGTGCAGGAAACAGCACACTGGGGCCATCACTGCGACCCCTCCCAAGACAGAGGTTGGCCCTGCAGCACTGCTCTGGTAACAGAAAACCGCCTGGTTGACTCCACCAGCCAACAGGAGCTACCTCTATAAAAGAAAGGATTTCCTAATTTTATATGCAGAGTTATTTTGTAATTCATCCAAACACTAGAGTCCCACACCTATGATATAACACAGAGTAACAGTCTTCTGCATTTTGGCTTGCACAAAAAAAAAAAAATTGTTTCTAATTCATGTAAGTAGTATCTTAATACCTATAACCACGTGTTATGAGTTCAGCCTACAAGTGAATTTTTCCTTAAACTGCATCAGTTAATAGTAAAATGAGCAGGCAGTGAAATTCAGAAAAAGCACAGGGAACAGTTTCCAGCACACACACACACACACACACACACACACACACACACCACCACCACCCCTGCCTAGGCTTTCTCCCATCTGAGCTGCTTTAGTGCCAGTTCCTAGGTGCCTTTCCTCCACCACGAAAACTCTGGGTGAGTAGGTCTGAGCCACCTGCTCCGACAAAGTCCCTACCCTCACCCCCCCCACCAGGTGCGTCTGACAGGTGCCAACATCTGGAACGCCCTGCCTGGAGCTCAGCTGCTCTGGGCTGAATGCATGTGTCTCCGGATCCGGATCCGTAGGCTGTTGAAATGCCACTCCCCACCCCCAACCAGTGGGACCCGGTATTTGGAGAGCCTTTGGGAGCGATTAGGTTCAGATGAGATCAGGAGGGTGGGGCAGTCGGGATGGGGAAGAGGAGACTAAGGCCCTCCCAGCCCTCCGCCCCTGCTCTCCTTCGGTTGAGGACAGTGAGGACACAAGAAGGGGGCCACACGGAAGCAGGAGGTGGACAGTGGACCCGTGGGCACCTGGACCTCGGCGTGCCTCCAGCCGCTCAGCAGGGAGTGTCCTGGCAACCTAAGCTGACAAAGACATCCTCTGATCCAGCCTCCCCATGGGGCAGGAAAGGGAAGAGGTCAGAAAGAGGTGACAACTTCCTCGCAGCACAGACAGGGGGACGCGAGGGTCTCCTCCTCACTACGCCCACTACCAGGATCAGTTTCTCATCACCAAATGACACGGCCATTTCTTTACCAACATGTCGTTCAGACCAGCAGGACCTAGAAACACAAATCAGCAGCAGTGATGTCTCCTGACTCCTCTCTAAGGTTCAAATCAGGGTCAGACCCAGAAGCCCCCAGAAAGGGACACGGCCCTGAGCAGCCCACAGGCCCCAGGGGGCAGAAGCAAGACAAGGCGAACTGCACCCTGTGCTCGGGTTCCCTCTGGGAGGAGAGCGCCCAGGGCTTGGCCTCCATCCCCACCCACAAGGGGACACATCTGTGACGACCACACCCCAGTTCACCATGACTCTGCCACCAGAGGTTACAGGCATTCTCAGGGCTGAAGACCGAAGCCGTGCAGAACAGCAACAGTGCCCAGGAGCAGCGTAGGAGGGGAGCCTGAGAACTACCAGGCAGAGTACCCAGCATACCCGGGACAAGCAGGAAGAGCAGGAACACAGCCAGACAACAGTAGAAGCACTGGCAGTGTAGGGCCTTACATAGTGCTCAATCCTCAGTATGCAGTACTAAGTGCTCAGTACTAGGTGCTTGGTATTCAGTACTCAGTACTTGGTACTCAGTGACCGCTACTCAGTGCTCAGTGCTCAGCACTTGTCACCGGCCAGGGCTGTTCTCACAACCTTCCAGGTGGTTCCAACGCCACTATGAGATGGGTATGATTATTCCCACTTTTCAGATGAGCAAATGAACATGCTGAGAGATAACCTGTCAGGGCTACACAGCTAATGGGCATCATGGGTGGACTGGAACCCAGCTCTCTCGAGTCCACATGGAGGGGTCCTCAGAGGAAGCAGACACAGCCTTGGGGCTGGGAGCAAGCCGCCACAGTCCCTCCCACGGCCTAAGCCCTGGCTATAGGAGCCTGGCAGCGCCATACAACCCTCCCGGACTGGGATCCAGCCACCAGCAGGCCCCACCCCTCTCCCCTCCCCCAAGTCCATCGTGTCTGGGCACTCCCTCCAGCCACCCACCCAGGCACTTCCACAGCACTAGTTCCACCAGTTCCACCCGCTGGGGGCCACCTCCCCCTAGCTTCCCCTTGGGAACATCTGCGGAAGACCCAACACAGCCCCCACATGATCACACGCACCACGACACACGCTGACCATCCCCGCATCCCAGCCTCACCCTGTCTGATTCATCCTAGCAGCCCACCACCCGACCTCGGAGAAGCTGTCCCCCGTCCAGGACATGCTTCCCGCTCTCCCCCAAACCAAACCGACCTGGGACCTGCCCTCCCCAATATGGCAGGTCCCCAAACGCCAGAGGACAAGCTTGTGGTTTCTTGGGTTACGTAGGCTACTTCCAGCTGACATCTGCTCACATTATTTACCTGCCACTCATGGTGGCCCAGGCTGGGACTGTGCATGGGACTTGGCCAAGCACAGGGCTTCCCCTTGAGGGAGTGGACCCTTCCACCAAAGACCCCACAGCTCAGGGACAAGGATAGTGGCAGGCCACCAATGACTCCCCAGCTACACATCCATACCCCTGCCGCTCTGTGAGCTTCTCCCAAGGAACCCAAGGAGCACAGCACACCCCATGGGGACCCTCCAGGGGTCATGGCCCCCACACACTCTGTTCCACCAAATGGCACCACCAGCTCGGTCAACCCGGGCCAGGACCCCTTCTCTATGCCCCTGTTCCTTCTCCCTTGAGAACCCATTTCCTCTCTAGACAGCAAAGCCCTCCCTCATGGGTAATTCTCTCTGCAGCTACAAACCCATTTCCCACACCCTCCTGGCTGCCTACCACCCCACTCGGCCCATCAAACACAGCTTTTTCTGGAAGCACCTCTCTCTCCAAACTGGCCTCGAGCAGTCCCACCGGGCCACCAACAGCCCCACACAACCGCATCCACAGACACTTTTCACCCTTCATTCCCTGACTTCTCAGCAAACTCCACACACCAAACCTCCTGGGCTTGCCCCAAGCATGGGGGCCCCAAGCTCTTTCCCCTCTGCCCCAAGCAATCAGACTCCTCAAGGCGGGGGTCTCCCACATGGTGATCCCCCACCCATACTCTCCTGAAGTTCAGGGGCACCTAAAACTCAACAGTCTAAACAAACTCTTCCCCAAAGCTGCCTCTCTCTCAGTGACAGCCCCGTGGCCTCCCCAGACACACGGGCAGGAGCCACCACAAGCAGGGGCTCCCAGAGAGACTCCCCAGGTCCTAACCAGGACGTGCAGACATTCACAAAGAGGTGGCCCCAAGAAAAGGCTGTCATAAACAAGGACCAGTCACGTGAACAGAGTCCACAAAGCCACAGACCACACAGGACGGCCCCTGAAGCAGATGGCCTGGGATATGGAAACGGGCGCAAAAGCCCTCAGCCACCAGGAGGGTCAACCCAGAGCTGCCAAGGGGAAAAGTGGGAGTGGAGGGGAAGAAAACACGTGGGTAATTCAGGGACGAGTTTCTCCGCTCATCTGTCACTACATCACCTACAGAAGGCAGCCAGAAAGGGCTCCCCAAATTTGTAGGGTAGATTTGGGTCATACGACTTAAATTGTACATCATACGGAAAACACAACATTCTCTTCAGAGGACCCTGGAGGTGGCTGAGACCAAAGCCAGGCTTCAGCATTTGGTGGGATGTCTAGTTTGGGCCTAGTTTGATGTTAGAAAAAAGTGGAAAAGGGGGACCGAGAGAAAGAAACTGGAAGAAAGAGCAGAGCGGTCCTGCAGTCAGCAGAGCGAAGGGAACACTCCCCAGCCCCATCCCTGTGATCAGCTGATAGGCCACTTGCTCAGGCCCCACAGACAGAAACACAGCAGTTTCATTACAAGCCCCAAACCACAGCCATGCCGAGTCTCAGGGCGTGGTCTGCAAGCTTCTGCAGGAGCAACAGGTTACCACAGCCCCAGTAACAGCTCCAGTGATAGGGTGGGTGGAGGATGGATGGATGGATGGATGGATGATGGATGAATGGGTGGATGGGAGATGGATGAATGGATGAAGGATAGATGGGGGATGGATGGGAGATGGATGGATGGATGGATAGATGGATAGATGAATGGATGGATGGATGGATGGATGGGGGTTGGATGGATGGATGGGGATGGATGGGAGATGGATGAATGGATGAAGGATAGATGGGGGATAGATGGGGATGGATGGATGAATGGATGGGGGATGGGTGGGGATGAATGGGTGGATGGATGGGGGATAGAGGAGGATGGCTGGGGGATGGATGGGGGCATGGATGGGGGATGGGTGGCTAGGGGATAGATAGGGGGTGGATGGAGGGATGGCTGGGGGATATTGGATCATGGGGAATGGATGGATGGATGGCTGGGGGATAGATGAGGGATGGATGGGTGAGGGATGGACAGATGAGTTGGGGAATGTATGCAATAGATTAACTGAATTCATTAGTGATAATGTTTGCTCAATAAAACCTGGTTGGTAGGTTGGTCCAAAAATTAACAGACCCTTTCCCCGAGCTACAGAAAAACAAGAACCTTTAAAACAAAGAGCCCACCAAACGCTGAGCAGGGCAAGTGAAAAAAGTCCCATCAGAGTTTTAGAGAGATGAGACAGGTCCGGTATAAAGGGACAGAATCTGCTCGAGAAGCCATGAAAACAGCAGAGCCGGGCCTGGGAGGCTCTGCAGCTCCCCGCCTACATGCTGGGGCACAAGCATGAGAGTAGTGAGAAGGCAGCAGACAGGTAAAGCTGGGGGTGGGGGGCTCCCAGCAGGATACCAGTGGCCATGCCCCCAGTGCTCCCCAGCCTGCCCATGCTCCCCTCCCCCAAAGGGTGGCTGGCACCTCCATGACTTGAGGGGAGTGAAGCGATGTCGATGTCGTTAATCCACATCCCCAAGACCTCAAGCTTCCTGCAGCTCCAAAAGGTCAGCGGCGGCCATACAAAGCAGTGTGTCCAACCTCAGTCCATCAGCATCAAGGTCACTGGAGAACAAGGGCGGCACAGAAGGGAGGCAGTCGCTCTACCTCTGAGTCTGTCGCATAGTGACTACCGTCGGAATGAACTAGATACCCCAGACATGGGAACCGTCCCCCACGTGTACCATTTGTTTGACTCCCCGGATTGTGTTTCTTTTTATTCACCCACGATGCAAGCTCTAGGCTGGTGTGGGGCTGAGCACAGACCGCACTCACCCGAACCAGCCGGCCAGACAGGTGTACGGTGGCCGATGCTCCCAGAACAGCCCTCTGGGATCTGTGGCGCTGTCCTGAGCACAGAGAATCCGGTCAACACCAGCAATGTATAAACAACCCCCCAGACATCCTGCAGGGGCGGGCTGAAGCCCCAAACAGACCAGAAAAGGAAAATGTCCCATGCTGTCCGAGAAAGGCTTATTGGGCTTTGAGACCAGAGAAGGAAATTCTTTTAAAAAGACAGCTGGACAGGCAGCACCTGCGGCACCTGCACTCTTCCCCCAAATACCAGCTGCACTGTAACACCTCTGCTAACACAAGAGAGTGAGCTGAGGTCTGTCCGCGTGCATTAAATACCCAGGAGCATTTCCTCCGCGCAGGCGCTGTTCTAGGAAGAGGGAACAACAGAGACAACAGGGCCCACCCAGGGGAGCCTGTGCTGGGGGATCTCATCCTGGAGGAACCCATCCTGAGAATCCTGTCCCATGGACGAGCCTCTCCTAGAGGAGCCTGCCTTCTGGCCGCCCAGTAGCAGCGAAAACAGAGTGCAGCAGACTATTTCAGTCAGGGCTCTTGGACTGTGGAACCAGACATTAGAGGACCAGCCAAGCCATTCCTGTGACCTTGGTCACATGATGACCTTGATCGTGGGTATGGTTAAGACCCAGACTCCGCCCCTGGCTGAGGTTTTGTCCAGAGAAATCACACATGAGAAGGGGGGCCCGCCCAGGCTTTCGCTTCCATCCTTGCCGGCACTCCTCCCACCCACCTGAGGAGCCACAGGACCCAGGGGGCCACACTGGACCCCTCGTGGGGCAAGAATGTGCTGGCTCTCACCCCTTGTCACCAGCACCAAGCTCATAGCACCCTCCCCTAGGGAACGCCCATTCTCAGACCACCCACCATCCCCAGGGCCCATCACAGGCCCAGGTCCCTCTGCTCACTCCCCTCCCTGACACACGAGAGAGGTGTGGCTATGTGGGTGGTCTCCATGCTCACGTCTTCTGGCCCCCTGGAGCAAAAGAAGGTGTTCAGTAAGCACCTGCTGAACCATTAAATGTGGCTGACACAGTCTTCCCTTTCTCTAAGTGTTGGAATTTAATGTTTTGTTCATAGCATCTAAAATTTCGAAAAAGAACAAACATGACTTTTGTAATTAGAAAAAAAAATAAAAGTTAACTGAAGTGTGGGACGCATTTTACATGTAATTCTTTGTCATACACAAACAATGGTGGACTTCCCTCTGCAGACCCACATCCATCCCTCCCCACTGCTGGCCCGGCGGGGACGCAACCTTGGGACCCAGTGCCCTATGGTGTGTCCTCTGCCGCCATGGCGTCTGCCCCCTACCCCGCTGGTTCCTGTGCAGGAGACCGTGCCGTAAGTGTAATGGGCTGGCGAGGGCGCAGTGCGTCCTCATGGCCACAGAGCAAGTCTCATGGTGGGCCAGGGGTGAGCAGAAGCCATCGCCCCCCACCCCCTCCCCGTTCACTCCCCCATCAATCAGCAAGAGTATAAGCAACACCAGCTCAGAAAAGAGTAAAGGGATGAAAGGAAGCAAAGAGCAGGTTTCACACAGGGGGCGCTGGGGCGGCCCAGACGGTGAAGCATCTGAGTCTTGATCTCAACTCGGGTCATGATCTCAGGATCACGAGTTCAAGCCCTGCACTGGGTTCCACACTGGACGTGGAGCCTACTAAAAACAAAAGGAAAGGAAAGGAAGAAAGGAAGAAAGAAAGCTGAGAGAAACCCACTCTGGCACATGTCTTGGTTCCCTAAGGGGAAGCTAGGACCCAGCACCATTCCCTGTTCCCAGAACCCAATGCCCCTCTACCCGAACCCCTGAACCCAGCTCCTTCCAGCAAGGGCTGTCAGCCTCACTGCCCAGGTCAGCAGGCAAGAGACCCAGCCTCCCACCCAGTTAAGTCCCAACACCAAGGGAAGCAGGGCAGTGGGCAGCTGGAGTGCGAGCAGGCAGCAGGAACAGTCACTGTCCCCTGCTCAGCTCACCTGCCCCTCCCGGGGGCATGATACAGACCCAAAGGGGTGGTCCTGAGGTTCAAGTGCCAGAGCAGATGGTCACCTGCTTACACTGAAGAAAGGAAATAGCCACCAAAAGAGAGCTCTCAGCAAAGCGGGCACCCGACGGTGAGCACATGGCATCACATGTTTGCAATGCAGGACAGAGCCCGTGGATGGAAAACCAGCCATATGACAGGAAGCAAAATAGCGCAGGAGAAGGGCACGGATATCGAAATGAGGACTCCATTCGGGGTCACATCCCCTGCCCCTGCTGCACCCCTCTGGCACGTCTGGGCACCTCTCCTTGGGGGCACTCACCAGCACCTCCCCCTGCCCCTCTCCACGCCATCCCCACTGTCCGCGTAGGCCCTGATATCCCCAAATGCTACCTTCTTGCCTTGCCTTCTACCTCGGTGCGGGCCAAGTGACAGTGCATGTGAGGTCAGGGAAAGCTGCCGGGTGAGGGATGGGACTGGGGTGACAGACAGGGCTTCTGAGAGATGAAGGGTGAACCTCACAGACCCTCACCTTGAGCAACAGGGCCTCCAGAAGGCTGCTTACGGCCACCACCCTTGACCCTTCAGGGGCCCAAGACGGAGGAGGGCTCATCTCAACGTCGTCCAAGGGAGTGAACACCAGTGCGATTCAAAGAAGGCCCACAGATGGTCCAGAAAATTCTATTAGCCGGGGGGTCGGTAGCTGGGACTAAAGCGTCAGAAGAGGCACATAATGGAAAGTGGACACTAGATCCCAAACTATCAACTGGCAGGAAGCAGGTGAAGACCCACATCCCATAAAAGTATGAGCTGTCGGGGCGCCTGGGTGGCACAGTGGGTTAAGCTGCTGCCTTTGGCTCAGGTCATGATCTCAGGGTCCTGGGATCGAGCCCCGCATTGGACTCTCTGCTCAGCAGGGAGCCTGCTTCCTCCTCTCTCGCTGCCTGCCTCTCTGCCTGCTTGTGATCTCTCTCTGTCAAATAAATAAATAAAATCTTTAAAAAAAAAAAAAAAAAGTATGAGCTGTCTCCCAGGACAAGGGATGGTGACTCAGGACGGGGCTCAGGAACCCAGAAGTCAGTGTGAGAGCTGCTGTCCCCAGACCCTGGCACCTGACTAAGGCATTTTCAACACCCGCCAAGCCCTATGCGCCCCCTCCCCTTGTCCTGAGCAGGAGTGGCCACGGTGGCTAGCCTCAGTCTGTGCCGACAGTGCGCCCTGGTGTGGGGGAGGGTCTGGGAGCCGGCCTCTAGAGTCCAGGATGCGAGGAAGTGCACTCCACGGGCTGCATCAAGGAACCACGTGTGGGAGGCTCATGCATGCCCAGCGCTGACTGACACCATGGGACTTCTGCACCGAGCTGACGCGGTGGGGGGAGGCTCTCTGGGGGAGTGTTGTGCACTGGGAGGGCCACGATGCACTGGGGCCAGGGGCTGGACAGTGCTAGAGCAGACTGACCCGTATTTATACTTACACTGTTACTCAGTGATGCGCTCCTAGTGTCCCACCCTTGGCAGCCCCCTACCCGCGGGGCCCAGGCTGGACCTAGTGCCTCACTTCTAATAACCAGGGTAGAAGCAATGAGAAGCCACTTCCAAGATGACTAGAGAGTCCAGCTTTTGTCCTCGCCATCTCCCTCCCTCACTGCGAGCGAAGTCAGCGGCCAGCAGCCTAATGGCAACAATGTCTCTGGCCAACAGCAAGGTCAGGAGGCCTGCCAGCAGCCACGTGAGGTCTTCGGAGACTACGGCCAGCATGTAAGCGAGCCTGGAAGCAGACCTACCCTCCTTAGCCTGGCTGCTATAAACACAGACAAAACGGCGCTAAATTTATTTCTAGGCAGCAATGCGAGATTAGCTTTCTCACAGGTTCCCCTCAACTAATCTGTGATGAGGCAATTCAGGAAATCCGTCTGCACACACCTGAGATAAACAGACTACGGAACGGAGCAAACCAGCCAAGGACAGTGACCGCACTGGGTGACTATGTAAGCACTGTGACCTCACAGCTAACCATGACCATCTCACTACCCAATGGAGAACACGAGGCCCAGGCACGCTGCCCATGGTCACGGTCATGACTGAATGCAGACTCAGCCGACTGATCCCAGTCTGGGCTCATCAGCACGAGAGGAGCTGACCTCCCGTGAGGTTCTCCTCCTACCAAAATTATTTACCTGGTTCTTGAAGAGTCTAGCTCAATCCCCAGGTAGCTTCATCTCCCAAATTCGCCACTAATCTAAGCTGAGGAAGCAGGTCAGTAGCCAATGAAATCATTTGCATGCATGGTTGTCGGAATAATTTACAAGGCTGAACAGAAGAGCACAATATATACAATGTCCCAGCATTTTGTGATTACACAGAGGTTTTGCGTCGGGCTGCGTCGGGCTTTTTTTAATGCCAGTTCTTGAGGTTTAACACTTCTGAGTCCAAAAAAACCAAGAGATCAAGCCACGAGGGGCTCACATCGGGCTCAGAACTAACAGTGTGCATCCCTGTCTGCCCTGCTGGCTGGGCTCTAGGCTCCGGGCTCCAGGCTGAGCCAGGAAGAGCCAGCCCCTCGCTGAGCAGCTGTGATTAGCAGGGGAGCCAAGTATGCACTCCAATAGTAAAGTGGCTCCTGGAACCAGTAACGACAGCAATGAGAAGCAATGAGCAAAGAGGAGAAAGAAAGAAGTAAAAGAGAGAAGAGACTCAAGACTGGCAAACCCATCAGAAAAACGTATGTACAATAACTACCCCCAGTCTAATGTGAAAAGGAAATGAAATTCTGAAAATTCTACTACGCCGTTGAAGAAATAGTCCTGCTCATGTCATCCTTAGCACAAAGAAAGCTTGAAACACGAGCCCTACACTTACCCAGCTTCCTCCTTCAGAACAGGACACCTGTGCATTTTCATAGCCCTGGGCCCACAGCCCCTCGGTCTCTTCCTGGCCTCCCCTTGGTTTCCCCGCCTCCCCAGCCCCAGTCACAGCTCAGCAGCAGAGGGAAACCTGTGGCGCCAGCAAGTGGCCAAGCGAGTGCCCAAGGCCCTCCAGACACAAGGGCCTGTGGGAACAGGACAGCACCCAGCAGCATGGGTCCATTCCTCCTGCTCCTGGAGTCCCCCTACAGACTGAGGCCCAGCTCCGACACCCCTCTCCCCCAGCGTTTGCCCCTTCCCTAGCACAGGAAGGACAAGAACTAGCACAAAGACTATCATTTAAATTACAAAGGCCCGTTTCACAGGTTCAAAAAATATTCACGCATCTTTCTGAGTGATTCGAATCATCTGGGATGTGAAGTTGACATGGAACCAAATGTGTAGGCTAACCAATTAAGAGAAGCAAATGTTTGCTCTCTCATCTCAAAGAAATACATAAAAATCCCAAGACCTCCGATGATTAAGAAATCTCATTCTCGAATATCAGCGGGGCTCACACCACACACAGAGGCTGGGACAAAGCACCTGCAGCCTCGGGAGACACAAAGACATGCCTGCTGTGACCCAGCAACCACACCTACAACCTGAATTCCCCATGCACACGCAGGGCCCCGGCACCGGCCTGACCCACGGGCTCCCTTCTATAATTCTGTGTTACTCTCCACAGGGCTGGGCTGAACAAGGATACCTGACTGCCGAGGCCAGCCCCAACCTCCGCATCCCCCCCACCCCGAGGCAGGCCTGGCCTCACCACCCCATGACTTCCCACGGCTCCTGCATCATCTGTGTGGTCGCTCATTCCCTTGAAGGCTGTGGAGTGGCTTCAACAGCAGCTCCCGAGAAACAGATGAACAGTGACTGGCGATGGCTCCCGGGGGAAAGCACAGCTCATCAAACCAACGCCACCGCCCACAGAAGGACAGGGGGACACACGGGAGGGCACACAGCCTTGACCCCTTTCGAGAAATCACTCTATCCCCAATGTGCCCTCTCCCTATCCCTTCACAGCTTCTCGGCTCAGCTTGAAGCCCACGAACTCTTCCAATCCCCACCAATCCCCCTGACCACCCTGCAGACCAGGGGACCCCACACTCTGGCCATGTCTGCCGTCTGCTGTCAGCTCAGGCTCGGCACCACACCTTCCACAAGGAGCTCAGACAAGGGCCTGAAGCCGCAGCTCACTGCCACCCAGCCCCCACAGCCAGGATCGACCCCCTCCAGCCCCCAGCTTGCGGCTTCCTCTGCAGCTGATGGAACTGCACTGCTCTTTCTGATTCCAGAAACAAATTCTAGCACAAGAGTCTTGGTATACTGGAGGCAAAGCCGTCTCCATTCCCCCCCCCCGCCCCCCATTATTTGAATTTCCCTTCTTAGCTCTGCTTGGTATTTCTGTGGCAGTTCAACGAGCTGGTGGGTGTAGCAAATAAACAGGACACCTGGTTACATTTTGAATTTCAGATCAAAGACGGGTAAGTGTGAGTCTAGGCATGTCCCGAACACTGTGCAGTACCTTATGTCTGATAAATCTAACTGAAGGGACAGAGAAAGCCGCAGTGCCCATGGCCCCTGACTCAGTATCCCTCAGCTCCTCCTCACTAGGGCCTGGCTGGATCCCATTACCCTCACTGCCCCCAATGTCCCCCCAGCCTCCCTCGGCGATGTGGACAGGGACAGCCCCAGGACAAGAGGGGACAGGCCAAGCCCTGCCTGACCCCCCACGCCTCCCTGCCTCCCCCCAACTCCCGGACACCTAGAAAAACAGAACAAAGGACCTTATTGCAGGCCTCGCATGGGGCATTCTTCCACCCACGGACAAATCTGGTCATTCCCTACAGGGTTCAAGGGGAGCAGGCAGAGAACGTTGTACTGTCCTTGTCTGCTTCTTCCATTAGGGCTGCAGGAAATCTTTCTGCTCTCTGCGTCCTTCTCCGTTACTCCCAGGGAGATAAGGGAGTCTGCAGACACACCAAGTCACCAGCCCACTTCGGCGGGGAATGTGAGAGGGACAAGCCACGTCAGTCCTGCCCCTGGGGAGGCCGAGGGCAGCCCCCGCATGGAAGCCACGGGAGGGGCGAGGGCCAGAGGCAGTCACGTGGGCAGGAGGCCCTAAGTCCCGGTGACCCCACATGGCTCCTCACCTCCTGGGTCCAGGCAGGGCGTGTGTCGTGGGCTACACGGTTGCCCCAAGGACATGAGGCCCTAATCTGTAGAACCCAATGGGAACTCCTTTGGAAACAGGTCTTTGCAGATAGGCTTAAAGGAAGGCTTCTGTGACACAAGATGATCCTGATGTCTGAGTGGGCCCCAGATGCCACCCCAAGCATCCCTAGGAGAGGAAGGCAGAGGGAAGATCCAGCACAAGTAGGGGATGGGTCCCCAGAACCTGGAGGCAGGGACGGGGCGGGACGGCCACATCCCAGCTGCCAGTAGCCTCAGAAGCTGGAAGAGGTAGGACAGACCCTTCCCAAGAGTCTCGGAGGGAGCCCAGCCCTGCTCACACTAGGACTTGGCCTCCTGGCCTTCAGAACCGCAAGAGAATAAATTCCTGCTACTTTAAGCGCCCCCTGTCTGTGGTGCTTTGTGATAAGAGCCACAGGAAACTAACAAGGGGGGGGGGGCAGGGACCCCATCTCCTCCAGGGACCCAACCGCCCCATAAATGCTTAACCCCACAGACCTGGCTTCTGGCTGGACTCCAGGCAGCTAGGGGCCCGGGGCTCTGGTGAGCAGGGTGGTCTGGGCACCTCACCCTGCCCCAGTACTTCCTGGGGAAAACATTTCCTGGGTTCAGCTCCTCTGGACTACACTTAAGAGGAGTCACGGAGTGCATAGCCTGCCTAAGGGTAGGAGCCTGATGAAGCTGTGCTCTGTAGGGACATCTGGGGGGCTCAGCCGGTGACACGTCTGCCTTTGGCTCGGGTCAAAATCCTGGGGTCCTGAGATTGAGCCCCACCTCAGGCTCCCTGCTCCATGGAGTCTGCGTCTCCCTCTCTCTCTGTTCCTCCCTGCTGCTGTTCTCTCGCTCCCTCTCTCTCTCAAACAGATAAATTTAAAATCTTAAAAAAAATAAAAGTATTCCAAATATTATTTATGGCCCACCTCCAAACTGCTTTGGAAAAATGTGTGTTTGTTATTAGTTAATTATAAAGTCTTCAACGTGAAGGCTAGTTAAAAACTAAAAACTGTAAATGAACAAAACATTCACATCACAAGCAGAACCTCTCAGACTGGATCAATGGGCAGGACTCAAGCATATGCTTTATAAGACGCTGACTCTGAACATCGTAAGAACACACACAGGCTGAGCGTAAAGGACCGAAGAGCCAGGCCAGGGAAACTGTAAATGGGAGAGAGCTGTAAGCGCTCTCAGTATGGGACTTCAAAGGCACCTGGGGGCTCAGTCGGTTAAGCATCTGACTCTTGATTTCAGCTCAGGTCACAATGTCAGTGTGCTGAGAATGGGCTCATGCTGAGCATGGAGACTGCTTGAGATTCTCTCTCCCCATTGGCACCAACCCTCTTCTTTAAAAAAACAAACATCAGACATCAAGACCAAAGCCCTATTCATCAGCAGCATCACCATCACCAATGTGCGAACTTAATAACAGAGATTCGAACACGTGAATCAAACCAGAAAGAAGTAAAGGTAGAAAGAGACAAATCCAAGCTGTTGGAGATTTGAGAAAACCTTTCTCAGGAACTGTTAGAACAACCCAAATCCCTACCACCCAAACAACAGAAATAATACGGAAGATGTGAATGCTATATGGTGTTTCTTCTAGGTGCCAGGCATAATTTCAGGTGTTTGAAATTAGCCATGTATAATATTGAGGGAAGAAAACCTGGTCTCATGGAGGATATAGTCTCGTGAAAAATACAGGGAGAAAAATAAGAAAACAGAATAACAATTCAAAGTTGTTTGTTATCTTTTAAAAAATAAGATCTTGCATCTCTAAATGAAGAACAAGATTATATTTTTTAAGAAAGAAAAGGGAATTGGGGGGCACCTGGGTGATGCAGTCAGTTAAGCGTCCAAGTCTTGGTTCGGGCTCAGGTAATGAGTGATCTCAGTGCCATGCGATCAAGCCCCACGTCAGGCTCCCTGCTCAGCGCAGAGTCTGCTTAAGACTCTCTCTCCCTCTCCCTCTGCCTCCTCTTCCCACACACGCTCTCTCAAATAAATAAATCTTTTTCAAAAAGGAAAATCAAAAAAGAATGCCTGAAAACCTAAAAGGATAACAGAAATGAAACAACTAAAGGAAGAGCTGGAAGACATGCACAGGCATCTCCCAAGAGTCCAGCAAACATCTGTCTGAGACCAACAAGACTCAGGGATCAGTAGTTCAGCCAGGAGATCCAAACTCCAAATAAAGGGAGTTCCAGAAAGAGAACACAAGACAGAAAGGAATTCTCTCAGGAGTAACAGGGTCCCAGCATGTCCCCGACACAGCGACGACAGCAAGCACTGTCACAGGCTACTTCAGAGCACAGGGGCACGAGGGACATGCCTACAAGCTCCCTGGGGCCACACCACAGACAGAGAACTGAACTCCGAATGGCACCTGTGCTAGAAACCAAAGGCAGTGAAGCAACAGTTTCAAGATCCTGAGGAAATACTTTTCAGTATTTCAATAGTCTATATCCAGCTAAACTAAAAGTAACTGAGGAGCAAAGATATTTTCAAAATAAAGACAAAAGGAATATCTACACTGGGGTGCCTGGGTGGCTCAGTCAGTGAAGTATCTGACTCTTGGTTTTGGCTCAAGCTACAGTCTACAGGGTCACGGGCTTGAGCCCTGTGTCAGACTCCGTGCTCTGCTGGGAGCCTACTTGTGATTCTCTCTGCCTCTGCCCTGCCCCCTTCAATAAATAACATCTTTTTTAAAAAAGCAGTATCTACATGATAGTCATCCAGAGACTGTCCTTCACCAAAACAAGCATCGAGCACAGGCAGAGGAGAGAGGGGTCCAGAGTGCAGGGACCAATACAGAGGGAGAGCAGTCCAGGGAACCTTGTGCAGTAGCCAGCCATGGGCCCCCCAGGACAGGAACAGACTGGGGCAGGACGCAGGACTCCGGGAGAAGAACAAGAAGCATGGCCATAATAGGGGTGTGGAGGGACGCGTGCTGGGTGTAAGGCAAGAGTCCTTCCATAGGTGGGTGACAGGGCTGGGCAGGATAGCAGCAGTGTTGGGTGTCCGTGTGTTGGACTGGGGGGAATGTGCTGTGTGGGCGTGTCCACCTATAAATGACAAGAAAAAAGATGGGAAAGGATTTACCTTGGGGATCACCACAACTGCATGGTTGGGGACAGCAAAGCCACTGGGCGGGAGATGGAACGAGAGCAGAAAGGACAAACTACACGTCTTCTTTGGGAAGGTTTAGACTCAAGAGCTCTGCCTGGAGCACAAGTCCGAATCAACCTGGCGAACCTGAGAACTTGGGCTGGATGTGGGGACATGGGGACGATCATGGGAAAACTCGTGTCTACGATAAAATCACGTGTGCGTGCGTATAGGGTGCACTTCTCAAGAGAAACTAGTTTTTATCAGATGGGGAAGGGAGTAGGGGACCATCGCCTCCCAAAAGGTAAAAGCAAGTCCTCTAGCAGCCTTGAACCCTGAGCAGGGCTTATCTTCTTCCCCAGGCCACCGAGAAAGGTACGGGAGATGGCCGCTCCTCAGCAAGGAGAGGGAAGACCCAGTCCTCCCAGAACTGAAGTCAGGAGCATGGTGGGAGGCTAGAATGGTCCCTTAGGACTCGGGTCCTAGCTCCCCAGACCGTGAATGTCACCTGAGAGGACCCAGGGACTTGGAGTTGTGATTACATTCCGGGTCCTGTGATGAGAGAGGACCCCAGGTCTGAGCGCCATCATGGGGGTCCTCTCGGGAAGGAGGCAGAGGGAGGGAGCTGGGAGACGGGGGCAGGGGAGCAAGGACAGAGGACAGCCTCCAGGAAGCTGAACGGTCTCAGCCCCGGGACACCCCTGTTGGACTTCTGCCCTCCAGCAGCTTCCATCGCTAACTGTGTGGTCGCTTGTCACAGCAGCCATGGGAAACTCAAGTGCCAATTAGAAAGTAAAACATTTCTGGGCATCCCACCCAAGGCAAGAAAACCATGAGCTGTGACACGTACAAGACAGGTCTGTCTACACTCCACTCCCTTCTGCACCCACCCGCCCCCAGAGTGTGAACCACCCCCGTCCACCGGCACTGCTTTTCCTGCATCCTGACTGTTCAGCTTGGCCTGCTTCGGGCACAGACAGACGACTGAAGATGGTCACCAGAAAGCCAGCTCAAGGCCACCTTCGTCAGAACCTCCTGGGGAAGCAGGCAGCACTTCTGTCCCTTGTGTCCCGTAGCCTCTCCCACAGCTCCTCCATTCCTCCTTTGCCTGGCCACTGGCCCCCACCCTTATTCTGGCAAGAGGGGAGAAGGAGGCCTGCCCTTGACCCCAGGGCCACCAGCCCACAGCCGCCTTCCTCTCTGCCACGCAGGCCAGCTCGGTGCCTCCCTTCTCACCGCGACCCACCCCATAACACTGCCACTACGGTCACTCCCCACGTCCAGCCCAAGTCCATGGGCTTCCCTCCAGTCACCGTGGCCTCCTCTGCCCCATCCATCCCAGTGGTCCCAGACCTCATCACCAGTCAGCTAGTGCTCTTGCTATGGGCGCCCAGGCAATAGGCAGCCTGCCTGAGACGTGTCCCTCCAGCCCGGGTCCTGAGCCAGGCCCTTGTGCCACCGTCTCTGGTCCTCAAACCCACTGGGTGAGGTGGCATTTTCATGAAACTGCACACGGTGACAATTATGTCTCTAAAGTGAAACTGTGACCACATTCTCTTACTCCTCGCCTTCCACTCACAGCATGTTCCAGACTCCAGGACCACTCCCCGTGCCTCACCCCAGCCTGGGGTGGGGGGTGTTACCCCCCCCACCGCGCCCCTCCTCTCTGGAGCACACACTCCTACAGGACCCCCAGCCTCACACTGGCCCCATTGCGACTACAGAATCACCGACACTGCCTGCTCCCAGGGCCTCAGACACACCCCTGAGAATCCTGAGGGGCCCATGGGTGGGCACCATTCCTACGCCCATCCACCATGAGCAACAGAGCAGGTAGCCACCTGCCCAAGGGCTTATCCCGGAGCATGGCCAGGCAGGGCACACGGGGGACCTCAGTCTATACCCCATGACTCCAGGGCTGCTCGCTACTTACACCCCACAATTCTGGGCCACTCTGTCTATACCCCACAATTCTGGGGCTCTGTCTACACTCCACAACTCCAGCACAGCTGTCTACACTCTACAATTCTGGTCCACTCTGTCTATACCCTACAATTCTGGGGCTCTGCCTACACTCCATGACTCTGGGCCACTCTGTCTACTCACAACTCTGGCGCTGCTGTCTATACACCACAATTCTGGGCCACTCTGTCTACACTCCACAACTCTGGCGCTGCTGCCTACACCCTACAACTCTGGGTCGCTCTGTCTATACTCCGCAACTCTGGGTGGCTCTCTCTACCCCCAACTCTGCGGCTCTGTCCACACCCCACAACTTGGGAGTCGCTCTACCCACGCCCCACAGCTCGGAGCCGCTCTGGATACACCTCACAACTCTGGGGCTCTGTCTTATTAGGCCCCACAGATCCCAGCCGCTCTGTCTACACCCCACAACTCTGGGGCTCTCTCTACGCCCCACAGCTCTGAGCCGCTCTGTCTACGCCAGGACCCCCAAGCTGGCAGCACAGCCGGGCCAGGGGAACCCGCAGGGCGGCGGCCCCGACGCTGCTTCAGTTAACCGCCGGAGTCGGGATCTCCGGAGGCAGCTCTGCCCAAACAATGCGGCCGCCGGCCGGGACGGCCAGGAAACTCGAGACCCCGCGCGGACTCGGGCCCCGCGGCGCCCCGGCTCCAGCCCAGGACGGGGCGAAAGCGGCGGGGACAGAGGCCCGAACCCCCGGCCCGTCTGCCGCCGCCCCGCGCCCCCCGGCCCGGGCCCTCGGGTCCAGCCAAGGAGCGACGGGCCCCTCGGCGACCCCACAACCCAGGCTCCGGGCGGGGTCCGCGCGCGCCGAGCCCACGACGAGTCCCGGCGGAGGCCCGGGAACAAAAGGAGAGCGGCCGGCGGCCCGGCCGCCCGGGGGCGCGGGGTTGAGGGGCCCAAACAAGCCGGACGCCGGCCGGACGCCCCCGGGCCCCCTCCGCCGCGCTGGGCGGGGGCGGGGCTGGCGGCCGGGCCGCGAAGGGCGCGAGCGCGCGCCCAGAGAAGAAAGAAACGGAGGCGGGGCGGCCCTGCGCCCGGCCCGCAACCTACCGGCCGCTCGCTCCGCGGGCGCGATCCGCTCCGCCCGCGCGCAACGGTCGCTCAGCCGCCACCGCCCGCCCGGGGGGCGGGGCTCGGGGGCGGGGCAGACAGGGAGGGGCCTCCTGAGGGCGGGACCTGCGGGGTGGAGAGAAGGCGTGGTCTCTAGAAGCGTGGGCGGGTCTCGGGAATAGAGCGGGAGTCCTCGGTTTGTGGGGCGGAGCCCCAGTGGCCGGGCGGAGCCGCCGGGGGTGGGGCGGGCCTACGGAGGCGCCGCCTACAGGGGCGAGAAAGTGGGAGCACAGCTGGGCTTCCAGGGGAAGAGAACGGAGAGAATAAGGGGCGAGGCCTCAGCCAGGGGCGGGGCCAGAGAGGCGGACCTGGAGGGGAGGGGAGGGGAGGGGCGAGGAGGGGCGGGGGGCGGGGCCCGGCCCCCACTTCCATTCCCTGGACGGGACTTCCGCTGCCGGAGCTGAGGTGGTGGGTAGTCCCCGCGGTGGAATCTTTCCAGATCCCCGGCTCGGGTCCTCTCCTTTCTCCCGGCCCCGGTCCCTTCACACCGGTGCCTGGGTCCCCTTCCGTCCCTTCGGGCCGTCCTGCGCTCCCGCCTCGAGTCCCTCTCGACACCACCTCACACCCGGGTCCCCCGTAGACCCGGTCCGTTCCTGCGCCCCCGTGTCCCCCTCCCGTCTCCCGGCCCCGGGTCCCACAGAAGCTGAGCGGGCACTTCCGCCGCGCCCCTGCCCTGGCCGCCCAGCACCAGGGATCCCACACCCTCGGAAGACCTTGATACACATCTAGACCGTAATCCACCGGAATCCTTTTATTTTTAAGGGAGGAGAGCAGATGGGAAGTATGGTGTCCCCTGCGGAGCACGATCAGCCCCTAGTCCTCCCAACAGGTGTGACAGCCAGGCAGTTTCTCCCTGCTGTCCTGGAGGTCCCCTCCCCTCCTGTGGGGGACCCACGGAGACCCTCCGGGGTTAGCTCTCCCCCTGCCTCCTCAACAATCACTGTATCTTTGGAAATTACTTTACCTGGAGTCACAGCGACCAGCTAGAAGAGTTTGGGGAAACTGTCCCCTGAGCATTTGCTCTACTATCTAAGCCTAGAAATAAATCAAGTCCAAGACTCCTGACACAGCCAGCTCCCAAACGTGGCTGGAGCCCCTTGGGCTTTAACTCATCATGACAGATACACCAGCATCACGCGGCCAGCTACCCCCACCTGAATGGAAAAAACAAAGAACGAAGTTAGGTTTCCTATTCCTTCCAGTGCTCCGGGAGGATAGCAAGGGTGATCCTTCCCCTGGGGCATGTGCATCTTCCCCTCAGGGCAGATGAAACACCTGGAGAGTGGACTACACTGTGAGCCTCACACAGGTGATGCTGGGAGCCATGGGGGGGGGGGGGTGGGTCCCAGAGAGCCCCAAGGCTCTGGGCACCTTGGGGGCCGATCATCCCCACAACACTGCTACGGACTGGGGTCAGGCCTCAATGTGTGGATTTCCAGGGTACAGTGCGAGGGTGTTAGCAGGTGGGGCCCTAGGGACGTGATCAGGTCATAAGGGTAGAGCCCTCATGCATGGGATTAGTGCCCCATAGAAGACACCCCAGGGAGCCCCCTTGTCCTTCCAACATGTCCATGAATCAGGAAGCTCTCACCAGACATGGAAGCTGCTGATGCCTTGACCATGGACTTCCAGCCTCCAGAACTCTGTTGTTGATAAGCACTCCCGCCCAGTCTAGTATTTTAGTTATAGCAATCCAGAAGGATTGAGACAAGCACCCAAGCCCCCCCCTGCAGTCCAAGGGCCAGGGGCTGGAGAGCAGGGGAGAAGCGTCCTGCCCCATCGGAGGCCACAGCCCCTTTGGAGATGATCATGTGTTCCTCCTGCCTCCTGAAAGTCTGCCTGCCTGGTCTGTCTCAGCAGCCTGCTTTGGGGGGACTGGGCAGACTGCTCCTTCCTGCTTGCCCTCGACTCCTCCCTCCTCTCAGGCCTTCTTTTCCTTCAAACCTGACCCTCACTGCCTGCCACCCTCCTGTCCTCTTCCTTTTCAGAACAGATCACCTGCTTTGTTTGGCTTCAGAAATACATGGGACGCCTGGGTGGCTCAGTTGGTTAAGCAGCTGCCTTCGGCTCAGGTCATGATCCCAGCGTCCTGGAATTGAGTCCCACATCGGGCTCCTTGCTCAGCAGGGAGCCTGCTTCTCACTCTGCCTCTGTCTGCCATTCTGTCTGCCTGTGCTCTCTCTCTCTCTCTCTCTCTGATAAATAAATAAAATCTTAAAAAAAAAAAAAAAAAAGAAATACTTCTCTCCCCACTCCATGCTACCCCCTTCAAGTTTTCCTTTTTGGCAGCTTTTCCTTCTGAGTCCACAGAGGGAACCTTCTGGAGGCAGGGGCAGCACAGCCTCCAGGCCCTGGGCACAGGTCAGAGGAGCAGAGAGCCGCTCTGCGAGGAGCTGTAGCCTCTCTCTTGTCTTCGGCTTGCTTCTCCACCCTTGCGCAGCGCCCACGCATGTGGCGGGCTTGGATGGGAAAGGAGGCAGCCGTGTGTGGGGTGGTGAGCCGGGGATGTCCAGGAGGCAGCACACGGGGAGGAGAGTGGATGCTCTTCCAGCAGGGGTGGTGCTGAGGGGCTGCTTCTGGGGTAGGCAGCATGCCTGCCTACCCCTGCAGCGTGATCAGGAAAAGTTGTGTGAGACAGACATGTGCCGTGTGTCAGACTGAGCAGGGAGGTCAAAGGGGAAACTGAGTCCGAGCGTGAGCAGATATGTCTTCTCAATTAAGTCAGGTTCCTTCTGCCCATCCGGTGGTGGGCAAGAACAGGGCCATTGCTCCTCACTCTGGTCCTGCTGGGCCCAGGGCTCTGCTCTGAGCAGCCCTCACCCTCGGGGTCTGGCTCCCAGCCTCTGCGGTCCCAGCCTCTGTGGTCCCAGCCTCTGCGGTCGCAGCCTCCACAGCCTGATTCTGGGACAGCTGCGCCTGCCCAGCAGCAGCCACACCCCGGCAGACACACAAAGAAAAGATGTGGCCACAAATCTGGGTGCCCCGTGATCTAGGCTGGCTGACCTACAGTCCCCACTGCAGATGTGCAGATCACCCTGTGCAGAGGGGCCCAGTCCGGATTGCAGGCAGCCAGGTCGCCGACCCCACCGTCGTCCCCTAGCCCCTAAACGGAACATTGGGCAGACACCCTGCCCCGCAGCTAGTGGGACACCCTGGCCACCCACTGCCCTGTGGGTTCAGGGATTCCAGGGCTGGAAGGTCCTGACTCCCTGCCTCCATCAGAGGCAAAGCCACACTCAGAAGGGCCACTGTGTGACCTGTGGTCCCCCCGGGACCCGGTTGCTGCATGAGCCACTTTCTATAGCCACCACATGGGAGGTGCTGGGGAAGTGCTAGAGGGAGTCAGGCCACATGGCAGTGCTCCTGACCCAGCCGGTCCATGCCCTGTTCACCCTCCTCTCTGTCCCCTGGGATGCAGGCCCACAGGAGAGGATGCAGCCCCCAGGGTCACAGTGTCCAAGCCAGGAGAAGTTCAGTGGGACGGTGACCTCATCCACCTCACCTACTCTATGACACCTCTCACTGCCTGCTCCCACTGACCCCTCACTGTCCCCCCTCACTGCTCACCTCACTGTCCCCCCTGTCCCCTCACTGTCCCCCTTGCTGCCCCCTCACTGTCCCCTCTCATTGTCCCCTGACTGTCCCCTTCACTGTCCCCCCTCACTGTCTCCTCTGGCTCACTGGCCACCATGAAACCGAGGTCAGTGCACCAGCTGTACTCAGCGTTGCTCTCATCAGAACCGCCCACCTCCTGTGCGCTGAGTGTGAGCACCAGCCCATTCTACAGACGGGGACTGAGGCTAGACCGGCTCTGCAAGAGGTCAGCACTACATGATACCCAAAGCCTGACACAGCTGCTCCCTTGCACCTGGGTCACGGCCTGAGGCCAACCCCACATACGGCCTGGCCCGCCCCCCAAGCCCGCCTTTGCTGTGCAGTCCCTGCTGTCAGCCCCTGATCCCTACTCACAGTCCCAAGGTGGCCTCGGCTGCAGGAAGAAAGCTGACAGTCCAGTTCCCGAGGCCGGTGCTCCAGCTTCCCTGGCACGGGGCCCCTTTGTGCTTCCCAAGATGGGACTGTGGGGCCCCAGCTGAGACAGACAAGGCCGGACTGGGGGCCTGGGGTCCAGCACCCAGCAGACCAAGCTGAGCCACAGGCCCAAGTCCTCTGCTCTGTCTCCAGCCAGGCTCTTCCTGTGGGCCTGTCCTCACGGGCCTGCTGGCCGGTCACCCTGGGGGCCTTCCTCCCACCTGTCAGGGCTCACCTCAGGGTGTCAGCCCTAACACCCTACCCAAAGGGAAGGGAGGACCATGCATGCCCCCATCAGACCTCCACCCCACTTGTCACCATCCTGTCACTTCATAAAGGGGTCAAGCTCCATCTGTCCCATGCCACCCCTGCCCCCAGTGCTTCTGGATAGGGAGGACCATGGCCCACCATCCAAAGGGTAGACCCCAATCACCCACCTAACCCCAGGTGCCCACCAGGCCTGGGGACACTGTCCAGAGCTGGAGAGCAGGACACTCCAGGACGTCCCAGTAGACCAGCCCTGCAGGTATGTCATCCTGCAGGGCCACACACTCAGAGTTTGGGAACCATGCCTAAGATACAGGGCGGATTTGCATTTCCAGAAGGGAGTGGCCCTGATGCTGGGAAGTGGGGACAGTGACCAAACCTCAGAGACCGACAGCACCTGGGGGAGCAGCAGCAGGGGATCTGGGGGCCAGGGAGAGGCGGGGCTCCCGGCACAGGAACCAAGGGGACAAGTAGAACCCGAGAACGATAGGGCCCATGCGGGAGCCAGAAGGGACACCAGGGAGATGAACACAGGACTTCGGTGTCCCAGCCCAGCCCAACTCACACCTACCCCCCTGAATCACTCTGGCTCTAGCTCCCCCCCAAGGCCCTCTCTATCTTTCTGGGGGGCAAGCCGCCCCTTCCCTGAATGCCCGCTGACCCCGCCCGTGGCGGTCTGTGGAATTCATTAGGGCCAGTGAACAGGGGATAAGTCACATGAAGCCTGATGTTTTTACCCAGAACACATGAAACTAATTAAATAAAGCATATTGTTACTAAATGGAACTTGTATTAATTAGGGACATTGTTACCAAACAGAATATGCATTAACTACGTAGGACCACATCGTCCCCGAACAGAACCCACACTAATGACCCGGAGCCCATTGTCCCTGCACGCACTGGACTTTATTTCCCTGGGGCCCCCGGGAGGACCATACAGGGGACCGGGGGCCGGGGACAGGGAGGCCCCCCAGGGAGGCCCGCCTTGGGCACGGTCACGGGAAGGAAAGGGAGTCCCCAGCATGGTGTAAACACCGCCCTCCTGGACAGACCTGGCTTAGTGATGTCTCCTCTTCTTTGGGGGAAACGTGTCTTTGGAGAAAGAAAATAGGCATGAAGTAATTCAGGGAGCATCACCTCCAAATAGGACGTTGACAGCGGGAGACATTTCTAAATGTTGCGCTTTGAGCCCTGGCCCCCAGCGACTCCACGGTGACCACAGGCCCCTGGCACGTTGCTCCCAGGGGATGCAGTGGCTGCTGCCTGCAGCTCGCTTTTTTCCCCTCACCGTGAGCAGGCAGCACCCAGAGGTCAGCTTTCAGATGTGAACGTTTAGATGAGGAGAGATGAGCGTTCTTTTTAATAAAAATGGTGGATTCCTCTTTCTGAGTCACTGACACGGCAAGGTACCAGTCTGGCCCTCGCCCTGCAAGACCCAGGTCAAGGCCACGTCCCAGAGGAAAGGGCTCCAAGCTGGGCACAGAATGGCCTTCGGCCACAGCCAGTGAGGTGGCACTGGGTGCTTTCCCCATGGCGACCTCCTCATCCCCTGCAGCCCCACACGTGCCCATTTACAGGTGTGGAGACTGAGGCCAGCCGCGGATATACCACTGCCCAGCCTTCCCCAAAGCCACCTCGCTGGTGGCAGGGGGCAGGCAGGTGGGCAGGGGTCTCCCACCATCCCCTGCCCTCTCACGCACTGCTAAGGACAGAGGAGGGTTTGGGAGCTCTTTGGGGTGAAAGTGTGACCTTTCCCTTTTGGGGGGCCCCTCATCCAGGTGTGGCTGGGCCTTGCTGGATTTGGGTGGTGGAAGTCCTGTGTCCCCAGAGCCCCCAGCCCAAGGCCCTGCCTCCGTGCCCTTCATGGCTAGCAGGACACCAGTCCTTCATGCCTGGAGGAAGCAGGACCCTTCTCCACACCCCAGGTCTTCTGCTCCCGATAAAGCCGCCCCAGCAGGCCACCTACCCAGCGCCTGGTGGGGACAGCCAGCATGGATGGCTGCAGCGCCAGGCCAGGCCCTACAGGACCCTTTCCGGCCTGGAATACATGGTGTCTGTCCAGGGTCTCTGTCTCCTCCTGGAAGACTGGGGAATTCTTCCAAGCCCTGGGCCCCAGTGCTCCCAAGGGCAGACCTCACACACTTTCTGCCTCACCCCCTCTCAGATCTGCAATGATAGGCAGGCTCCCAGGGGTGCCCCTGGGCGACAGGACTGCACTAGCTCCCGGCCCTAGGAGGGATGAGGCCTCAGGCGCAGGGTGCTGCTGGCCCTACACTCAGAACACCCTCGCCTGGCCACCCAGCAGAATGACCGCAGGAGGCCCCCGCTCCTCTGAGGTCTGTCCCAAGGTCCCAAACTGAATAAACTAGACAGAATGTCCTGGACAAAAATTCCTATAAAACCACAAAATTGAAAAGACGAGCTGAAGCGATGAAGTCTTTTTCCCCAATTATTTTTAATGTGGTAAAAGAGACACACAAAGTTTACCACAACTATTGTTAACTGGCTTTAAGTACATGCATAATAGGCAGCCGACCCACCCTCCAGCCCAGAACTCCCTCCATCCCGCAAAACTGAGCTTCTGTCCCCATTAACACACTCTCTGTCCCTGCCCGCACCTGACACCACCATTGACCTCTCTGTGCTTTGATGGCAGGGGCCTCCTGTACGCAGGGCCACCCAGCATTTGTCCCTACGGGACTGGCTTCGTTCACTGAACATAATGTCTAATGTCCTCCAAGTTCATTCACGTGGCGGCAGGTGTCAGTGTCTCCCTCCCGGTTAGGGCTGACTAACCTTCCATCGTGTGGATGGACAACGTTCTGCTTCCCATCCATCTGTCTGTCCTCAGACACTTTAACTACCGTGAATAATGCTGCTGGGAATATGGGTGGACCTACGCATGTCGCATTCCTGCATTCAATTCTTTTGGGGATGTACCCATGCAAGAGCATGAGCGGGTGAGAGGGGCAGAGGGAGAGGGAGAAGCAAGCTCCCCACTGAGCAGAGAGCCTGATGCAGGGCTTGATCCCAGGACATTGAGATCAGGACCTGAGCCCCATCAGTGTGGTTCTGACTTGCAATTCCCTGAGGTAGAAGAAACCAGGGCCATCCATAAAATTCTTAGAGCAAATATTTATAGTGGGAAAAGAGCCACAGATTTTATATATCATGTTCAAACATTATTATGGGGTTGTACATGAAACGTTATCACAAAAAATTCGGCAAACTAATCTCATCATAGAAATCACTATTAACAGCAAGATTTTCACTAGACCTTAAAGCAATAGCTAAATTTATGAGATACTTCTAAAGTTCTTCCTTCCAATTTGTTAACACTGAGACATTGTTTCAGAAACACCCAAATGTTTTCCAGTTTATTCAAATCTCTCATCAATCAAGATCATGTCTTCACCTAAACTGACAGTAACTATTCTCTATGGAATTGGTTGAGATTATTTTTAGGTGAATCATCTCCTTCACCTTCATGCAAATGATTTCATTTCCTTGTTCTGATTTCCTTACATTTTCTAGAATGCTATTTTTATTGCTTATTTCACAGATGGTTTGTTTTTGTTTTTTTGTGGTGTTTTTTGAGAGAAGTTATTATCTCTCCAATTTTTAAAAAAAAAAAGGCTTAATTTTTAAAAACATTAAGTGGTCAATCTGGTTTTTTTTTTTCTTTTTTGGCAAGCTTTTCTTAATATTATCAATAGCAATGGACACACCAAATGACCGCGACAGAGCAAACAATTCACTTTCCTCAGAAGACCACGGTTCCTCCTCATCTGAGGTTAATCTGCTATTTTACTTAACTCTTCCATGCAGCTGGAATCTTGGGTGAATTAAATCTAACTGTTTTAACAGCATCTAGTTGACATTCTTTTTGTGTTTCTGAGGGCGATTGTAAGGTCAAATATGATACATGTCCCATCAAGCGTTTCCGTCTTTGGGCAGATGCAGAAACTATCAGCTAGGACCCTTGAATTATTCCAGAGCATATCATCATTGTTGGCATCCTCAAAGCCACGTATCACAAGTTCAGATTCTGTGCCATAGCTGGCACAAAGAAGGCTTCTGGGTTTCTGGCCAGAATTTGGGCTTGTTTACCTTTTCCTTTATGCATTGTGATAGCACCATTATTAGTCTTCTCTTGGCAGTTTTTAAAGTATTAAATGAAGGCAAAACTGTTTCATTTGATTTTTTTTTAATTTAATGGACTCTTCTTTAAGTAAAATGATTCACAACCTCCACATTCAATGTCAATGCCCAGTAGAGGTAGGCCACTTCACCATTCAGTCCAGCCCAACACACATGGGAACAGAGAGTAGTATGAGTGCTCAATAGTGCAAAACCGATCCTCAGGTGCTATTGAAACTGTAATGAGTGTTCTCCTGACTTCTGAGAACCTCTGGAAACAGTCACAAATAGAAATATGAAGAAAGGCAAGAGGAATGGCGCCATGCCGAAGCAGTATTTTAGGTTATGAGAATCTCTGGCATTCACTCCACCTGAGAGGGAGGATTTAACAAATGTACTAATTTGGCTTTTCCATCAGCTGAAGCACTTTCAATGGGGAACATAATGAATAAAAGAAAATGGGACATCGCCTTCCACCTGGGATGTGGATGCAAAAGACTTTCATTCCCATAGTGCAACGAAGAAAACAGGGGGAAAAAATTGTACTTTTCTATGGAGTTAGTAGGCCAATACAGACATTTTAATGAACTGAATTCCTGAGAAAGATAAGCTCTTCATAGAGAACAGAATGCGGTAGCAACATCCATGCCCGGAGCAGAAGTCTGGTTCTCACCCTGGTGGAAGGAGGAGCAGAGAGGAAGAGAAACAAACACAGTCTTAGATGATAAGTCAGCCCCATTAATCTACTTTCTCCCACCCGGACTCAGATTTTGCAAAGAAAGTAGAAAATAGAGTGAACAGCAAAGTGAGCACTTAGTCTTCCACATTCTGGAAGTGCTGAGACCCCCAGGCCACACCAGGATTAACTCTCAGGTGAACTAAATATATCTGATCAAATTCTAACAAGATCAAAAAGGTGCAGTGGAATAGAGGTAGAGGGCTGGGCTGAAAGTACATGAACGCAGTATAATTAAAGCTGTGTCCCAGCTCCAGAGTCAACTGGACTCTTGGAAGAATCTGAATGGTAAGCCCCTTACCCAAACTCAGGAAATGGCTTGCATTTGGGAGGAAATAGGAACAAAATAAAAATAAAGCATTACATAACAATCTCCACCATTCATCTACACATGATGTCTGGAATGGGATAAAAAATTACAAGACATGTGGGGGCATCTGGGTGACTCAGTCGGTTTAGCATCCAACTCTTGATTTTGGCTCAGATCATGATCTCAGGGTTGTGGGATCAAACCCTGCATTGGGCTCCATCCTCAGTGGGGAGCCTACTTGAGATTCTTTCCTTTTCCTTTGCCCCTCCCCCTGCTTGCACAGGCATCTTCTCTCTCTCTCTCTAATAAATAAATAAATCTTTTGGGTGCCTGGGTGGCTCAATGGGTTAAGCCGCTGCCTTTGGCTCAGGTCATGATCTCAGGGTCCTGGGATCGAGGCCCGCATCGGGCTCTCTGCTCAGCAGGGAGCCTGCTTCCCTCTCTCTCTCTGCCTGCCTCTCCATCTACTTGTGATTTCTCTCTGTCAAATAAATAAATAAAATCTTTAAAATAAATAAACAAATAAATAAATCTTTTTAAAAAGTACAAGACATGTGAAGAAGCAGAAAAATTTGACCCATGTCAAGAGAAAATACAATCAAAATATATAGACCCTAGATGTCCAGTAATTGAAATTAGCAGACATACAATGTGAAAAATAATACAAATATGTAGAAGAATCTGCAGATAAGGATAACTATAATGGATAAAGGTATGGGATATTTTGGAATATAAATGGGAACTCTAAAATTGCAAAGGAATTTCAAGAACTGAACATCACAATATCACATCTGAAATAAAAATGTATTGGCTAGGTTTCTGGACACTGCAGAAGAAACTTCCAGTGAACTTGAAGGCAGATCAGTATGAATATTCCAAACTAAATCACAGAGAAGAAAAGATTGAATAAAATAAAAAGAGCACTTGTGACCTGTAGGATAACATCAAGGAATGTGACATATGTGTAAGTTGAATCCCAGAAAGGTAACGTGGGGAAAATATATTTGAAGAAATATGGCAAATTTTCCTCAAATTTTATTTTAAAAAATCAATGCATAGACCCCCAAATTCAACAAATCCCAAGCAGAATAAATACAAAGAAAACACACCGAGTCACAAAATGTTGAAAACAAAAAACTAATATCTTAAAAGCAACCAAAGGGGAAAAGAGACATATACATTAGTATGATAATAAAAATGGCTGAGTTTTTATCAGGAATAATAGGGAACCAAAGACAAAAGAAAGACATCTTTAAAGACTGGGAAAGAAAAACTGTCAACTGTGAATTCTACATCCCGTGAAAATACACTTGAAAAGGAAAGGCAAAATAAAGGTAATTACAGATAAACAAAAGCTTATTGAATCCATTGCTAGTATATGCACGCTGCAAGAAATGCCAAAAGAAGCTGTTTAAGCTGAAAGGAAATGACACCAGATGGAAACTTGGA
Organism: Mustela nigripes; assembly: GCF_022355385.1. Lineage (NCBI taxonomy): Eukaryota > Metazoa > Chordata > Mammalia > Carnivora > Mustelidae > Mustela > Mustela nigripes. Next base: position 204,398,733 of record NC_081557.1, on the reverse strand, counting down.
TCTATGCAAAGGAATGAAGAGCACTAGAAATGGTAAATACATCTGTAAATATGGAAGACTACACTTCTATTTTCTTCATTTCTTTAAAGACAGTTGAACATTTTTTAAATTTTTTATTTTATTTGACAGTTGAACATTTTTTAAAGATTTATTTATTTGAGAGAGAGAGTGACCAATGGGGAGGGGCAGAGGGAGAGGGATAGAGAGTCTTAAGCAGACTCTGCACTGAGTATGGAGCAAAACTCAGGGCTTGATTTCATGACCCTGAGATCACAACCCAAGCTGAAACCCAAAGTCAGACATTTAAGCAACTGTGCCACCCAGAAGCCCCAAGACAGTTGGACATTGAAGCAAAAATAGTAACAATGTAGTCTGTGTTTATTTTTATAAGTACGTGTAAATTATAATTTCCATTTGGAAAGGAAATAGAACTATATGTTGGAAGGTCTTTATATATACATGAAGTAGAATAGTGTGATTTCAAATGATTTTGAGGCAAATGATACGTATTGGAACTCCCTGAATGAACTCTAGAAAATAGTAAAAGGGTATTGTGACATAAAACACAATAGAGGAGACAAGACTTTTAAATTTTAAAATCAGTTAATCTAAAAGAAAGAGGGAAAGAAGGAACAAAAGAACAAAGAACAAACAGGACAAATAGAAAACAACTTGCAAGAATACAGGTAGATATAGACCTAACTATATCAATTATTTTATATATATACACACACATATATTTTTAAAGATTTTATTTATTTATTTGACAGAGAGAGACAGTGAGAAAGGGAACACAAGCAGGGGGGTGGGAGAGGGGGAAACAGGCTTCCTGCTGAGCCGGGAGCCTGACGTGGGGCTCAATCCCAGGACCTTGGGATCATGACCTGAGCCGAAGGTAGATGCTTAACCAACTGAGTCATCGGGTGCCCCATATCAATTATTATATTACATATAAATGGGCTAAACACCCAAATTAAAAGGCAGAGCATGTCGTGCAGGATTTAAAATATACACTTATGGGGCGCCTGGGTGGCTCAGTGGTTAAGCCTTTGCCTTCAGCTCAGGTCATGATCTCAGGGTCCTGGGATCGAGCCCCACATCAGGCTCTCTGCTCAGCAGGGACCCTGCTTCCCCCTCTCTCTCTGCCTCCCTCTCTGCCTACTTGTGATCTCTCTTTCTGTCAAATAAATAAATAAAAATCTTTAAAAAAAAAAAAAAGAAAAGAAAATATACACTTATATTATGTTTAACAAAGACACACTTTAAATATAAAAACACATTTATATTGGAAATAAAAGGATAGAAAAAGAAATACCATGGGAAAAAATAACCTTAAGAAAGCTGGAGTGGGAGGGCGCCTGGGTGGCTCAGTGGGTTAAAGCCTCTGCCTTCAGATCAGATCATGATCTCAGCATCCTGAGATCGAGCCCCACATTGGGCTCTCTGCTCAGCAGGGAGCCTGCTTCCTCCTCTCTCTCTGCCTGCCTCTCTGCCTACTTGTGATCTCTGTCAAAGAAATAAAATCCTTAAAAAAAAAAAAAAAACTGTAGTGGGGCGCCTGGGTGGCTCAGTTGGTTAAGCAGCTGCCTTCAGCTCAGGTCATGATCCTGGAGTCCCGGAATCGAGCCACACATCAGGCTCCCTGTTCGGCAGGGAGTCGGCTTCTCTTGCTGACCTCTCTCATGTTCTCTCTTTCTCTCAAATAAATAAATAAAGAAAGAAAGAAAGAAACAAAGCTGGAGCCGCTGTATCTTCAAATATTTGAAACAAAAATTATGAGAACTATAAGGAGACAAATAATAATAGACAAAAGCACACTTATAGTTGAATATTTTAACATTTTCATATCAAAGGTGATGAGAAAATCAGACAAAATAACCAATAAGGATTTAAAAGATTTGAACATCATTAAACAATCTAACCTAATTAACATGAATAGAAGACCACATCCATCAACTACAAAATACAGACCCTTTTCAAGTGCACAGGGAATATTTACCAAGAGAGAACAATATGCTGGGCCATGAAATAAATCTTATTAATTTTAAAGGAAAGAAGTCATCCAGTGTATGTTTTCTATCAACAACAGAAATCAATAGTGGTATCTAGAAAAGCACTCAACTTTCAACAAGTAACAAGCTTCTAAATAATTCACAAGTCAAATCACAAGGGGGAATTAGAAAAAAATTTTTTAAGATTTTATTTATTTATTTGACAGAGATAGAGATCAAAAGTAGGCAGAGAGGCAGGCAAAGAGAGAAAGGGAAGCAGGCTCTTTGCTCAGCGGGGAGAGCAGAGAGCCCAATGTGGGACTCGATCCCAGGACCCTGAGATCATGACCTGAGCCGAAGACAGAGGCTTTAACCCACTGAGACACCCAGGCACCCCAGAAAATGTTTTTAATTGATAGTAATGAAAATACAAGATATCAAAATTTGTGGAATATATAGTCTTATGGAAATAAATTTGTAATTTGAAATGCTGATACTAGAGATGGTTTAAAATGATCTAAGCCTCCATATTAAGAAACCAACAAATACAGAGCAAATTAAAGAGGAGGAAGAAAATAGTAAAAGAGTGGAAATTAATGAAATAGAGAGGAAACCATTGTAAAACAATGAGAGGTGACCGTTGGTTTTTGAAAAAAAATTAATGAAATTTAACTGTCCCCCAGTACGACCATCGAAAAGGAGACAGAAGAGACAAATGACCAATACTAGGAATATCATTATAGAGACCACAGATATTTAGGACATTAAGAAAATAATATGAATAACTTTGTCACAACAAATATGACAACACATAAAGCGGAAAAATTTCTCTAAGAACCCAACAAAATTACGTAAGAGGAAATAGAAAGTTTAGCCCTATATTGGTTAAAGAAATTGAATAATTAAGAACTTGAAGGAGAGAATGCTGCTGTCTACAACTTCACTTTAGGAATGCACCAGAAAGTAAGACTGACTGATGGATACAGAGAAGGATATTTGATTAAGAAAGTAAAACAACATGTTAATCTAGGACATGGAAATGACTGTCATTATCCATTCTTTTTTTTCTGAGTGGTTTAAACTTTTCATAATGAAATTTTAGGTTAAAAAAAAACATTTTCCATAAAGAAATTAACCCATAGGTATATCCCCAGGACCATATGGTGTTGGAGTGAGTAGAAACACTTAAGAAAGAAATACCATCCTTACACACTTTTTCTCAGAAAACAGAGAAAGATGGACTACTTTAGTACTCATTTAATGAGACCTGTATAACTCTGATACCAAAACCTGACAAGGACATCATGAGAAAAACAAATCGTAGACTCATGTCTACGATTAACATGAGCACAATAATCCTTAGCAAAATAGTACTACATTGAATAACATACCATGAACAAGTACGGTTTATCCCAGGAATGCAAGGTTGACTTAATATTTAAAAAGCAATTCTTGGGACACCTGGGTGGCTCAGCTGGCTGAGCACCTGACTCTTGATTTTAGCTCAGGTCTTAGTCTCAGGGTCCTGAGCTCCATCCAGCCCCGCACTGGGCTTCATGGTCAGTGCAGTTCTGCTTGGGATTCTCTCTCTCCCTCTCCCTCTGCCCTTCCACTTTCTCTCTCTCTCTCTCTCTAAAATAACATGAAATAAATAAAATGCGATTGTTCCTTGTTATTCATAACATCAACAAAATAGTAAAATCTTGTACTTATCTCAGTTAATGCCGAGACAGCATTTGTCAAAATTCAACACCCATTTATGATGAAAATTTCTAAATGAACAAACTAAAAATAGGAACTTCCTCAATTTGATAGATTATGTCTGTGAAAAAACCTACAGTTAACATTCTACTCAATGGAAAAAACTGAGTATTTTCCCCTAAGATCAAGAACGTGGCAATGATGGGGCTGTCCTAGCTTCTTTTGACATGGTACTGGAGGTCCTAGCCAGAGGAATAAAACAAAACAAAAAAAGGAGGCCGCTGCCCCCTGTCCCGCCGCCCCCCCGCCGGGTTCCCGCAGCCCAGCCCGGTCCAGCCCGGTTCCCGGGAGGATGAAGTTCGTGTATAAAGAGGAGCATCCGTTCGAGAAACGCCGCTCTGAGGGCGAGAAGATCCGAAAGAAATACCCGGACCGGGTTCCGGTGATAGTAGAAAAGGCTCCCAAAGCTCGGATAGGAGACCTGGACAAAAAGAAATGCCCGGTGCCTTCTGATCTCACAGTTGGTCAGTTCTACTTCTTGATCCGGAAGCGAATTCATCTCTGAGCTGAGGATGCCTCGTTTTTCTTTGTCAACAATGTCATTCCACCCACCAGTGCCACAATGGGTCAGCTATACCAGGAGCACCACGAAGAAGACTTCTTTCTGTACATCGCCCACAGTGATGAAAGTGTCTACGGTCTGCGAAGCTGCTGCCCCTGAGGTGGGGGGTCTCGTTCTACAAAGAGGTGGCCCCCCTTCCCTGACCTCCTCCTCCCCTGGGCTCAACCACCACCTCCCTTCTTCAGGACCTGCACTTCCTAATGTTTGAGGCTCTCCTCCAGCCCTTCCTAGCCGGAGGGCTCCGGGGGAGGTGGCCTCTCGGACATCTCCTCTCTCCCCTTTCTCTTACCAGCTTTCCAACTCTACTTTAGACTTCTCAGTTGTCAATCTCTGTCACCCCCACCCAGTGATTGTTTTGGTTTCTGTTCCCTTTCTAACTGCCCAAGGGGCTAAGAACCCCAACATTCCCTTCCTTTCACTACCTTCTTTTTTGGGGGTAGATGGAAGGGACTGAAATTGTGGGGGGAAGGTAGGAGGCACATCAATAAAGAGGAAACCACCAAAAAAAAAAAAAACACAAACAAAAAAAAGGAATAAAAGGCATACAAATTGAGAACAAGAAGTAAAGGCGTGATTCACAGAAAACATGATTACGAACCTAGAAAACACTAAGGAATTTATTTAAGAAACTATGGGACTGATAAGTGAGTTTTAAGAGTTGTAGGTTACAGATACAAACATCAACAAACAACTGAAAAAAATACTATACTGAGGAATAAATTTAACAGAGGATGTACTAGACTTTGCCAAAGGAAGACATATCACATGTTCATAATTGCAGGACTTGATATTAGTTGGTAACCCATCAATTCTCTTCAAGTTGGTCTATAGATTCAATGCCATCTCAATAAAAATTTTAGCAGGTTTTTGAGGAGGCGGTTCAAATTGACACGCTGATTTAAAACTTATATGCAAAAGTAAGAGATCTGTGATAACCAAAGCAATTTTGGAAAAGAAGAACAAAGTTGGAAGACTTGCACTTTCTGACCTCAAGACTTTCTATAAAGGAAAAGAGTCTACAGTTGTGAGGGGAACGTAGCTGTACAGACCAGTGGCACCGGGTCTAGAAATAGACCCTCTTTTGTTCAGTGAATTGATTTTTGACAATGGCCTCAGAGAAACTCAATGGGGGAAAGTCAAGTCTTATATCTAGTCTTGGAGTAACTGGGTGATCAGGGGGAAGCGATGACAGACTTGCCACTCTGTCCACTACAAACTGAAAACCAGACAGAATGTGTCAAAGGGCTGTTTTCAGACTTGGGACTGTGCCTCTGACACAGGACAGGAGGTCAGCATGGCCTCGAGGTGTGGTGGGGGCACTCCAGATGTGCAAGCCCGCTCCAAGGAAGGCTTCTGTGGGCATAGGCTGTGGGAGCCAGGGATGGGGGGCGCTCTGGCCCCCCAGGGAGTGTGGCATCGGGAGAGCTCAGACCCAAGCAAGGAGGCTGCATCTCCAGGGGGACATGCGCTGGATATGCAGTCCCTTGCTCCACAGGACTGAGGAGTCCCACAGCCTCCGAGTCTCATTCCCCTCCCCTCAGGTACCAGAACGCTCAGCAGGGACAGTCCTCCGCCCACCCCCCCATCCCCGCTTCTCCCAGAGGCCAGTGCTGCCCCAGGCTCATGGATGCAGGCTGGGCGCAGAGCTACTATTCTTGGCTGTAACCTAAGCCAGCTGCCCATTAAAATTCCATGAGTTTCGACGGCTTGAGCTGCAGTTGATATTTCCAATTATTGTGAAATTAAAATTGTCCCTTTGCTTTAAGGATGATTGCCGGCGACGGCAGATGGCAACCCTGGGGCCCCGCACTGTTCCCAGGCAGAGCTTGAAAAGTCTCTGGAAAGTTCTCAGAACAGGAAAAGACAAAGGGTGGTCTGAAAATGAGGGAGGTGGGGGGTCAGGCACGTGGTTGGAATCTGAATTTCCATGTTCTGGGCTCCGGGGACCAGAGCCCCCGCAGCAGGCAGGCTGCTCCCAGCCCCACAGCCGGACTGAGGGGTGGTGCTCCCCACAAGCATGGGCTAGACCTGGGGTTAATTTGGACGCTGACCTTGGGGGTTGAGGAACCCAGGCAGGGTACAACAATGCAGGGGGTGTCTGGAGGCTGCAGAGAGAGGCGGGCTCGAGGGTATGTTGGGGAAGGGACCTGAGGCGACAGCTTGAACAGGAGGGCAGTGTGTCTGGGAGCCCAGGGCAGGCCTCCACAGTGCTCCCTGTACAGAGGGGTGGGGGGCCCGTGCCGCCCTCTGCCCATCCTGCAACAAGGCAGCGGGGTGCTGGCTGCCAAACACGGCCTCTGTGCCCAGCCCCAGCTCCAGAAGGACAGAGCCCAGGAGGGGCAGGGCTGACTGTGGGCCTCTCCCGAGGAGGGGCAGAGCCAGTCTGGGGCTCCAGATCCCTGGCTTCTCCAAGGCTCTCTCCCACACCCGGTGGCCCTCCTGCCTCCCTTCTGAATCGGGTTCCATGTATACAGGGTGTGGGGGGCATCGGCCATCAGGTCCTGCACAACGCCTGCTCCTTTTCCCCTGTTGGGTCCTGACCTTTCCTGAGCAGGACCCCGGCTGCCTCCCAGTATGCCCACATCACTCCTGCCCTGCCGGCAGGTACGTGGGCTTCATGGCGCCTTCCACGCTGCCATGATTCTTGTGGGGAGCACCACAAAGCTCCAGGAGGAGCCCCGGGCCACCTTCCACTAGACGCCCCCACCCCCAGGCCTTGAGGGCACAGGGCCTGGAGAGACTGAGGCCCAGGAGCAAGGCCTGGGATCGGATCCGTCAGGCTGGTGGGCACGTGGGTGAGCATCGGGGCCATTGACCGCGGGCATGCAGGGGCGGGAGGGTGCTTACATGGGGAGCCTCTCTCCCATCTGGGGGCTCTGAGCAACGTCCTCTTACCACAAATCTGTGACCCCACGCACAACACACTCACCCGGGCTCCGCGAGCCTCTCCAGCCAACAGTCGAACCTGAGGAGGGGGCTGTGGGACCCCTTGATCTGCGGGTAGGTGGTCAGAATGTGGGTGACTATGGGGTCTGAAGTTGTGGGGCGGTCTCATGGGACGGAGCCCTTCCCCGTGGGACCTGACGGCAACTCCAGGAGGAGCAGGTCAGGGCTGAGTTAGACTGGGGGGGATCTCAGTTGGTGTCAGACACTTGTTTGATGATGTCTGGGGGAAAACACATAAGAATTGGGTGCAGGATCGTACAATGAAACCCCTAACATCACACCCTTGACGCCCAGCCCTAACCACCCCACAGCCCAGGAGACCCACAGCCCTGATTCCAGCCCTGACCCAGAGCCCTGACTCCAACCCTGACCACCCCCAGCCCTGACTCAGAGCCCTGACCCCCAGCCTAACCCCAGTTCTGATCCCTGCCCTGACACCCAGCCCCTAACCACCTGCAGACTTTAGCGCTACATGGTGTCTCCCTCACTTCCACCTCCCAAGCCTCACTCAGAGCTCATCTTGGACCCCATCTATTCTGGAACCGTGCAGGGAAGGATCCTGGGAAACATGGCTCCCAGCATAGAGAGCATGGATAGAACATTCCAGAACACACAGTGTCAGATATCTACCTTGGGCCCTTTGAGGGGCCTGCTGCAGAAGAGAGAGGGCAGGCCCTGACAGAGGCAGCCCTACCTGCTCTTGGGGGGCAGAGGTGGCCTCGGGTGGCTGGGGAGGAAGCCCATCCCTGCATGGGGTGAGGGTTGCCCCTCCCATGCCCCTCCCCACCTGTGCCACCCCCCCACACACACCCCCAGCCTCAGCTGGCTGGGCCAGGCCCACAGCCCCTGCACACGGGCTTGCAAGGAATGAGCTCCTTTGTCCGTCCTGCCTCCTAGAGGCCCCACCATCTATCGCACATCTCAAGAGTTTTTGAAGCTCTTTGTCATATACCATTTTGGAATTTTATTAATCAAATTAGGCCATCTTATCCTTTTATGGTTTGTCTCATCAGAAAGGTCTTGATCCCAAGTTCATGTTCTTCCAGAATTTCTTCTAAAAGTTTTCCGCTCTTAACATTTACATCTTTAATCCATCCGAGAAGACCCTTGTGGGAGATCAGAAGACCACTGTCCCTGTCTTCTTGCCAGTCACAGACAACTATAGATCCCTGAATATTGGGTGTGCAGGTCTCGGCCCCTACATCTGCCAAATCCTAAGGCTGGATGAGTTGGCCCATTCTGGATCTTTCCCCACCAACACTGGTCTCTCCCCGAGGCAAGTCCACGTGGCCCTGAGTGCTCTGTTTTATCTACGAAAAAATGAAATTCAGCTGAGTACGTTTGAAGATCTAACTGGCTTCACGTAATGATTCATGAACCAGACAGTGTCTTGTCTTAGGAAAGGGTCCAAGGAGATGCACAAAATGGAAGCCATCTGCAGGCCGAAGTGGGGAGACAGGAAAGAATGTGCTGTGTCAGACAAGACTTCCGCTAGAGACATCCTCCCCCACCCAGAGACATTCTCTTCTCCCCAGCGATGTCCTCCCCCAAGGAACATCTCCCCCTTCAGGAACGTCCTCCTCAAGGGACATCCTCCAGAGAAACGTCCTACCCCCAGGGACATCTTAGTCCCCCTGGGACATCCCTCCCCCTAGGGACATTTTTCCCCCTCCCTAGATATCCTCCCCAGCTAGGGGCGTCCTCCCCCAACCCTGGGAGGATTTCCCCTCCCCCAGGGATACGGCCTCACACCTTTTGTCCGAGTGTCCCTCATTCTTCACTCTGATTACAGTCCTCTCTGTTTCCATTGATCCATAAGCACTTCATAGCTTTGGTTGTTAGGAATGGGAGTTTCCCTGTTTCTAACGAGTTATTAATAATGTAGAAAAGAGGAATCTTATGTACTAATTCTATATACTTCTCTCTTATTAACCTCGTAGGGTTTGGTTACTGGTGTTACAATCATAGCATGAGCAAAAACGGATAATCGTTGCCTCTCCTTTTCCAACATTTGCGCCATGATTTTGTCCCTGGCTGCTGCTGACCCACAGTGACAGTCCTACTGGGTGTGGCTCTCACCTGTTTGCTGGTGGGGACAGGGGGTAGTGTCACCTGTGTCCCTTTCCCGGCAAGTCCTGTTACGCTGGGGGCTTTTCAAGGGACCATCTTCGTGCTGCAGTCTGATGGAGTCCCCCACACCGACTTGGTGAATTTGGTAATTCTGCTGGAGGTTCTCCGACTGCAAAGGCCCCCACTTTTCTCAAAGAAGCCTTACTTGGTTGTGGTATCTTATGTTTGCTTGTATTTTATTTAGACTTTCACTTTATTTTGCTATTCTTTTTTTTTTTTTTTTTTAAGAATCAGTTTGGGGGGGCCTGGGTGGCTCAGTGTTGAGCCTCTGCCTTTGGCTCAGGTCAGGTCATGATCTCAGCGTCCTGGGATCGAGCCCTGCATTGGGCTCTCTGCTCAGCGGGGAGCCTGCTTCCCCCTTTCTCTGTCTGCCTCTCTGCCGACTCTGCCTGATCTCTCTGTCAAATAAATAAATAAAATCTTTTTTAAAAAAAGTTAACAAAATAAAAAATCAGGTTGGTATTAAGGCTTTGGTTGGCTCAGACATGAACTGGTATGTTTTCATCTTTTTTAGGGTTTGCAATAGTTCAGACCGCATCTTGGGAAGGCATTTTGACAATTCCTATCCTTCTGATCCTATGACCCTGAACACAGGAATTGACTGCATAATATATACGAGCTAGTTACAACTCACATAGAAAAAAAAGCTAATTAAAAAGTGGGCAGAGGGGGCACCTGGGTGGCTCAGTGGGTTAAAGCCTCTGCCTTTGGCTCAGGTCATGATCCTAGGGTCTCAGTAGGGAGCCTGCTTCCCCCTCTCTCTCTGCCAGCCTCTCTGCCTACTTATGATCTCTGTCTGTCAAATAAATAAAACCTTTTGAAAAAGAAAAAATTAAAAAAACAGGCAGAGGATCTGAACAGATGTTTTTCCAAAGAAGACACACAGAGGCCAACATGAAAAGACACTTAGCAGCACTCATATCAGGGAAATGCCAAGCAGAACCTCATCCCATTAGGATGGCACTCATCGGAAAGGGTGGAAAGAACCAGTGTTGGCGAGGATGTGGGGAAAGGGGACCCACGTGCTCCGCTGGTGGGCACGCAGGCTGGTGGGCCTGCTGCCACACGGGTGAACATGGAGGATGCGTCCAGATGTGCGACCCTCTCATGACAGCCTGGCCTAGGAGAGTTGAGTGCCTGGAGGCAGAAAGTCAGGTACCAGGTGTCAAGGGCCAGGAGTGGAGAAGGGCAGGATGCTGCTCCCTGGGGACACAAGGTCAGTCAGGGAGGGTGGAGGGCAGGCGTGCTTGCCACCGTGGGAACTGACTTGCTGGTTCACGGAACTGATTAAAACAGTAGATTTTACACTGTGTGTCGTTTTCTATATTTAAAAAATTTATGTGGAAATGCTAAGGACTTAAAATATTCAAGTAATTTGTAAAAAAAGTAACAAGGTTGAAAGATGGACAATGTCAGATTTCAAGATTTACCGTAGTTACAACTGTTATATGTTGACACAAGAACAGAAATGATCGCTCACAGACAGAAGGCAGACTGTGGATGGAGACACACACATCTGGGGGCAATTTATCGGTTGGTTTTTAAAGTTTATTTTTTAGTAATCTCTCCACTCAGTGTGGGGCTTGAACTCACAACCCTGAGATCAAGAGCCATTCACTCCACCCACTGATCCAGCCAGGGGTCCCTGGGCAACTTGTTTTTAACAGTATTCCAAAACCATTCAGCAGTGGAGGGCCAGCCTTGTCCGCGGACGGTGCTGTGACACTGGACCCCTCCCTCACCTGGGAGCATAACGTGGGGACTTTCCTGGTCAACTTTGAGTTCCCCTAGACCTGTCTTGTCTGTTTTAAGAACACCTGCTAGCGAGCACATTTCACACAGAGATGTCCACCATGCCACTCCCAAGAGCCTGGAAGGATCTGTCCCTTGGCAGGGTAGCGGCCCCACGGATGGCCCCTGGGGAAGGTGCCTGTGACCCTAATCAGGGCAGGCACAGAGGCTCAGTGTGGAAACAGATGCACATGCCTACTCCCCAAGCGTGTCACCCATGCACACCAGGGTACCCAGGAAGGGCTCACTGGAGACCAAGAGATCTCTGGTTGCCTAAGGCCAGAAAGCCTGGCACCAAAGGCTGTTTTCCAAAAGGAGAGCCGTAACCTGCCAAAGACGGCATGGCCCGCTCCCAAACACGGGTGTCCTCCACCTGTCCTGGAGAGGGTGAGCCAGCATCTTCTCCTGCCCCGGCCCACTCGCAGCTGTGGTCAGAACATCCACAGGATGTCCAATGAGGTGCGTGTGGCTGCCCAGCCCACAGAGGCCAGCACGCCCTCACCCTTGTCGCAGGGAGTGGCCGTGGCTCTGGAGGCTGCCGAAGTCCCACAGCGCTCCGGGGGAGATGACCTCTGCATCTCCGGGATTCTCTCCTCCCTCCTCTTTCAACACACATGCGTGGTTCACCTTGGGGCCCCTGCACCTGCTCCCTCCTCTTCCCCTGCCCTGACCCGGTGGTGGGTCACCACTCTGGATAAACAGGACATTGTGGGGGGGCGGGGGTCCCTGAAGACCAGCAGTGGCATGGAGCAGGGATATCGCCTGGGAAGACAGCGGTGATGGTGACCTAGTGCCCTATGAGGTCCGTGGGGGACCACTGTTCCCGGGGCCTGTGGGTCTGCTCCAGTGTGGGACAGTGGCTGCAAATGGTGTCCCCCATCGACAGAGCTGGAGAGTCCCCCATTGCTCTCAATGATGCATCTGTGTTTTAGAAGCCAAGCCGAGATGTGCCAGGAAACCACACTCCTGGAAGGGAAGGCATCTCCAGAGCCATTCAGGGGATGGGACCATGCTTTGGTCTAGTTACATCTTCAGGAAGTAGGTAGATGACCTGAGGGGGGCGTGTGGGGTCCCACTGGGCCCACCCGAGACGGACAGGGGCTAGGCCTGCATGTGGTGTGAGTGTCTGGGCTTGGAGTCCTGGAGAAGGCAGCTAGCACAGGGTCGGTCAGCGCGGGGACTCCTGCTGGACACCAGGGAGCTCTTGTTGGACAGCAGGACACATTCTTCACGGGAACACGCTTTTCACCTGAAGGGACTTGGGTGCCTCTTGGAAACAGACAGCCATCCCCGCCGGGAGAACAACTCATGTGGTCGTGGTGACCAGAGCCAAAACTCCTGCTTTTGCACTGAGATCAGAAGGAAAAGAGCTGCCCCCACAGCCCCGCGCCTGACCACCTGTCCCAGCAACAGCTCTGCTGGTTAGCAGCCAGGAGAGTGATGAGAGCACATTTCTGTGGGGGTCTGCCATGCCATGGGCACAGAGATGGGCCTGACTCGGTGCAAAGGGATGATGTGCCCAGTGCACGGCGGGGCTCCCCAGGGCACCATATGGACTGAGTTCATGTGGCGACCTGCCTGCACGACAGGGGAGTCCTCCAGGACGGGTGTGCACAGTGGCCCGCAGGTGTCAGCGAAAGATCCCTTTCTTTTCCAAATACCTATCCATGTGGCGTGGGATCTTCTGTGGACAGTTGCATATCCTGTGGCCCACGGAATCGGGAGCTGCTCGGGGCAGCACTGGGGGCAGCCTGCTGCCAGAGATTGGGGGGCGTGTAACACAACGCCCCTCTTCCTGCGAAAACCTTTTGTTTTAGAAAATGTACTTTTCATGCAGTTGTCGTTGATGTCAACATATAATGGGCTTATTGTTATTTTGAAATGAGTATAATTTTTAAGTCTTAGGTTTAATTTCTCATACAGTCGTCTGTTGGGCATCAGTGTTGGTTGTGAGGGTACACAGGAACACAAGTGGTGACATCTTCAGTCCCCCCCCCCCAACACCCGTCCACTCACGACAGGGCCCATCATTCCTCGCAGCATCTGGGCTCCTGTCTCTTGACGTTTTTCTGGTTCAGACAGACAGCACAGCCTTCCCGGTGCTACATGAGGTTGGGTGGTCTCTTTCCATCCTTTGGCCTCAGACTCTTTGCCCCATTCTTTTTTCATATGAACTTACAAATACTTTCTTCAGGGCTTCAGTCGGTGAAGCACCTGACTTGTGATCTCAGCTCAGGTTATGATCTCAAGGGTCATGAGTTCAAGCCCCATGTCGGGCTCTGCCCTGAGTGTGGGGCCCACTTTAAAAAACAAAACAAAAAGCTTTCTTCCATTTTAAAACAAAACCCCACAATGTTACTGAGAATATTGTTGGAATTACATTAATAAAATGATGACACTACTTGGGAGCATTTAGAGGTATGTGGTTTCCACACACGCTCAGGAATTGTTTTAGATTTTACGGTAAAACCACAGCTTCCTTTGTGTTGATCCTGGACCGTTCTGGTTAAACTTGTTCATAGATTCCCTGCAGTTCTCAAGCATGACTATGAGCAGAATATTCCGTTCTCATAATCCACATGTTCAGGGTGGTTTAAAGAGCTCTTGATCTCTTGTGTATCTGCTTTCTGGGAATAGAAAAATATCATCTGAAAATAAAGGTAATTTTCATTTCTTTTATCCCGCTTTTTTTTTTGTTTGTCTTAATGCATTAGCTAAAAATGCCAACGTTAAATAATAATAAAGGTGAAAGGATGCATGTTTGTCTGGTTCCTGATTTCAGTTTTTGGTATTAACAGACGGTCTTGCTGGATCTTATCAAATAGCTTAGCGTTTACCAATATGGCCACATCCCCCCCACACAACATCCTTCTGTAACTACAGAAGAAATCAGAGACTCGCGACAGATACAGTTTATGGAGGGAGAAACATGGGCAGTTGCACTACTGACCTCCGCCAGATTGCGCCTGGCCTGCTCCAGCCCAATGGAGCATGTGGCAGCACCAATTCAGCGAGACATGGAGAGAGTGAGCATGGACTCCATGCTCAGTGAGACAGCTGGGAAAATAAAACAGTGCAAATGACCCCTAAGTACAAAGGCAGAAATGCTACATAACACATGTGCCCGCAGCCTTCCGCAGCTATGGGAACACTGGTGCGCCACAGCCACGGCCACGGCCCCAGGAGCTCCAGGACGGTCATGCACAGCCGCAGTCTGTTGCCACCTAGGTGATGCTCAGGCACAGCCTGAAACCAGCCCCCAGCTCATGTCGGCAGCACACGATGCCCCTGAGGTCTCCGTTGCAGCGGTTGCTGAGGCTTGTCCTGTGCCTACCTCCCCAGCACAGGTTCACAGATGCGCTGCTAGCCAAGACTGGCCTTGGTGGGACACTGGCTATTTTGGCAGAAATTGACAAGTTCACACTTCAGCAGAACCACTGGTCACACCTTCACTGCACTACTGCCTTTGGTCCCAAAGCAGTGTGGCTGGAGTCCCTGGTGTGTGTGCCAGGGGGGTCCCCAAGGTGGCCGAGCTGGGGGGCATCTGGCCCCTCTGGGCTCCATGGCTGCCTAGTCTCTTGCCCACCGCAGCCAGGCCTGGGGTGGCCTCATACCCCCTGGGCGACCACAGCAGCATCAGATGAGCTGGCTGCTATCACACCAGGATGGCTAGGAAGGACTCCTGGCAGGACATCTGCCTTCACCCGGAAGGCGCTTTCCTGGATCGTAAGTCAAACCAAGTCACCAGCCCGGTCGTCTCAGAACCCTGCTGTGTGGGCAGCAATATGCCAGTCCCAGGCAGGGAGCCCTGCATCCCTGGCAGCTGGGAAACCAAAGCCCCAGTGGCCAACAAGACTTAGGAGGAAGCCAGCAGAAAAGAGTCTGGAAAGGTTTTCCTCCTGGTGACAGAATAGAGGCGGGGAGGTGAGCTTGTCCCTTCTTGTCCTTGCTCTTCCCTCCTCGTGTGGCGCCGACCACAGCCTGCTATCATGACTTTGCCCTCCTTGCTCAGCTGCCTCCCCAACCAGAGTGTGAGTGCATGAGGCCAGGTCTCTGTCTCATCGGTGCCACCTCCCTGGGCCCAGAGAACTGAAACATGGTCACCTGGCCTTGTTCTGTTAGTGTCCTCATGGGGAGGCCTTCGGAGGACCCAGCGCTCCGAGGTGAGGGCGGCGGGCTCTCTGGGCTTCGGCCCAGGGTCAGACGAGACCGCCGTCTCCCCTACGGGAGGGTTTCTGCTCCAGGCCTGAAGCTGTCACCGGCCTGTCCCTGTTGATGTTCGTGTTTGGAACTGATCAACCTGTGAGCTGAGAACGTGAGTTCTGCTTCCAGGGAGTCACAAGAAATCACACAGCGAGTATCAAAAGCCACTGCAAGTACCACTGATGGTGACGGTGTTGGAGGACAGACGCCAGGAGTTCTTCTGAAGTACCCGGCTGGAGTGAGACTGGCAGTCGCGGCCTCCCTTCCCCAGAGCAGCCCAGGGTGAGCGGAAGGCCGTCCGTTCCGACCCCGGGCCCCGGCCTGGCACAGATGGCCCACACGGTGTCACCGGCCCTATGCGCTGGACTTAGCAATCATCTTCTCCAGCAGGCTCATCATGCGCTCCTGCAGCTGGAGGCTCTGCACCTGCAGCAGGTTCTGCTGGTCCAGCACGCGGCGCACCTCGCGGCACGTCTCCTCCACGGCGCGGCTCAGCCTCCGCTGCTCCTCCAGCATGGCCTCCAACAGCCGCAGCTTCTTCTTCTGCAAGTGGCCGCTCTGCACCTTGCGCTTCTTCACGGGCCGCTCATCCGACCTGGAAGGACAGTGCTGCGTGGGGATGGCGGGCCGCAGGCTCATAGCTCCGCCTGTCTGACGTGCCCAGCACCGCCCCACCCCTACCCCGTGGTGGCCCCGGGTAGCCGGCGAGGAGGGACTGTGCGCACCGCCACCCTGTGGGACCCGAGGCAGTCCAGTGACCTGGGTCCCAGGGCCATCCAAACCCCCATAGCCTGGCTGGACGGGGCACACCTTGCCACAGGAGCAGCCCCAAACCCACAGACCGGGTTGGGGGGGCACAGGCCTGGTGTGGGGCTCGGTGGAAGGGAGGGCAGTGGCCACACCAGGGGAGAGATGAGAAGGACTGGGTAGACAGGGGTGCTGTGGCTTCTCCCATGGGGACTGGAACCTCTGGCGGTTCCAGGGAGGTGAAGGCAGCGGGTGCTGTAGCTGGGCCCTGTGCTCTCTGATGGGGGGCAATGAGCACCCCGGTCTAACAAGCCACCTCCCACCAGACCCCCCAAGGCTTTGGCCAGTCCCCTTCTCTGGGCCCTGTGCTTTGAAGCAGAGCAGCGCCCCAGCCAACCTCAGAGGCAGGACAGCAGCTCCCTTGCCCCAGCCCTGGTGTGGTGCCTGGGGGCAGCTGTGGATCTGGGAACTGGGTCAGCCCATGGAAACACCTGGCCATAACCCTCAAGTTTCCAGCTGATTCCATCTGGCCATCACAAAGGCATTTTTGTTTGGGGTCTTTGCTGAGAAACCCACTGCAAGGAAGGGGTGCCAGACAAAAGGAGTGGCAGCCCCAGATTTCACACTCCCCAAGACCCTCCTCATCTCACCCCCATCTGACAGACCTACAGCCCATGGCGGAGGAAGAAACAGGGCCACACTCAAATCTGCTCTGTGCCTTCTCTTCCCCAACCAGTCAACTCTCTCCTAGTCACCCCTGAAAGCAGGCCCCAAATGTTCCTCTGGTTCCCCAGGCCTCCATACCCCGGAGCGATGCTTTCTATGCACCTGTCTGTGGGCCTCCCGAGGGCAGGTTCATGCAGCTGGTGCTGGCCAAGCGGGATGTTTATGAAGGACAGCAGAGGGGACAGGTATGCCCACTGGTCTCAGCTGAGGAGCATGTTCTAGGGGCTTAGCCCAATTCCCCTCCCAGCCAGCCTTGCCAGGGCAGGAAGGAGGAAGACCCCAGGTCAGGGTCTGCTGGGGGTGACGGGGAGCCCAGGAGCCAGAAACTGGGGGGCTGGTGGGGGAGCACTTGGTCTTCCTCCGTGTGCCAAACCCCACCCTTCTCTCTCGTGACACTCCCAGCCATCCTCAGACTAAGTGCTGATTTATCCCCATTTTACAGAAGGAGACTGAGGCCCAGAGAGGTCAAGGACTTTCCACACAGCTAGAAAGTGAAGGAGCCAGGAGACAAACCCGGACTATGGACATGACAGCCTGAACTTCAGTATCTCCTGCCTCCCAGTCTGACCAGCCTGTCCAAAACCTCCTTCTTTGAGGCTTCCCCGTCTGACGCCCCCTGTCTGCAGCGCCCCCATCTCAGCTTCCCCACTCTGAGGCCTCCCATTGGAGGCCCCTGTCTGCGCCCCCCCCCCCCCGCTACCGCCCCCCAGCTGCCCCCCCCCCCCCACGTCTGAAGTCCGCCGTCTGAGCTCCTCCCCATCTGAGGCTCCCTGTCTGAGGCCCTCCGTCTGAGGCTCCCCGTCTGAGGGCCCCCACCTGAGGCCCCCCGTCTGTGGCCCCCATTCTGAGGCCCCCCCGTCTGAGGCCTCCTTCTGAGGTGCCCCATCTGTGGCACTCCGTCTGCAGTACCCCCATCTGTGGCCCCCGTTTGAAGGCCCCCATCTGAGGCCCCCATCTGAGGTCCCCCGTCTGAGGCCCCCTGTCTAAGGCCCCCTATCTGCAGCACCACATCTGTGGCCCTCATCTGAGGTCCCCTATCTGAGGTCCCCCCTCTGAGGCACCCCCTGAGGTCCCCCGTCTGAGGCCCCCCATCTGTGGCACCCCCATCTAAGGCTCCCCGTCTGAGGGCCCCCTGTCTGAGGCCCCCTATCTGCGGCCTCCCTGTCCTGGGCGCCCTTGCATACCACCTAGGCCTTGGCAGCCAGCCAGGGATGGCAGAGGATGCCACCGCCCCAGAGCCGCCGCCCCTCTCCTCTCCCAGCCCCCTCTCTGGCCGCCGGGCTCCTGGCCCTGCTGGAGGTGGAGGCAGGGAAGGAAGACACACACTACCTGAACTTAAGGGACAGTAAGCTGGAGGAGCTGTCGGAGCGATCGTCTTGGAAGCGGCCTTCGTAGGAGCACTGGTTATACGGTAAGTACAGAGGGGTGGACTTAGCAGACGGCGACAGGGACGCCTCGGTCTGGGACGTGGAGGGCCCCGGCTGCTGGCCATCCGGCAGTTTGCCATCACAGGACTCGGGGACTTTGGCCAGAATCCTATCAATGGCTAGGTAATAGGGCCAGTCGGGCGGGACGGACTCGCTATCTGTCATGCATTTTAATTTCCTGAAACGAGAGACACAAGAGCCAAGGGTAAGAAACGGAGCTGCTCCCGGCCTGTTCCACCTGGCCCTCGGCTGAGGGGTGCTTGGGGGCACTGGGGGCCCAGGGAACCACTCTTGGCCAGACAGCCTCCCCAGAAAAACTGGCCAGGCTCCAGGGCCAAGGTGACATGAGACAGGGAAAGAAGTCAGGCTGGGGACCTATCCCATGGTGGGCACTAGACTCATGCACCCCAAACATGAGTAAGGTCGTCTGTGAGCGCCGGGGCCCAGGGCTGTGCTGTACTATTTCTGTCCTTGCTGGTCTGTAATTTCTAAACTCCCTACAAGGAACAAATCCTGCTTTTAAGTTAACCAGCAATAATAAAATACATCATTCAAACACAGGAATAAAATCTTGTGATAACTATCATATAAAGCAAATGTAAGACATGATAGAAGGAGTGTGTTTTTCTAAAGAGAATGCCTGAGAAGCGAGATCCACAGAGTAAAGAATGCAGGCTTCAGTGTCCAACAGACCTGAGCTGTGGCTCATCTCCACCACTTTGCTGTGTGACCTTAGACAGGTTCATTAACCTCTCTGAGCCTCCATTTTCACATCAGTAAAATGGGCATGAGCAGAGTAAACTCCTCACAAGGTTTTCACAAGAATTTAATAAGACATTGCCCAGTTCTGGCAAATAGCAAATCGACTAGATAACATTCCTGACTGAAAGTACTAGGAGGCAGCAGGGCTGGGCCTGAAATCCCCCATTCCTACTTAGACTCAGGGGCCAAGGGTATGCACAGCACAGCTCTGCCTATTGTGAGCTGGGCACCCACCCAGCCCTGCATCCTGCTCTTCCCTGCAGACAGACCTTGTAGGTCCCTGCGCCTTGGCTGAATTCTGGGAGCTCAGGGAAGGGAGACCCAACTACAGGAAACCTGGGCGGCCCTGGCCAGGCCTGGAAGGAGGCCACAATTTGGGGGTGGGGGAGTTGTTGTCTGCCCCATCTGACCCAGCATTAGTCTGTGGCCCTCCCAAGTAGGGAGGCCCTCAAGCTACAGAAACCCTTGTGGCCGGATGGCTCCTGCCTCCTGATGTGGGGTTCCTGCCAGCATGGGCCCCTGGTCACACTGGTCACTGGAAATATTGAGCTGACCATTCAGCAAATGGACCCACCCGGACAGCATGGGGGTCTGTGGCTCAGGGCAGTAAGCAAGGCCAGCCATGGCAGGAGGTGGCCTTAGGAACAGCATCCACTGAGCAGAATGTCCTCAGCAGAAAGCCAGGCACAGGCCACAGAGGGAAAGGCATGGCTGCTTCGTCTCCTGACCCCAGGACTACCCATCACCCTGGAGGCCTACACAGATTCCAGGTGCAGGAAGTAAAGGACTGTGCCTGGGGTCCACTTCCAGCCTCTGCCTAGGCTCCCCTCCAGCCCCTCCGGAGGCCCCCCTGTGCTTGTTCTGACCATGGGCCAGGCTACTCCTTGGAGAAATGAAGGAAGGCCTGCCTCTGACACAGAAGAATCCGGAAAGGTATTCCAAGGAATCATCCTCCAAGGTATGCAGCTACTCAGGCTTCCTTACCTTGACAACCTTAATATGTAAAGAGCTACAGTGAAAAAATAAGAAAAGACTGCTGTGGGTGGCTTTCTGGGTGTGGATGGGAGGAAGGAGATAAAGAACTAGTCAATCAATGAAAGCATCAGCCTTGATAAAGGCTTGGGCAAGTCCCTCCTCCGCTCTAGGCCTCAGTTTCCCCCTCAGGGAATGGGAAGCCCCTTACCCCCAACAGCATCTGGAATGGAGCCCTTACCCCCAGCAGCATCTGGAATGGAGCCCCACTGGAGGGCCCAGGCCCCAGCTCTGCTGCACCCTCCTCCTCTCCTATGGCCTCCTTGGCCCACAGCCCCCACCTCCAGGAATGGAATACAACACCTCCCCTGGGACTCTGCAGAAGGCTCTCAGGATAAATAATTAATAACTCGGCCAGACACCAATCAGAGCCCATGAATTTGTGAGTCAGATGGGCAACCCCCCCCCCATGAGGCATAGAGGGGTGCGTCGTGTGCATGGAGGAGGGGGGGATGGGGACACACATGTCTACGGACAACTCAGCTCTCAAGCTGGTAGCTGGAACTCAACATTGTTTATGTTGTGACTGAGGCCTTCAGGCCCTTATGGCTGCCTCATTTCTGGCCCCTGGGCCTGCCTGGGAGCTGGGGCTGCAGGTGGAGATGGGCCTTCCGGCAGGTCCACATTCTGGAACTACTCCTTCAAGGGCCATGAAAAGTTAACAACTGAAAATGGGCAACTGGACTTCAGAGGCCCTGGGAAGCCTCTGCATGCATCCCAGACCCCAGACGGGCTGGGAGCTGCAGGCCAGGAGGGGCAAGGGGTGGCCCCCTGTCTACTGTTGGTAGGGCAGATCCCCTCAAGGTGCCCAGGGCAAGCCTGCAGGCCCTGTCTACACCCAGCCCTGACAACGCCTCTGCCCTCTGCTCACAGCAGTCCCTAGGAGCAGCAGGAGGACACTGGAGCTGGGAGCTGCTGGGTACCTGCATGTGCTCCGGGGACAGCACCCCTCTCAGGGACACTGACAGGTCTACCTCTGCCAGTATGCCCTAAGACCCCCCCCCACTCTCTCTGCTGCTAGTTCCCCTCACAGCCCCTAGCTCTGGGGCAACCTTTCCCCCAGTAGGACCCTGGCCTGACCACAACCCTAGCCCTGCCCATGACCCTTGCCACGGCCATGACCCAGTCCACACCTGTGACCCTGGCCATGCCCAGGACCCTCTGCACACAGTGACTGTCTGCAGACAGGCCTGGATCCCACCCCCACCCCTGAGGTGCTGGGCCTGTGGCCCCGGGGCTGTCTCCCCACGGGGTGCCAGAGTGCACCCACCTGGGAACCCTGTCCACAGCCCCAACCCAGCAGCCTCCCTCAGACTGCCAGGGCAAGGTGACCACAGCAGGAAGGGTAGAGGAAGATGTGGGGCCAGGCCTGGATCCCCACGGCTTCTTTCCACAAATAAGGCCCTTTCCACGAGTGGGGGCCTGCTGGGTACCCCAGCATCAGCCCAACAACACACCTGGCTCACCAATCATGGATCATGCTGGCTGTGCTCACAGCTGGGCTTGGTGGCTGCTGGAAAGGACAGAGTGTGAGCACCAGGCGAGATCTACAGGCCTGGGAGTGGAGCCTCCTTCTCGCCCCTGGCCTCAGATTCCCTGCTTAGCCGAGCCATGCCTGGACGACCAGCATGCACTCTCACCAAGTGGGAACTGCCTGTGGGTGGCTTGGGCAGGGGCCTCGGGTGGGGTGCCGCCAGGCAACGGCCCATCTTGCTGGGCCTCAGCTTCCCCACCTTGGCGACAGAAGGCAGCAGTTCATGCAGGCCCCGTGTTGCGGCCAGGCTCTGCCCACACAGGGCCTTCCTGACTCAGCTCCGAGGGGCCGGTGGCAGCCCGCTGATGCGGGGCCAGGGCTGGGCCAGTGCGGGGCTGGGGCGCGGGGCGCGGGGCATGGGGCGTGCAGGCACGCGGCGCTTAGAGCCCACCTGTACTGGAAGGTCATGTTGGTGATTTTGATCTTGATCTCCTCGCCCAGCCGGCGCTCCCCCGTCATCTCCAGCAGCTTGCTGGCCATCTTCTCATACACCTTGGCGTTGCGCTTGGTCTGCTTCAGCTCCTCGAAGAACTCCTCCCAGACGAGCATGAGGCCGCGCATCTCGGCGTCCGTCCAGTTGCGGGCGCGCCGGTGCTTCTCCATCTGCGGGGATACCAGGTAGCCTGGTACTTCAGCTGCCGCCATGCTGGAGGCACCTGCGGGGTTAAAAGAGGGCACTCAGGCGGCCCGTGGCCTGCACACCAGGGCGGGAGCCCCACTCCTGGAAGGCAGCTCAGCTCTCAAAATGGGGCCTACATCTGACAGGCAGGAATTTAGTTAAAAGCTTTTAAACGGGAAACGTCATTTTGATGTCACGTTTCCATAGCAACAGAGCAACTGCATAAGCTACAACAACAGAAACCTTTTAACTGAAAGCGCAGGAATCAGGGCTGCCCTGACGGGCCATCAATATTGCAGCAAGCGGGCCAGACCCAAATCGGGCTGCCCGGCGCCGGCCCCGCCTCCCAGCCCGGCCCGTCGGGAGCCTGGCGTGCAGTGGGCTCCCTGGACTCAGGGACTGGGGACCAGGCCACGGCCCCCCGTCCCACCCTGCCCCACTCACACAGGCCAGGGACCCAGGAAGGGCCCACGATGGGGGGAGTCAGGGAGGGACAAAATGAGGGCCCGGGGCAAATGAAGAGGGAGATGCAGAGACGGAGAGGAGGATGGGCAGCAAGGCGGATGCCTAGGGGAGACATAGAGGAGCAGAAGCCACTGGGGACCCGCGGCAACACACACACACACACACACACACACACACACACACACACACACTGACCCTCGCCTACCTACAACATGCTCCACACCCAGCGTGCCCCTGGCCAACGCGCTCCCACTTCATTATGGGAAATGCACCAAGGCCAGCCCAGGCAGGATGGCCTGTCTCCCTCCGTGAAGGTGGGACTGGTGATGTGGGGTGAGCAGAGAAGTCAGGGCAGTTCTCAAGGCCAGGGAGTGGTAGGCAGCAGGTGGCTGTGTCTATCTGTCCGTCCCATCCTGGGCAGCTCCAGCACAGCCCTAACCTCATCCTGCTCAGCGCCATCTGCTCTTGACCTGCTTCCGCCCAGTGGGTGGCGTGCGCCTTGCAGCCCCAGTACCTCACGGAAAAGGGTTTGCTAAAGTCTTGCTGGGTAACTACATGAGCAAACAAAGGGACCAATCTCAGGTAGCCCTTCCCTTCCCAAGATTACCTAGACTTGGCTTTTGGACTTACTGGCAAACTCCTACTCATTCTTCAAAGCCCTATTCTGACATCACCTCCTCTCTGTAGTCTTCCTACTTGGTTTTGGTCTTTCTTCCCTTTTTCCCTCATGACAATTGGATCTACATCAAGCCAGGCCATTTTATTTTCTACTCTAGCTGTGTGATCCTGGATTAAGAATACTTGCAAAAGTGAGAACATAATAATTTGAGTATTCTCTGGATCCTGGGCACTGTTTTAAGAGCTATAGATAATATCTCCCACTTTGATCCTCATGGTTATCCCCATTTTACCCATGAAAAGCCCAAGGGGTGGAGAGGTGAAGTCAGCCTGTGGGTAAGGGGCTGGCTTGGAACTGCATCTGACCCCTTACTGTGTTGTCTCTTGAAGGAGCCCAGGCTGGCAGGCTCCAAGTAAAAAACACCTGTTACCCTTCCTATGTGCCCATGGTCCTGGGCAAGGCACACAGGACATAGCCAGTGTAAACTGCTGTGTGCCTGGCCAATTTCCCCAGCATTTCCTGGGGTCTCCTGGGAGGCCCCCCAGTGCTGATAAGGTGGCTACTGGCCATGGCTGGGGTCCTTGGCCATGGGACCCTCACCATCCCTCAGCAGGTCTCCACCAGGGCTTGACAAAGGCTCATCCTGATGTCTTGAGGGCCGGGGCCACAGATTGCCAGCATCAGCGGGGCTGGGAGGGCACACCGCAGGACAAAAGTGAGCTCTGCATGGCAACACAGGGGTGCTCACCAGGGGCCTGGCTCACCAGGAAGGCAGAGGGTGCTGAGGGAAAGAACCAGGCTCACATTGGCAGCAAGGCCCACTTGCAGGAGCACAAAGGGGAGCCGGCAGGGAGACAGTGTGACCATCCCTGGACGAGTGTGGGGAGGGGGGGGTGGGAGTAAATGTGGGCTTGAAAGCCAGGCAGGGGGTGGGCTGAGGTGCTCCCTGGGGTCCCCCAAGGCAGGAGACCAAGGCCACAGAACCCATGGGGATTATGGAGAAAAAGCACCACCTAAAGGCACCAACATTCAAAATTAAAAGGTAAAACCCCAGTGGCTTATGTGCAGGGGCCTGCCGCACCTGCTGGACAGGCCCCAGCCCCATCCCCCAGGCATAGGCGCCCAGCCAGGCTCTGGCATCCATGGGCCATCAATGAGGCTGCTTGGCATTTGTGGGGTTCTGGCGGTGGCCTGAACCGGGGGGGAGGGACTCCTGAAGTCCAGGCATTACCACGGTTAACAGAAGTCCTCCTCAGACCTGGCCATGCACCCGAGAGCTGAGGTTGGAATGGGGAACTGTCAGGTGGAAGGGCAGGAGGGGCACGTGTGTAGGCACAGAGGAGCCTCTGCCCCACCTTCAGCGGGTTCTTGGTTCAAGGCCTAGCCCTGCCATCCGCTCCCTGTAGGAGCTTCTTCCTCTCCGGGCCGCCGGGGTCACCTGGGGTCACAGGGACACAGCTACCTGCCCAGGCAGCACCCCCCAGGAAGGCTCAGGGCTGCTGAACCCTCCAGGAAGCCCCCAGTGCTCAGGCAAAGGCTTTCAGCGCTACCTCCCTCGAAGGCTTTCCCCCATGGCTCCCAGGGCTGAGCGGGGCTGCCTCCAGGCACCTCCTGAGATAGGGGTGGGGGCCCAAGGGAGAGGCCAGAAGAGCACTGAAGAGGACAGAGACGAGCAAGCTGGCCTGGCTGGAGACAGTGAAGCCACGTCAGGAAGCTGTTGCCCCGAGGCCCCCAGCCTGCAGGCTAGCTGGTCCCATTGCTGCTGAGGGGCAGCCGCCGGCACACAGGCATCACTGTGCTCAGCGCTCCAGCAAACAGGGGCCCTTGAAGAGGGGTTGGCGTGTCCTGCTTTCCCTCCAGCCAGTGCGTCCAGAGGGGTCCCAGCAAGAGGCTGGAGTCCAACTGTCTTTTTGGGCTTCAGGGGGCACTGGAAGCCCCCAAAGAAGGGAGTGCTCAGGTGGGCCTTCAAGCACAGCCTTGGCTAGGTGGAGGGGGGGGGCCCTGTCTGTCCTGTATTGGGAGGGGCTTCATACCTTGGCACAGCTGCATGGCCTCAGTCTCTGAGGGATGGGGAAGCAGAGGGCCAGGGGCTGGGCATCCGGCAGCACCTGCAGGAAGAAGGGTGGTCAAGCCTCAGTGGGAAGCCAGGGCACCCGTGTGGCCATACGGCTGTGGGCCCTGTGAACTGTTGCTTGGTAGGAGTTACTCCACATGCTGGGGGCCCAGCCAGGCAGGCCCAGGGTAGGAAGCAGGTGTGCCCACAAGAAGCCTCTGGCGCCTACCAAGAGCAGACACCTACAAGCCAAGCCCATCACAGTGGGCAGGTGAGTTCAGCAGTGGAAACACACCGTCCTGGGCAAATGCAGGGAAGCTCAAGGAATGTGGCGAAGTATGGTGGGGGGCGGGGGTGGCATGGGGGTGGCAGGGTTGAGCCCTGGAGGGCGGGGCCAGAAGGTGGGTGCTGTCCCACTGGAAGGGGGCAATGATTGCCTCAGATGGCCCAGCTCACAGCGGGAGGAAACTCCAAGCTGCGGCCCAGCACTGTGGGGTGGGTATGCTGTGTGTGTGGTGGGGGTGGCAGGGTGCTGCAGGCCCAGCTCCCCAGGCTAGCACCATTGCCCTTTTCCCTACATCCCTGGGGGGCCCAGACCCTTACCTGTCAGCCCTCTGCCTTGGTGGGCAGGCCCCAACCCTGCACCAGTGGCTCCCCTTGGCCCACCCACATCCCAAGTGCCCCTTGGCCTGGGAACCCCAGGCTCCCTAGAGGACATGGCCAGCAAGGAGCAGGCCATTGGGAGTGGCCTCCAGGTTTCCTGCTTGAGAGGCTGGTGGGGAAGTGCCATCCAGGCAGACAGGGGCCGGGCTGTTGAAGCCTAGATCAGTGGAAACTGCAGGAAACGTGCTCATGGCTTTCCAAGAGGAGTCGTGGGGATGTCACAAAGCAGGACCACATCTGCGCCCAGTGGCCCAGGTGGAATGCTTCCTCCCACGGTGTTGTATTCCACCAGGCTGCCTGGGGGGCGAGGCCAGATGCTTCCACCATGCCCGGCAGAGTTCCAGAGGCTCAGAGGAGGGCGCCTCTGCTACAGGGGTGTGGGCAACAGCAAAGCCACTCAAACCAGAGGCTCTGGGACCCTGCTTTCTGGAAAAAACAGTAGGCCAGGTGTGCTCAGGTGCCCCAGGCAGTGTCTGGCTGTCTGTGCTTGGACCAGGAAGGGGGAGAGAGTCTTGGAAGCTCATAGGGCCTGTCAGAGGCCTTGGAACTGGATCACTGAGCAGTCAGATCTAGGGAGCTGAAGTCGCCCCATCAAATGTGTAGGCCATTGGAATGAGCAGCCAGCACCTGCTGTCCAGTGCTCCAGCATGGTCCCAGTGCAGGGCAAGGCAGTGTGTGGTGCTGCCACAGAGCCTGGGGAGATCTGTGCATTTGGCCACACTGCCACCCTGAGGGCAGGGACTAAGTTGCCTGTGTTGCCTGTGTGGAACCCACTGTGGTGCAGGATGCGGGGCCACAGGAGTGAACGGGACAGGAGTGAACATAGACACAGTACCCTGCGAGATCAGTCTGCCACCTGGGGTTGTGGTCAGTGCAGGCTGGAGGTAGGACAGCTGCACCCCAAGATTACAACACCCACTGTCATGGCTCCCGAGCAGGGGCCCACCCAGAATTAAGAAGTGCAGCTCCCCATTCAGGGGAGTAGGCAAGACTTTGGGGACCTGTGAGGTCTTCCAAGGCGAAGACTTCGAAGTGCAAATAGGCAGGCCAGGAGCTTGGTTGCCAACAGGGCCCTGAGGAGAGCTCAGCGGCCAGATCCCAGACCACATGAGGGCTCCAGCCCTGCGCCAGCTCTGATGACCCCGTAGGGCGGGACACACATGGAGCCGGATACAATGCCCAAGCCACGTGGCCCTGCGATGGCCAGATTGCAACGTCCCAAGTGGCTCATATCTGTGGGGCCCTCTTGGACACACCCGGCCAACCCGCACCCAGCCCGCTCCCTCACCCCGGGCGCAGGCCAGCGTCCCTGGGGGGGGGTTCTCCAGGAGCAAGCATGCTTCGCACAGCAGCATGTGGTGTTATTTCCCTTTAATTCAGATACACAACGTTTGCAGCAGTTTAAAAAAATTTAAATACATATCGCATGTCAGTCCTTCTCTCTCTTCTTGGAAGCGGACAGTCAGGTCCAGGTCAGGGCTCCGGGACGTGCCCCTCACAGCCTTGCTGGCTCCCCACGTTGGGGGGATGGTGGTGGTGGCATGGCAGGAGTGCAGAGCCCGCTGACTGGCACCGCACCATAGCGCGCACAGCCCGCTAACTGGGACCGCACCGTAGCGCATAGCGGCGAGCGTGGACAGGGGGCCCCCGCTCAGCTCGGAGCTCAACCACCTGCATCCATGACAGCCACGATCCTCCAGCACCAGTGGTCACCACCCAGTTTGCACCGGGAAACAGCAGGGACTGTACAGGGCCAGGTGTTCCCAGAAGCACTCGGGGGAGGGGAGGGGGTTCCTTTGACTGCATTGAAGGTGACAGGTGCACAGGGGAAAGTGACCCCTGAATCTTCCAGGCCAGCAGCAGCAGCACAGCCCTCCTGAGCTCTCCAGCAAGGCAGGTCACCTGCTGCTGCACCCTGCCCCCCACAAAGAACCACCCCACAGTCACCCTGACCGGGAGCCATGGCTTCAAGGGCTCACTGCAGAGGGAAGGACACAATGGAAAGTGAGGACTGGGAAGGTGCTCACAGTATCTGAACTCCACTCCCCACAATACCAGAGACACCCCCCACCCCCACCGAAGAAAGCTTCGTCAGAGTCTGTTCCAAAAGAACTCACAACAAGGGCTCGTTGCAGCTCCCCGGGAGAAGCTGCCCTGGGGCCCTGGGGCCCTGGAAGTGACATCTGCAATGGAGGGGGGGCCTGGGTGCGGTGGGGGTCCTCTAAGAGGCAGGGCCTTCTGATGCTACATTTGGGGTGTCTGGAAGGGTCAGCTTCATTCATCCTCCGGATCCATTTGCTGGCAAAAATAGGACAGGGCAGGAGATGCGGGCACTGGCAGCCCACAGTGGGGCAGCAGGGAGGGGAGGCACGTTTCTGGGGAAGGCATGCAGAAGGACATCGCCCTGGTTTCATTCGGTTTCATTCAAGTCTGTGTTCAAAGTGTCAGCAGGAAAACAACTCCCCCACTGCAAATAGACCTGCCAAATTAGCATTTTCAACAACATCTGGATTGATGACTGCTGCTTGCCACAGACTTCTAGGAACTTGATAGAGTTTTAATTCCTTGTGCAGAGAGCTGGAAAGGCAAACCCTTTTCTCAGGATTTTAACGAGCAATGACACGGTTCCTAGATGTCTCAGCCATGCAACCAACTCCATGTGGCCAGCTAAGAAAAGCCGAATTCTGAGAACTGCCTCAGCCATCCTGGGTAGCCTTGCACATTTGCATACGGAGACATACATACAATCACAGGTCTGCACAGGCACACACGTATCTGTTCTCCATGGCTAAGAACTGCGCTCGCCAATTCCTGTCCATCTCTGAGCACACAGCCCAGTGTGTGCCATGGCCAGAGCAGGGCTCCAGACCCCCTTAAGAGATGACGATCTCGGGTCGGTGACAAACAAGGGAAGATGGGGACGCCTACAGGTGAGCCCAGTGATATGGCTCCTAGGGGGAACAGCTCCAAACCTCCCATTCACAGTGCTACCGCCTACAATGTCAACACCTCAGCAGGAAGAGCACGTGGCCCGCGGTGCTCCCATCTCAGGGCCGCGGAGGTAATGGGGCGGGTGGGGATGGGGGCACACTTTCCTCGCACTCACAAACATCCCACCAGGCTTTTTATGGGAAATGGCAGGTCAAGAAATGGGAGGCCAGCGGGGGCGGGAACAATGGTGACCTACTTTCCATTAAGGTTCCCTTCCGATCCTGCTCAGACATGGGACCCATTTCTACCACTCACGCCCTGGTTTGGTGGGGCCTCTGTGGAGGCTGGCGGGAAAACCCTGCACCCCAGTAGGTCCCAAACCGCAGCAGCAGGAAAGGGCAGAAGGAAACGGGAGCTCTGGGGCAGACAGTCAGCTCAGGAGTCTCCCGGCAGTTTGGCTGCGTGTGTTATGGTGGGATGTCAGGCCCATGCTGGCCAGACGTTAGGGTAACTAACCATGTACCAATATTCCTCCTCTGTAGACTCTGGAAAAGGGCTTTGATGTTCTCTTCCACTTACCCCATGAAATACCCCAAACACTACCTGCATTTGAACTCACAACCAAGCTGAATGGTGTGGCGGTCACCACGTGACGATGTGCCGTCTCTGGGGGCCAAGAGGGCAGAGAGCCTGCCAGCCTAGTCAGACAGCAAGCACGGGCCTACTTGTAGGCACACCACACCTCTGTCCAGCAGAGGTCAACCCAAACGGCCAGGCCTCTTCTGCACTGGACAATTTGGCTACTTTGGGGTTGGAAACAGAAAGCTGGTCCTGTGGCCTAGGTCTGGGAAGAAGCAGTGGCTCTGAGGGGCCGTGGGCCAGCCAACCACTGCCCTGTCCTGTCTCCTTCCTGCTCCTTCCAATCGAGCCCCATCTTGGGTCCACTGGGCACAGATCTGCACCCTCCCGAAAGGAGGCCCAATGTATATAGGCTGAGCTGGGAAGGGCACCTAGGAGGTGCTGGGGTCCTTCTTGAATGGCTGCCAACCTTTGCCCTTGACCAAGAGCCTGGGCCCTAACACACAAGAGAGACCACATGGGAACCAGACCCCAAGAGCGGCCAGTTGGCCCATGGACAGACAGCCGCCCAGACTCCACTCGGGATGGGGTCACAGGCCAACCGGGCCAGTGTCACTGGACACGACAGACTGTCAGAGCTGGGTGGGCTGGCCTTGTCAGTGAGGGACCAGCACAGTAGTCCTTCACTGGGGTGGAAGCTCTGGAGCCGTCCAGGTGGGAGGAGAGACCCCACCTGTGCATGGGACAGGGGCCAGTACTTTCCAATCCCCAGAGAGGCTGTGTGCGTTCCTGACGCAGACACTTCAACATTAAACAGCCTTAGATTCTTACTATATGTGAACGCGTGAGAAAGGGTGAAGTGCGCCACCGAGCGCGGCTGGCGTGTTAATATGGAAGGCAGGTGTCCGGCAGGAGGAGCTGCGGGACGGAGAGCAGGTGGTGGCGGGAGCGCCCCTATTCAGGGAAGCCTCCACCGGTGCTGCTGCGTGTGGCACAGACTTGGCAATGCACATACTCTACGCGGGCAGAGAAAGTTACCTTAAAATTAATCTCTTTACTGATATAATTAAACTTTAAATCCTGAGAAGAAAACAGAGAAAGGGAAGTATGGTGCTGGGTGTCACGTACCCAGCAACCCCCCCACCCCGGACCCGCACACACCGCAGAGCCCGGGGGAGTGCTCCCCACAGCCCGCTGGCACCACCTCCTGCCTGTGGGACAGCAGAGGGGCCCGGGCCACCCTGCAAGCACAAGGACTCCGCCCTGGATGCAAGAGCAGCTGTGGCCCGGCAGCCGCGAGCAGACTGGGCATGGGGAGGACGGGAACGGCTGGTTAGCTGGCGTCTCGCACTAGCCGCGGCACAGAGGGTTAGTGACACAGCTGCCCTGCCCTCCGCAAGGACTCAGGCTCAACCCCACGTTACTGCATATGCTCCCTGCAAGGAGCCTCACTGCCACAGGGCTCCTCCGTCACGTGGCAGAGCTGGACACCGCCTGCCCGGCCACGATGCGACACAGGGGAGCAGGGATGCCCATGTGCAGAGCTGCGCCGACACAGGCGGGATCCCCAGCTCCAGGGTCACTGCCCCACGTGGGCGCTCAGCACGCAGCGACCTTGTGGACGTTCCGCAAACAAGTCAGCAGTCGATGATACGGGTTTCCTGGTGCTGCGACCACCTCGAACACAGACTGAAAGGCCCGGCGGTCCAGCTCCTCTTCTATCTGGTGTCTGTAAAAGTCCGTGGCCACCAGGCAGAAGAGGTTAATGTCCACTTGCTCCAGCTTGCCCATCCTGCTGATGACGTGGGGAAGGCTGGCAGATGAGTCAAGGGAGCAAAGCTCAAGTGAGGGAAGAATGAATGGTCTCCTGTCTGTGCCTCTCTGGCCTCACCAGGCTGTCCTTCCCCAACACAGGTCTACACACAGGCCGCCCGGAGCAGAGGCAGGGCACCTGGACAGCAGCAGCAGCTGCCTCCCACCTCGTTCCTGCTAGCCAAGCTGGGAACGGCCAACAGACGCTGCTGCAGCAACCAGAAGCCTGGCTCTGCCCAGTGCGAAGGGGAGCCCCGAGGCGGGGGTGCTCCACTCCTCAGTACTTACCTGGCCTGGCTCCCCGCACAGTTCTGTCTGCTGATGCTCCCACGGGCCCTGCTCCCACAGAGGAAGGCCAGAGCCATGGCCCCCCAGCCCAGGCCTTCCCTGGCAATGCTGAGCGAGGCCAGCCGCCAGCACCAGGACCGCTGTCTGCTCAGAGGCTCTCGTTTGTCTTGGGGGAAGGCTGCCAGAGAAGAACATCCCCTTTTGGCAGCCAGCATTTTTGGGGTGGGAACTAGATCTTTACTTAAGCCTTTCACCCGCAAGGTTGACACGAGGCACAATGGACCAGGAATAATGAAAACCAGCATCAGCCACACAGCCAACTGCACAGGGCCCGAAGGCAGGCGGGAGGAGTCCACGGGAACCTCCTGCTGCCCGGGGCACCCCTCCCACCCCACCTCTCCCAGCGGTCCTGGTCAGTGTGGTAAACATTCGCCTTTCTGTTCTCTTACCAATGCTGCACTCTCTCAAGGCTTAAGATAAACGTCATTTGACAGCTGCATTCCTTGTAAAAACTCTAACAGAAAACAGGAACCCAGACGCTGACAAACAGAAACTACCGTGTGCCAGCCTGGACCCAGGGAAGGATACACAGCCGAGACCCATTGGCTAGTGGAAGCACTGACGAAGAAGCAGGAGAGGCTCCACACAGCCATGGCCACTGGGGTCCTCTGTGTGAAGTTGGAGAGGGACAGCATGACCCAGTCCCGGACCATGGATGACTGCCCAGTGGTGTGTAGAGTCTGGAAAACCTGAGAAAGATGAGAGGCGGGGTCATGGCAAGCTTCTGGTTCTCAAAGGTGAGGAACTAGGCCCACGGGCAAGTCTACTGGGTCAGCACACACAGATAGTAAAAGGCATTCAGTCTGAAAAGTCTGGGTGAGTCAACCTCAGGGGCCCCGGCTCCATGACCCCATGCCCTCACCTTGTACACAACAGTGGCCATGAACTGTGGGTATGGCTGCTGGTTGGACAGAAATTCTCCAATGACTTTGTTCATGACATCCTGGGGTGGGAAGAAGTCATCCAAAAACTGAGGAAGGATCCGTGCCACCACTCTGGCTTCACAGGGGAACCCTTTCCTGACCCTAAAAGGAGGGGACACAGGTCAGTCTGGCCTCACCCTGAGAAGGCCTTGTGTCTGAAACCAGTTGAGAGATGGCCTGGGCCCTAGGACATGACCTGCAAGAGCAAAGAAGCGAAGCCCCCCCACTCCTGCTGACCTCGCTGGGGACCTACAGGTGAATGTAGACGCAGTGCCCCCACCCCATGGTGGGGGCTGACTCAGAGAGGGGTTTCCAAGTCATGCCAAGTAATAAGCAGAAAGGGTTTCAGATGGTGCCATTGGAGAGTAAAAAAAAAGCTCCTGGGAACCCTGTACACATTACGTTCATTTCCGTCCATGTCCAAATGCTTTATGACCTCCTTCTCAGCCCCCCATTCTGCTGCCACAGCACTGCAGTCAGCAAGGACCTTTCTTCTTCCTTGACTGGGCCTGCACGCACTCCTGCTGATGCCCCTCACCCCCGAGACTTCAGTCTGCACCCCGAGGGTGGCCACGTGAGTATGTATGGAGGGCCATACACTGCGGAAAGTGCCAGAACTGACTCAGAAACTGGACCCGTGCCCCCTTCTAGGTGTGCTCAGATCCCCTGCTGCAGATGCTGGCTATAGCCTGGCACATGTGAGGCTGCTGCTCTGGGTGACGCCCACGGCTGTCCCCACCTCGTGTCTGGAGCATGACCAAGTAGCACACCTGAGGGCACTCACTAAAACACTGGTCTATTTGGTTAGCACTGGGGCACAAAGTCCATGAAGACAGGGACCTGAATGTGGGCTCCCCTGCCTGCCACCCAGCTGTGGCCCGGCTTGACAGATCTGTGTAGAATGGAAGAATGGCTATAAATACTCATTTTAAATTTCAACACAGAAATAGACTGTAGTGCTTGGCTTTCCATAATACCTCATGGCCCAAGTGGACACAGGGACAACCTTGCTCAGTGTGCTCCAGTGAAAGCCAGATGCTTCTGGCAGACCGAGTTGAAGGAATAGGACAGGTTGAGCGGCACACAATGGGCCTCCCAAGGCCACAGACACATCATGTCGCCTGGGCTGGGATGCCTGGGTCAGAACCGGGGACCCTGTCCTGGGGAAAGAGCTTGGCAAGGTGCCTAACCCATTTTCCAGAACTAGCAAGCCGAGACAACCCTGGACACAAGCGCATGAAGTAGGGGAAGGCGGGGATTAACTACAAGCCCCCAGAAGCACTTCTGTTTACTGTCTAAATGTTTGTCATAGTCCACTCAACACTAGCCCTGAAGTTACCACTAATGCTGCTCAAAGGCTGGGCCCCCACGCCCCAGGGGTAGGCAGCCGAGCGCGTTCTGACCACGAGGTTCTTCTCCCATGAAGGCAGCAGCGTGTGATGGATGTCTTCAGGATTACTCAGAAGTCCATGTGCAGGACTTGTCTCGTTAACAAGCTCCCCCTAACGCCTCCATGCTGATGGGTGCTCCCCGCCACCTTCACGAGAGACGGGCGAGCACTCGGCCTGACCTCAGAGCTGGTCAACCCCAGACTCCTGGGTGCTGAGCTCGAAGGATGGCCCACTGCCGCAGAGCCTTGAATGTGGTGTGTGCCGGGTCGGGACACAAGTAGGAAGCTAGAGGACCACAGGGGCAAGGCTGAGAGGAGAGCAGGTGCGTGGGAAGGCAACTGCCTCCAGCGAGCACGCCAGGGCAGCTCAGGGCAAAGGTGGGCTTCATTTCTGACCTGTCAAAAAGAACAGACACGCGCTCCATTGCCACAATCACTGACTCGCTGTCTGGGGTCGCAGGGCTGGGGTCTGAGCTTCTGCCCGGACTGAGTTTCTCCTTTCCTGAAACAAATCGTTCAGTACTATTATGTTTTGAAGACTGTGCCTTGAACTCACAGCAGTTCAACAAACCCTGGGAGATGCTGTGAAGCCAGCTGAAGGGAACTCTCAGCAGCCCAGGGCCCGACCCAGGTACACAGGGCTCGGTGGTCGGTCTGCAGACCTGCTCCCCAGGCTCGGCTCTGAATGAAGCCTGTACAGCAATGTGACCTTGAGCCCATTACCCCATGATCCCAGACTCTAGATCTCTCCCAAATACCAGGGAGGCCCCATGGTCTGTGTCCCAAGAATGAGAATGCTTCTCTCTCACAGAGACAGGAGGCCCATGTGGCCTGGAGCCCGGGGTCACTAACCTGCCAGGCCCGGGTGGGCCTGGGCCAGTCTCTGGGGCCCCACAGCTCACCTGTGTACATGCAGGTAAGCATCAGGCCCAGGGCGGCCATGGCCCGGTGTGGGCTGTGCACATTCACTCTGTCCACACTCAGCTTGACCAGGGACTCCGCATCCAGCCGGCAGAGTTGTTCTGAGAGCAGGAGGCGCTCCAGGCCCCGCAGAACGCAGTGGTAGATGATGGATGGGGTGGATTCCTCACTTCCGGACAGCATCACCCCACACATCTGAGTGAGAAGAATTACTTCTGGGTCAGGCCTCTGTGGCTCGTGCCTATTCCCCAAATCAAAATGACCTGACCGTTCCCCTCCACGGGTGACCGTGTGTGCACGCCCACTCCTGTTCCAGAGCAGGCCGCCCCAGGCCACTCACCTGTATGATTGAGGCTGAGAACTCTGGGCCCACGTCCAGAGGATAGTTCTCGATCAGGTAGAAGGCGGTGGCGCACATGACCAGCACATGCTGCTGGCTGTGAATGTTCACGCAGCTGAAACCATGAGGTGAGGACCAAGCTGATGGTATGTGCTGTCCCTGTATCTCAGGGACCTCGGCCCCCGTCCCCACGGAAGGGTGCCACCCTGGGCCCCACCACCTGATGTGTGATCCACCCTACCCTATCCCACATGGAGACCCCACAAGGCCACTCATACTCACTGGGCCACCGCCTTGAGGTTGGAGAGGAGATAGTCGCTGATGACTGGTACGAGCTGCTTTGCTGTCTCGTCCAGAAGGTCGCACTCCAGCACATAGAGAGCACCGTGCAGGGCCCCAACCTTGCTGGGCAGGTGGCTGCTCCTCAGCGTGCTCTCTAGCAGCCGGCTGACTGGCTCTGCCACAGCCTTGTCCTAGGGCACGGGCACAGGGGCAGAGGTTAGCCCACCACAACGGGAGAGACTGAGGAGGGGCTGACCTCATGCTATAGAGGAAGACAGTATACTGCGAGGACTTAGCTGGAGAGGCCTGCACAGCACTGGCCCTAGGCAGGCGCCTGGGCTCCTGGCCATCGGGAGCCTTCTCAGCTCCTCAGACATGCCCCCCATCCTGTCTGCACCCACTCTACAGTCGGTGCCAACACCCTTTCCTCCTGTCCCCTTCCCACGCTGCAGTCAGCACCAACAGCTCTACGGTTGGAGCTGAGCCACGGAGAAGGGCCCACAGGATTAGCCCTGGCGAGAGCCCTGCTCTGCGTCTCTCATGAGCTTCCCCGGAAGAAGGGATGCCACATGTGTTGTCACACGGCGCTGCTGGGAACAGAGTGTGTCCCACCTGACTCCCCGGGAGAGGATGCTGGCTGCTGGTGCCTGTTTCCTCTGGACTTCATCCCTCCAAGGCCCCCCACCCCGTACCTGTTCCCTTCACTATTTTGCCTTATCTGTGTTCACCGGGATAAACCTCCAGCTGTGAGTATATGTGAATCTTCCCAGCAAAAACCCAGGGTGGTCTTGGGGACCCTGGACAGTAGTCTACACCGACCTGGACCAAAATGTTACCTGTGTTCTTTCAGTGCCCAAGACCGAGTGGTGCGCCACAGAAACCAAGCATGCCACACTCCTCCCTCCAGACTCACTCCTTCTTGGGGAAGAAGCAGCTGCAGAAAGCAGCATGGGGGTGGGGAGACCTTAGTGCTCATGAGCCACCCCCCACCCGGCTGGGAAATGTGGCTCTCGCCACCAAGGGTTCCTGTGAGCCAATGCGCACACGCCAGGGTGGGGTGCTGCCTTCCCAAGAACCCCTCCCAACCAGAGGCCAGCCCCTGCCTCTGCAAACCCCAGCAGGACCTGCCATGAGAGAGGCATGGTCCCCAATGCTGTGGAAATATGTGGCTACAGAGCCCCCACCTTCATGGGGACATCTGCGAGCACATCAGGACAGGGACAGTGTGAACATGCAGCGATTGCCTCAGGATCTTCTGAAAAATGCTTTTAACTTATTCAATTTATTGACAACACGACATTTGTCTAGGGGGATCTGGGCCTGAGTACAAAAACACAATTAGGATGAAAATGCAGCCAGCAGCTGAAATCCCCCACAAAGACAAAAAAGACCCTTTCAAGTCCAGCTTTCACGTGTCTCTCGACACCCGGAGAGCACACACTTTGAAGTGACGTGCTCATGGGGGCAAGCTGATGGGCTCATTGTTCCTGCTCCTGGATGGTGGCTCCACAGTTGACAGCCACCCAGGATGCAGGGTACCTGCCCGGGCACTTGGGATCAGAGGCACAAATTCAACAGGGGCCACAGCCAGGAAGGGCAAGAGGCAGGGCTGCAGGCCACAGATGTGGGCCCACACCTCTGCTACGTCCTGTGAGACCTGGTCTTGGCCTTCTCCACAAAGGGCTGGGTGGGGGAGACCTGCCGCAGCACCAGGACAGACAGAACCGCATGGGGATGTGGAGGAGGCAGCCCCCACGTGTGGGATAGATGGAGGAGTCCCTGTTG
Source organism: Mustela nigripes (assembly GCF_022355385.1). Lineage (NCBI taxonomy): Eukaryota > Metazoa > Chordata > Mammalia > Carnivora > Mustelidae > Mustela > Mustela nigripes. The sequence goes on along the minus strand of NC_081557.1, from coordinate 204,361,391 downwards.
CCAACAGGAGGCTGAGCCCCAGGGTCACTGGCAGCAGCTACGTAGCCGAGAGCACAAGCCAGCTTGGCGCTGTCTGGAGGCCAAGCTTTCGTCCCTGACAAGCTAACAAAGGCAGGGCCTGTGCACAAACATGTTCATGTGCCCACAGCCTATCTGGTGAGCGGACACCACGTGAGGGTGCACAAAGAACGGCGTGCACCCCACTGGCCCAGTTCTCGTCAGTTAGCTGCGGAGTAAGAAAGGACTCACTAGTAGACCATGTGCCCTCCTGCCAAGAAGAGACCAGAGCACCAGACTATGGGGGAGGACATGCAGGGTTTCTAGGGTAACATGGCCCCCAGGAGGGAAGCTCCAGTGAGAGGAAGCACAGGGGTCTTGGGGGGAGGGGCATGGGTGATTGGAGGAGGAGCCATCACATTTCTACTGCCTGCACCCCTGGCTCCTGGGGAAGATGGGTCACTGTGATGACCCGGACCTAAGGGGTACTAGAGCCCTAAGCCGAGGCCTGCCCACACAACACACTTCACCATGACCCACGAAGAGGCAGATGACCTCCAGCCCGTGCCAGGTTGTCCAAAGCCGAGGCTACACCTGTGGACAACACCAGGCGGCCGACCCCAGGTGGCTCCCACAGCAGCCCACACTTACCATCCCGAGGACAGCAGCCGCCTTGCAGGTGGCAGGCACCAGGTATTGGGTGAGAATCTCGTCTTCGGCAGGGTGCACCCTCCGCAGCTCTGTGAGCGCCGAGTACATCATCTCAAACTGGGTGCGCTCCGTGAACAAGTCCGACACCACCAGGAGCTGGGGGCACAGGACGTTCAGACAGCAAGTAAGCAACAACATCCAAAATGCACATGCTGGGTACCCAAAGGAGTCCTGGCCAGGTATGCAAGTGGCCCCCATGGAAACCTACAACAGAGGCGTGAACAGACCAGGCGAAGGACTGGTCACCGAGTAGCCTCTGAAGAATGCTTCTGTGCTACAATGCCCAGGGAGAGTTGACGTCTGGATCTGTCACAACCGCGGTGCCACTGAAAAGCCCTTCAACTGCTTTTCTGCAAAACACCAGGCCCCCCTTAGGTCCCCCCTGCCTCATAGCACTGGGGTACAGGCTCTCCAAAGCCCTGGACAGAGAAATGGGCCACTATTTCAGAAATAAATGCTTGGATGATTCCATCTCCCCAAAATGTTGAGTTCTCAGAGGCTCACTTCTTCCCCCATCACCTGGCACGCAGGCAGAAGCACTGCCCTCCTCAGAGGCCTGGGCACAGGCCACACGGCGCTCAGTGAGACCCCGGCAGCAGCAGTGCTGAAGGCGGACACAGCAGACACTGGGGTGCCTCCCAGGCCTCTTAAGGTTGGAACTGCTTCCGTGGTAACATGGAGACCCTGTCTGCCTTTCTACTCTCTTCTGACCATAGAGAGGACTTTTCTAGAAATCCTTTGATATTAGACTGAAGGCAGAGCAGACATAAGAATCCAACTCTTGGGGTGCCTGGGTGGCTCAGTGGGTTAAAGCCTCTGCCTTCAGCTCAGGTCATGATCCCAGGGTCCTGGAATTGAGCCCCACATCGGACTCTATGCTCAGCAGAGGCTTTTTTTTTTTTTTAAAGATTTTATTTATTTATTTGACAGACAGACAATGATCACAAGTAGGCAGAGAGGCAGGCAGAGAGAGAGGGGGAAGCAGGCTCCCCACCAAGCAGAGAGCCTGATGTGGGGCTCGATCCCAGGACCCCGAGACTATGACCCAAGCCAAAGGCAGAGGCCCAACCCACTGAGCCACCCATGTGCCCCAGGCAGAGGCTTTAGCCCACTGAACCAACCAGGCGCCCCTCCAACTCTCTTTTAAAAAAATCAGTCAAGAGATTTGCAAAAATGTAAAACAAGGCTCGTCTTACTAATTGTTTAAGAAGTGCTATTTTAAAATAAAAATCACTGTTATTTTAAATGGATAAATAAAAAAAACCCTTATTACAGGTGCTTACTATTTATTGATTTTTGGAAAAAAAAATCAGGTTGTGAACTTTCACTACACATTAAAAAGGAGGTTTTGGATATTTCCCCTTGACAAGGTATCTAATGATTTAAGAACCGTAAAAGCTGCGTACTGGCAAGAACCAGGCTCAAAGTCGTTGCCTGCCATTACTGGATGGAGGCATGTCAGGGCTGGAGCCCCCCCATGGCAGAGACCGTGCAGACGCCTCTAGCTGGCTGGACCATGGGCAGGAAGCAGGGACTGAAGTCGTGGGCTCCAAACTCTCACTCACTTCCTGCTACATGATGGTATGGAGGCGAAGACAGTGGCTCACAAGGAACTATTTGTAAACCACACGATTCCACTCCCAGTTTGGTGAACAACGCAGACCCAGTCCTCGCACAAATGCCCTTTGGGGTCTTCGATTGCGCAGGAGGCCGAGTCCACAGAGAGAACAACTGCCCACAAAGGAGCTTCTCAAAGGGGGTGTGGAGGCAGGACTGAGAGTCCAGCTCCCATCTAATAAAGCAAACGGTTACGAGATGGGCCCTTAAGGTGGACGTGGCTAAGCAAGGGGGCCTTCAGAGCCTCCCCATGTCATGACGCACACGGCAGTCTCACCGGCGAGAGATCAGAAACGTACAAAGCGGCCCCTCCCTGGGCTGGAGAAATAGGATTTCACCCTCCTGTACCTGCAAGCCGCTAAGAGCGCCCTCCCAGGTTCCCAGAGACTGTGGACTATGTGACTGTGCGCAGCATCTGTATTGCTGCAGACGTGTGAGCGCGGGCATGCCAACTACCCGAGTGCCGCGCCTGTGGGGGAGCAGGGAAGGCGAACTTACAGATCGAACCACTTCACTGATCAGGATGATGGGCGTCCTTCGGGCTGAACCTGACGGCAGGATCCAGCGACTATACAACTCGAGCAGAAACTGGGAGCAGGAGTGGATATCAACCCCCGCCCGGTGCTTCCTGCAGAGTGAAACCAGAGGGGCGACCACCCCACCACACACAGATGAGACACTCATGTCAAACAGTACCCCAAACAAATCAAATAACCCAGAAGAAACCTCAAATTGTAGAAATGAAGGGCAGATGGGGGAGACCTGGAGTTGACGGGTGACGTGGGTGGTGACGCCGGGGCAGGGACATCGGCTTCCTCCTCTTCCTCTTCCTCCCACTCCTCCTCTCTCAGGGGCGTGATACTGTTCCCCAGCCACACGGAGTGAATGGACACCTTGGGGAGACAAGGCCGTGGGCTCAGTGCTCAGGCGTGGAGTTGTCCCGAGCTGCAGGCTCCCCGCTTCCTCTTGCTTCTGAAGATGGTGGCAGAGTGCTGGGACAGGAGTCCTCCCATCCACCAGGGCACCTCCCCGTGCACCCAGTTCACACAGGCCCCGTGCTCCCACACGTCTGTTGGCATGGAAGTCCTCTGGCATGCAGAGCTGGTGAGCCCCGTCCACATACCAGCCCAACTCCCATTCAGCACAAACATCGTTTCCCCCTCAGATCCCATCAGCCGTGGGGGTCCTGGCACGGGGGGTGGGCTGTTTGGAGGCGGCTGCCTGAAGGCTGCCACAGACGGACTGGGAACCACGAAGCCTCAGAGCCAGCTTCGGGCCTCGAGAGAGGGCGGCCCTTCTGCTCCCTTCCCTCCCCAGAAGTCAGTGATCGCTCGGTACAGAGGGACACGGGAGCCGCCTGGTTGTCTAGTCTAGTCTAGCCTACGGTCGGGGCTCCACTCCGGGTGGCTGTGCGTAAACACAGAAGCTCAAGAAGGAAGGCAATGGGGCTACTGCTTCTGGATCCAAGAGGAGGTCAGGCACCCCCAGAGAGCCAAGGTAGCTCCCTCAAAGCCTGTGCCTCAGAAACCTACTTCTGTAGAACCACCGATACTGAGCCCCAACAACCAGATTTATCTCGGGCAGAAACGTCTCGGCAAGGACAGCATGGAGAGCCTGGCTGTGGCTCCTTGTTCCTGGAGGAGTGTGTGTGAGTAGGAGAGGGTAGGACGGAGTGGGCCTGGGGGCTCTGCCTCGAGTCTGTGCCAGGGGCCACTGGGGATGCCCACGGGACAATCAAGTATTTCCAACACCTGCTCTGGCCAATGTCCCCTGAAACAAAAGCTAAAAAGGAAACAGTCCTGTGTAACTGCTAAGTAAACCAGTAAGGTGTGAGAGAACACAAATGTGGACAGGGCAGCCGACGGGCCACCCATGGGTGTCCCCTCCACCCGCACACATGTCCTCTGGCTCCTCGGCCTGCACTATCATATGTGTCACCGACCTGCCTTTCTCACAAGGACACAAAACACACAGCTCAAAGTGACCCATCCAGGAAGCTGTTGCCCTGGTGCCCAGAGCCGCCCTATCTGCTGCACTGGGTTATGTGGCCCCACTTCCCTCTGAGTTGGCAGCAGGGATGCCTGGGGCCCAAACCGAGCAAGGGCCCTACTGTGTGTTCACCACACCCAAGCCTGGCGGTCTAACGCCTGACTCATACCACCTCGCTGCACTTATACACACTCACATCACTACAGACACAAGATCCTTACATCATCTTTGGAGAAGAGAATATAAATGAGAACAAATAAAAGAAAAGCCCTCCTTTTATTTAAAAAATGCATGTAATTTTTCTGGATGCATCCAATGGCCCAAATTCAGGGCAGACAAGAACGAGTGAGGATAGCAGGGGGACATGCCCTGGCTGCTCGAGGCAGGGGAAGCCGCCGCCGATACTGACCTGTCCAAGCTTGTAGCTCATGTTCCCCAGTTCCCGCTCGGGGTTGATCTGTAGCAGGAGCTTGTCGTGGCTGATGAGGGCACCTGGGGGGTGACAACACCGTGAAGGCCATCCTGCATGGAGCCTGTCCAGCAGCACCCACCCCGAGAGGCAAGGAGGACAGCTCTGCAGAGCCCCGAGGGCCTCTGGGCCTTCTCGGGCAGGCCAGCGCGGCCATGCTGAGTTGGCTCCCTCTGTAACACAGGAATAGCCAACTGCTCGGGAACCCACTGGGGGTGAGTGGCCAAGACGTCGGTCAATAGCTGCAGGTGGGGCTGTGGCCCAGCAGGTCTGCACTCTGGGGGCCCTGACGACAATGTCCATGGGCAGCACCTCCTGGGACCCTGCCCTGTGTCTAGGCTGTCTAGCTGCACCCACCAGATACCCGCACTCAACCCATCTTTTCTACAACCACTGTCTTTCACACACTCTGCACCCTAAACAACCCCCAGCCAGAGGTCCCTGGCTAACCCTCCACCAGATCCAGCGTACACGTGCCCCATACCAAGAGACTCCTGCCCCCATGCCCCTGGGGTGTTCGCACCTCTCCAGGCACCCACTTGCCCCAGCTCCTGTGATAGTGAGTGAGGCCACCTCTCTCTCCTAGGGGCACAAGCTGCTCAAGGGACCCAGGGCCATCGAGTGCACGCTCCTGAGCATGGTCCAGTGCTCCAGTAAATGTCTAGTGTCTGTACGGCCACACAGAATGCTCTCCAGGTAAAGCTCTCAGGATGCTTACAATCACAGGACCTAACAACCCCTAAAATAGACTAGGTAATCAAAAAAAACGCTTTCTGTTCCACAAAAAACCTGTGTATTAAAACAACTACAACAAAAAAACCACAAAAAAAACCTCCCACAACCCCCCCCCCCCCCCCCCCCCCCCCCCCCACCAAAGTTCCTTCTTTTAGGCCCGGGGGACAAATTTCAGTACCCATTACATGGCAGGCACATAGCCCGTAGGCCCAGACAGAACAGGTGTTCCTGGCCAGTGGCAGATATAGGGCAGGGGAGGGGAGGACAGCAGGGGGCAGGGAGCTCAGCCCCAGAGATGCCCAGCCCCAAGGGTCTCTCGCCATAGTGCTCTCTGCTTTGAAGCTGGAGAGTCCACAGGAGTCACTGAGGAACTCTGTTGATTTTTCCCGGGAGCAACTAGTTCAACTTCTACCCTCCCAGGAGCACCGCCTGTCTCAGGCTGAGTGCTGCTCCACTCCTCATGGCCTGACTGGTGAGGGACAGCATTCCAGTTCAGTTCCAGACTCGAGCTCCTCAATACCACTATGCTTGCCTAGCCCTGAGTGAGACAGGTACTCATAAATTAGAGCTGTGCAGTGAGTACCACAGCCTCCAAAGACACTTCCAGTCCTCTGCCTGACCGGTGATGTTATTATCTTGGTCACATGTTAGTTCTGGCCCAGGGACAAATGGCCCCTCTTCCCACAGGTACCTGTCGTAGCTGGAGACAGAGAAGGGACGGGGTCCCACGCCTGGTATAAGTGATGGGTGGCGATGTTCTCTCTCTTTGAAACCATTGCTTGGATTTCCTGCTCTACAATTCCTCGGATAATACTCAGCTTCCTCCCAAACCTAAAATTCAGAACAAAGGTTAAAGAATATCTTGCTTCCTTTCAAAATCCTAAAAGCAAAAACCTCAAGGCTTCTTCCACCTTTGCCTACAGGAAACAAGCCCCTGTGATCAGAAAGGACACTCCCTCTGAGGGGACTCCTGTCCACGTGGCCTTATCTAGTTCTTGCTCTGCTAGTCTGCCCTAAACACTCAGTGATCTCAACTGTCACAGGTCACCGAATCCCTTCTGGATTTGCATTCCGTATGGTGAGGCTACATGCTATATGCAAAAGTGTGCTGTTTGTCATTCTGGAAACAGACCAAAGGGCCCGGGGTGAAGGCGCTGGTCACTCTGGGCAGGGCAGACAGGTGCCTCACTGTTCCCACCTGGTGTCGAGGGCTTTCAGGGGCTTGTTCCGGGGCTGCTGCTCCAAGCAGCTCACAGCAGGGTTGCCGGCCACAGGCACAGTCATTGCACTCAGCACCAGCGATGTGATGGCCTGCACAGCCAGGACATTGATCTGGGTCCTCTCTGTGTCTTCCTGGAAGGAGAGCCCACACTTCATCAAGTCACGAGCGTCCAGACACCGGAAACCACTTCTGCCCCTACCTGCACACAGAACCCGAAGGCCGTGGTTCTCAGGTCACAGGGTCTTATGGGGAGCCTCGAGTGCTGTAGAGGGACATGCCTTCCCAGCAAGGATCCTGTTTTTTGGTTTCGTTTTTGGTTTGGTTTTTTTTTTTTTTTTTAAGATTTTATTTATTTATTTGACAGACAGAGATCACAAGTAAGCAGAGAGGCAGGCAAAGAGAGGGGGGAAGCAGGCTCCCTGCTGCTCAGAGAGCCCAATGTGGGGCTCGATTCCAGGACCCTGGGATCATGACCTGAGCCAAAAGCAGAGGCTTTAACCCAGTAAGCCACCGAGGCGTCCCAAGGATCCTGTTTTGTCTGCCTAAGTTCCCCACATCTGTGACTTGAAAGAAATCTGATGGCTGATGTCTGTCTTTCAAGGCAAGGTCACCTACAAATCTCCAAAGGCAAATTACTTTTTAAGAAATTGCCCTTCAATTTTCTCCCTCATTTTAGGAACTCTGCATATGACAACCTGTTAGTTCTATACATGAATTTAAAGACACTCGTGATTTCTGACACATTTACTCTTTGAACTGACATTTCTATGAGTTTGTGCCACATTTCTATTTGATGGCTTTCAGTATCTCAGGCTTTGCCTTATCAGAATGTGGCTTGTACTGACAGTACAGGAATGTGATGCATCCGAACATTCTAAGAAGCCCCGCCAGTCAAACAAACACAGGTAGGTACCCGTATCCACGGCCTTTACCACGTGCCTTTTCATTCTGATCCAACCTACATGCTGTACGTAAACTCTGATAGGCAGAACTCAAACATACTTCCCAGAAAAGGTATAGCCCTACTGACCCTAAATGCAGAATGTGGCAGCCGCTGGCCATCAAGGCCACTGCAACTTCAAGGGGATTTGCTCCTGCTCTGCAATGTTAGTCTAGACTAGACTGGCCACCCTTGTAAACCTAAGTCAAGACCAAAACAACGAGCCTTCTGCCCTTCTTCGGTCCCCCACGAACAGGTCACCAGCTGCCTCGACTGCCCAGGTGCCAGCCAGGGGCTGTGCGGGCCCGCACGTGGCCTTACTTCTGGTGGGCTCTCCTCCTGCTCCATCACCAGGGGCTGAGTCACCAGGACACCAAGGAGGGTGGCCCACGTCTCCTCGAACTGAGTGCGGCTGGTCCAGCCTAGGAATGCAAATGTTATGTGAGACAGAGTCACCCACTCCCCAGCCTCGATGTGACGTGGCAGCTGGGCTGCGTGGCTGCAGCTGGAATAGGCCCCACCCCTAGGGTCAACACGCAGCTGCCCCCTTGAGCCGCATGCCGGTTCAGAGATGCAGCCACACTGCCAGCTCCATTCCATCCACAAAGAAACAGAAGAACACACGTCTGAGGCCACACGACAAGCAAGGGGCACCATCTCTACCCCTGCTGTGAAGACACAGTGAAGAGAAGGGACGTCCCAGCAGCAGGCCACATCTGAGCTGCTCCTGCCCTGCTCACTGGAAGGCTCCCAGGTCTTCCCCAAAGACAGAGCGCAGCCTGAAGCTGCAAGCTGCACAGCCATGTCCAGACAGCAGGCCCCCAGACTGCACGCTTGGAGCGGGAGCCATGCGTGCCCTGTGACTTTTCAGAGAAGCTGCTGAAAATAAAGAACTTATGGCAATGGTTTCTCTGATTCTGTCTAAAGAACAGATCAAAAGGGTGTCACCCAGTGCGGGTACTCGTGTCTGGCAGATGTGTGCCTATAGGTCACCCTCAAGCACCATCACCACCAGCGCCCCTCAAGGGGAGGGCTGAGTGCCATGCTTCCTATTCCCACACGTGGCCTGGGAGGTGGCTGTGGCCATGCCACTTGCACTCGGGCTACAAGGAACAGGAGGGGGTACTGAAGGCCAGAAAACCAGAGCAATAAACTTGAGGATCTTCTTTTAAACTGGAAGTGGGGGGATTAGGTGCAGCAGACAGATGTTTACACAGTTTATTTAGGGGAAAGGAGAAGAACGGACAAAGACAAAGGCAAGGGAGAAGCCAACAACAGAAAGAGACTGTGGAGCTGCCCGGGGTCCCTCCTGCAGGTCTGAGTAAGGACTCAAGCACAAGGGTGCCTGAGCAAGGATGGGAGGGACCGCACACAGGGGCCAGCCAGGAGACCGCCTGGGAACCACCTCGAGGACGGGAGAGAAACGAAGCTGCCTGAGGTAGTCTTGGATCACTGCTGAGACTGCACTTCAGACACGGTAACCAACTGCTTGCTTCACTCAAAGGCAAAGGAGAGGCAAGACAGATCTAGCTACCTGAACCTTATGGGATCGAGAGGAGCACAAATTCTGCAGAACCCTGAGAGCACGGGGTCACAAGGACAAAGGGCAGACCTCATGGGCAGGTGGGGTACCCATTCCAGATGCTTCAGGAAACACCACAGCCGGACACAGCCACTCGGGACCTACCAACTACAGCCCTCCCACTGGATCGGGCCTCCAGCCATGAAATGAGGACAAAAAGGCAAGGCACTGTGGGCTGCAGGAAGTAGAGAAGCCACCCGGCGGGAAACCACAGAGGTTGTCCTTTACTGATGACAGCGCCAGTCGAGTCTCATTTGGCTTCCGAATCTATTAACGATGCTAAAGGCCTGACACTGGGAGTTCTAGAGCCTAAGATGCCTGTCCCCATCGTCCGGGGGGAGTTCTGTCTCACACAATGAAGCCCCCCTTCCCCTGCTCCCTCCACCTGCTCACCCTGCACCCAAGGGAATAAGAGCTGCTGAGCTGGGCTGTGTGTGATCTGCCACCAGGGGCCTGTCCTGACTTCTGACAGGCCTGCTGTGTGAAGATGTGGTGTTAAACACCCATCCCGTCTCTCTCACACCCCCAAACACTGCACCAACCTGGGGAGCATTTTTCACGGTGACAGTTGGTATTCACCTTGGAATGTACTCACACATGACTGTATCAAGCCCTACATCCCCTGTGGAACAGACGAGAGGAACTAGGCACTCTGAGGACTAACAATTTTGGAAGAAAAACCCAGGCTACCTAGTGCATTGATGCGGTAGATGAACTCTTTAAAGACTTCCTTCTCCTGGAGGAACTCTACCGGGATCTCAGGGAAGGCTGTGCCAAAGTCCCCTCCTGGCTTGGGCGACCATCCGAGCTTCCAAACCTGAGAAGACAAAAAAGAAACAGAGTGACCCCAGTCAAGACAGGACAGCCACACTTTGAGGACACCATGAAGCATCCTTTCTCTACCCCCGGTCTCTCTCTGGAGGCCACGTGCCTACCGACAGCTCACACAGACATTCCTGAAAGCAAGCACACCATCCTTCCGAAAAACAGCTTCCATGCGCTGCCCAAGATCTCCTACACTCCCACTTCCCTGACCGCCACAACCCACCCCACACCTCCCCAGCTGGCTGTTCCCCAGTCAGTTCTCCAAAGTCCATGATGGCAGCCCCCGGGACGCAGCCAGGAGCAGCCCTGCCCCCAAACAGCAGCTGGTGTGTTAGATAAAGATGGGCGTCAGATGAGGTTTGGCTGTGCGCAGAAAGAGTCCCTGGTGGGTGGGCACAGAGAGCCGCACCATCCACACTTGTCACCTCCACCAACACAGGGCTAACCTGAGGCAGAACCGAGGTGGTCCTAGCAGCTGAAGAAGCCACCCCTCCAGCCAGTGGAGCAGACCCGTCAGCTCCCAATGCCCCAGGCGCACCCGTGGGGGCCTCGGAGACATGGCCAGCCCACCTCCGCAGTGCCACTGCCTCTCAGTTGGTTCAGGAAGACACAAGGTCTCTCTCTCACAGCGTCACAGACCTGCTCTGCACACCCTGACAGGGTGCCCTCCTGGTGGGGCCCTGCTCCACCAGTGAAGACCCCGGCTGGAGGAGCACCCCTTACAGCCTGGGCCCCAGACCCTGCGCCATCACGTCTGGTCCAGGCACTGAGACCTCTAGGACGGGGCTTTCACACAGTGGCTCCCCACGCCCCTCCAAAGGAGCAAGCTGGCTCCAGACCTACAGAGACGTCCTGCATGTACTGGGGGGGCAGTCTGCCCTGTGTCTCCCACTCACATACCGGCAGAGAGGCTGTGCCCAGGGGCAGGCACAGGTCCTTTCGAGGCAGATGCAAGCCCCCTTCCTCTTGGTCCCTGCTCACCTTGACCTGAGGCCATGCCGTGTTCACCCGGTGCCCCTACTCCTTGTCTCTGCAGCTTCCCCGGGGAGAGGCTGTCCGGCCACCATTGACCCCCAACCCACTCACACTAAGCCCTTCCTGCTACCTGAGACAGACTGTGGACACATGCCGACTTGAAACTGATTCCGAGGACAATCGGAAATCAGGAGTTTCAAAAGTGGTCATGCCTAGATGGCCGAATGGTATCAGACGGTGCCTGAGCCCAGAGGCAAATACCCCAGGGGCACGATTTCCATCCACTGTTAACCAAGGGTGCAGACTTACCCTCTAATCGCGCCTGACCCTGAGGACCAACTAGCAGGAGATTAACCCTCACTCCCACATGCAGTGTGTCACCCCGTGCTGCAAAAGCCAGCACTTCTACCAATGACCGCTGGACCTTGTACCTGGGGAAGCCAGATAGAGGCCTGGCCTATGCACCATGCAAGGCTTTGGCCACCCGGGAGAGGCACCTAAGTGGTGAGCTCCTGCTCTCCCTGCTAGGAGCCCCCCCTAGCCCAGGGCCAGCTCACACACCTCTGTTATTCCGATTTCTGTGCAAAGCAATGAGCAGACTCACCAAGGGGGGCACGCGTGTGTAGCTGTTGACGAGGGGTAAGCGAGCCAGGCTGATGATGATGTTCCTGAGCACTGATGTGAGAAACGCAGGGGTGTTGCTGTTCCTTTTGTGCCCCAAGGCTAACACCGATGACAAAGACTCCACCATCTCTGCCACCATCGCACAGGCTGCGGTGATGTACGCCGGGTCTGAAAACAAACACCGGGGTTCCAAGGCCTGTTCTGTTGAGACACACAGCGAAGCTGCCACCTCTGCTCCTGCTCTTCCCACCCCTGCCAAGGCAAAGGCCCAGGCCTACAGCCAGCCGCTCAGCCTCAGCCGCAGAGCCCCCTAGACTCCCAGGCGGTACCAAGGTCCTGCAAGTTTCATCTCCATCCAGTATACCGAAACTGGCCATCCTCTCCGTGCTGGCCAGAACTGCGGTCTTGATCCCATCTCCCACACCCCACCCCAGCCCCTGCCCGCCCTGCACTGTGTGGCAGCACCTACTGGCCAACACCCAGGAGCCATCGTGCTCCGGCCTTCCCCAGTTCTCCTGGGACCCTGTGCTGCTCTCTCTGCCAGTGTGCAGAAAACTCCATTGTCCATCTCTGGCTCCATGTTTCCTGAGATCAGGGGCTCTCCCAGATTGCTGGTGGGATTTTGACAGGGTGCCAAGTCTCCCCTAGAAGTCGTAAGGCAGAACACTGAGGAACAGCCCACAGCCTTAGACAAGAGCCAGAGCATGTCAAGGGAAGGGACCGCTTTGCAGTCACGCTGAGTCTGACACAAGTATGAGCCAGAACATTACTGGCTGAGTTGACAAAACGTTCAGGGTTGTGCACGAGTATAACCCACAGTTCAGGAGATTTGACAGGATAAGCAACATCGTCATATGGAGAGGAGGCTCTCAATGGGCTTATGGAGTCAAGTCCCAACGAAGCTGCCTTCGATAATACTTTTTTTAAGTAAACTCTGTGCCTGGGGCTCAAGCTTCTGATAACAAGATCGAGAGTCGCATGCTCCACTGACTGAGCCAGCCAGGTGCCCCAATGGTCACTCTGTAAGAGCTATCATCCTGTCCAAGTGATAAAAAGAGCAAGTTCCCTCCTAGGGCCGGGAAGAAATCAGACGGTCTTCACTGGGCCCGGTGAATACTCAGGGTCGGCATGAACTAGACACACTCCTGTCTGGGGGCCTGTCTGCTCCGACTCGACCCCTTGAAATGCCTGAACTCTTTTCAGAGGAATGGAAATTCACATTATGACTAAAATTAGTCTGCTGAGCGTAACAAGATTGGCACATGTTCTCAGGGCTCTTAGGTACGTGATCCTCACACTAACCCAGGGTCAGTGCCATCTGTATCTGTACAGCAGAAGCACCAGATAATAACTTGCCAAGGCCATTCAGCTAGAACGTGGCCCAGCAGGGAGGTGAGTGTCCGCACAGCCCTCCTGTCTCAACAAGAAGTTATGAAATCACAGACTGGGGGCTGGCGGAACCAGAGAGCTTCAAGGAAAACACCTGCAGAGGAACTTGGCTGGGTCATGAAACACACTGCTTCTGGACAGTGATTTGATCACAGAACCCTCAGCAGGCGACCAGAAGAAAAATCACCATGCTGACCACGAATGACAGGAAGACGCTGTCCACGCCCAGCTGGCACATGTGCCGGCGAAAGGACAAAGCATGTATGTACTTGTTCTGAAAAAAGGCACGTTTCCTAAGCCACCAGAGCATGGCGAAGACTCCAGGATTCCAAGGAAGAGTGTTCCATAAAAGAGGCAGCCAAGAACCGCCAAGGGCATGTGCTTCTCGTCTTTGGATCCGCCGCAGGCTGGCACTCCAGCCACACCCCCGGTGAAGATGCCGGGAGGCCCCCAGGAACAAGCAGTCACTTGGCCAAGAGCTCTCTTCCCGCCCTGCCTTGCCACACTGCCAGTGAAAGACCTGAATCAGGAGAGAACATGCACAGCCATGGCACACATCTAAGACTGGAAGCCCCGAGGAGCTGGAAGGGGTTAAAGTGGGTGGGATGTGGATGTTTATTCTGCAGGAAGAGCAGTAACTTTCATTTAAAAATCCACCAAAACAGAGGCTGAAATAGGCATCGGGTTACCTAACATTTGTGTGGGCAGGTCCACGAACCTCAAGTCCCTTAGTATTTTCATGCACTCATTCATCACTCTACAAATGTTCATTGGCAAGCACTTAGGACAGTGAGCACACAGGGCAGGAACGCAGCCTGTGGCTCCCCCCACCCCACCCCGAGCTCAGGGAACCGAGTCTGGGGGCGAGGCCTAGAGCCCAAGGGTGGAAGAACAGCTGTGACCAGGGGGTGGGGAGCACACGCAAGGTGACGTACTCAAATTGCCCTCAACTCTGGAGATAAGCAACAAAACGTAGCTAAATTAAGTAAGCTTTTAAGTGTCCACACTGACCCTTTAAAAAGTCTCTTTTATGAATAAATTTCAAGCCCTCATAAAAGCCAGGTAAGAAAGAATGGGTCTTGGGGCACGTGGGTGGCTCAGTCAATTATGCATCTGCCTTCAGTTCAGGTCATGATCTCAGGGTCCTGGGATCCAAGCCTGCATCAGGCTCCCTGCTCAGAGGGGAGTCTGCTTCTCCCTAGTCCACTCTTCTTGCCCCTGCCTGTTGTGCTCTCTCCCTCGCTCTCTCACAAATAAATAAATAAAATCTTTAAAAAAGGGGGGGGGGAGAAAGGAAGGATGGATGGATGGAATGAATCTTGAGACTTACTTTGTGTGTCTGAATCTATTTCGTTCTCTCTGGAAGCCTTCGGGATGTTCATCCTTCTCTCTGGACTAAGAAGCTGGTCCCCAGGCTGCACCACAACTAAAAATCACAACAGAACACACAATTTCCAAACACTTTTACTCTTCCTTATTATTCAAATTTTCACATTCATGCAAAGATTTCAAGATGACAGACTAAGTCAAATGAGGTGTAGATTTCCTATAGTCAGTTTTAGGTAGTAGGAGACATGGGCATCAGTGTCTGGACTAGTCTGAAAGGCACAGGACTTGACTTCTACACTGAGATTTCCATGGCTCTCCACTGCCTGCTGCTTGTCACCTCCTGCCCTGGAGGTCTTTATCAGACAGCTCGTGACTCATTACTGCTAAAAGCATCACTGCGATCCCCAAGAAGTCTGGCTTTGAAAAATTACTCCTTAGATCTTCGTTTTCAAGCTGACTACAAATGCACAGATGAAAACAATTTAAACAATGAAACTTCAAAACACCCTCTAACATGTAAACTATAATGTCCAATTTTTGGGAAATTCTGGTTAATGACCCTTGTTAAGGACACTGTCCCTTGAAAAGAATAAGTCATTTTATTTTATAATATATTACTATTACAATGCATTATAGGAACAAGCATTTTGACTATAACAGAAAACAATCTTCCTAATGTAATCTTATTAAATCTTATGGTCATGTGGGACTAAAAGCATGAAACAGTCAAGTAGGACCAGGGATCAAAGGGACATAAAATTAGGAGTATTTTTTATGAAAGCTGGAACTCCAAAATCTAAGCAAAATGACTACAAAAGCAAATTTAAATCCAATTCCAGCGCAGAATCCAAGCCCCTGGAGATGTACACAAGGCCCATGTTTTATCCACCAAGTCACCTCTGGTTCCTGGTTCGGCCCCTGGTAAACAGGTGACATGAAATAAAGGCATGTGCTCCAATCTGCAAAGCTGAGTGCTGGTGCCAGTAACAGAGGAGAAAAACATGCTATGGCCATAGACTCACCGGCTTCCAGAACGAAACGGACACAGTGAATGAGAGAGCAGGCATGGGTCACCATCTCCGGGGAGGAGAGTGTGCTCCAGAGGCTGGGGAGCTGCAGGGCCAGGCAGCAGCAGTCCAGGCCCGCCTGAAGGTCCAGACTCAGCGGGATCTGCTCATGGATCAGATGCCACGCCAGGGCCTAAAGGGGAGGTTGGCATTACCAAAGGCTCAGGCCCATTTCCTTCCTGTCTTCAGGCTGTCGGGGAAGCAAACCACCCCCAGCTCTCCGGGAACTGGCCCAAACACGAGAGGCTGGTGGGACTGACTGCACTCCAAGAGGGACGGTACCCTGTTACCGACTCCCTTACATTCAAGCCTGACCACCCGCTCCCAAGGGTGCCCAGGCTTGCTTCTCTGCCAGGATAGCCACCCTGATCTCACTGCTCCTCCTTCCTGCAGCTTCATGGACTCCTCTAGAAGTCCTTCCCTGACCACATGGTCTCCAGGCTAAGCTTCTCAGGGCTCCCAGGGTGCAGGCAGGCCCTGCCTCAGTCAGAGTCAGAGCCTGAATCAGAGAGCATGGAGCCTGGAGACAGCCAGGCTTGGGTTCAAATGCCCACCAAATAACCCACCAAACCTAAGCCCTGCTTTCCTCGTCTGTGAAATGGGACAACAGAGCCCATCTCGCCCCGCACACGGAAGGCATGGACTGCTGCTGGCAGTGACCATGCTGTACCAGAACTGTCCGCTTGCCGGCTGGCCTGAGCACCGCACCAAAACCTCCAGGACTAGTGTCAGCGGCCATCTGTCTTGGCCCGGGTCCAGACCAGGGCCCGTTGGTTGTGCACCCTCCTCACACCTACCTCTCTGCCTGCTGGGAAGTGACGGGTGGAGCTGAGGCTGAGTCAGCCATGTCCATTTCAGGCTGACTAACAGCTCAGGCCCTCTGGCTGCAAGGATGCAGGCTAGACTGTTTGCCACAAGTTGTATGGAAAGGTGATGCACCCACAGTATGTACACATTTGGGGGGTGATCATAAGTGCTAACACAGAGTGCTTAATTTCCCATGCCTGAAACATCCAGGTTTTTACTCTATTTAAAACATAATAATTTTCCCAGACTAATTTCTTTAATTATCTAAAATCAGGATCCAAACTACATTCGCAGTGTTTCCTTTTCCTTAGAGAAAACATATTTAATGGATGTCTATCCAGAAATCGAAGGCATCTTAGAATCAAGGAACGAGAACCACACACAAGCACAGGACTCTGCCCACTGTTTGGGAGATCCTGGAAGGTTTCTGCTCACCTCTCCAGTCCTCCTTGCTTTTCCCCACCAGACCCTCCTCTAAGACCTGTGCCCTCGCCCAGACATGCCTCGGGGAGAAGGCATAGGTAGGAGCCCAGGTCCCAGGCCAGCTGGAAAGTAGGCACAGGAAGTGCTGTGTGGCCAACATCACAAGGCACCTGTGAGGAGCCCCACAGCCAGAGGGGTGAATGGGCTCAGGAAAGTAGGGAACGGATGCAGTGCTTGACCCTTCGCAGTTATCCCCCTAGTGAGGAGAGAAGGTGCCCAACTGCACAGCTCCAGGGTTTCCTACTTCTCCAGTGACAGTGTCTTGGCACAGAAGCACAGACTTACCTCGAGGGTCATGACCACAAACTTCACAGTGTCCCTCTCCTTCTCAGGGGGGAGGTGCAAATGGCTGGGCAGTTTGGGGAACACCAGCAGGTACTGGGCCAGGGCCCGGGCCAGAGTGGTCAAGGACCGATATAACATGGCATCCCCTGAAACACAAGACTGCGGGTGAACACAATTCCAGCAGGAGCTCATGACCCGGAAAAGGCAGTCAGTCCATTCTCAGAGAATCTACGAGATTGTGCGTGTGACTCGGGACACGCTGTCCTCTGAGGCCTATGCTAGTGTTCCTCCAGGGGGAGGCAGAGGAACGGCAAAGGGGCAAACACACCAAAAGACAACTGGACCAAGGGTCCCTAGCCCTGTCTCTTGGTCATCTCTGCATATGCTTTCAGTTTATCAACAGCATTTATTGTACCTTTACTCAGTGCAAAGTACAATACTGTTCTAGGGCATTTTTTTAAAAATAAAAGAAGTTTTAATTTTAACTACCAAATAGATCATTCAACTTGTTCCAGTAGGCAGTGGCCTCCACAGGCAGGAATGGCTGGAAGACATGATGGGCAGCAGGAAGCTGCTGAACCAGGCTGGTCACACGGTCCAGAGTTGCTAGGCGAGCTGCTTCAAAAAGGGGGCTCCTCTGGCCCCCAGAGACTTCGCGCATGCCCAGGCCCAGGCATGGGGCCAGCAGGCTTAAGTTGAATTCCTGAATTAGGATGTTAAAAGTTCAACAATTACACACTTTCAACCAGGCAAGAAAAACACAACAGAAGAAAGGATAATGCAAACATTTTGGAGAAAGCACAGACAAGTAAACCACAGCAATGTATTTTGAAGAATATTCTACTTCCCAGAATAAATACCATATGCTCTGCGAAGCATATTTCTGGTCTCTTTGGGGTACTTTGGTATTAAAGAAAGATTTTAAATTTTTCTATGCCTTCAGATTTGTTTGAAATAAGAAACTGAACATATGTGATTTATAAGTGATGAAAATACAAAATGAAGCTGACATACCACCCAAGAAATCCAGTGAAACACCAAACACTCCCCGAGTTTGAGAAAGATAAGTTATGTCTAAAGGCAGCCAAAATAAACCAAAATGGCCACAACTGTTGGTGAGAAGCAGCATTTCTATGACAGTGGATCCAGTTGTACTGGGTTTTGCCAACTTTTAAAAATTGATTTTTTGGGCCAATTTTCACGTAGAATATTCATCTCATTTTAGGTAACATTCAGAAAAGCCTATGTCATCATCAGTAACCAAAACTGAACCTTTCTGCTACAGCCAGAACTTTTAAGCTATTAAAAAGTCCAATTACTGAATTTGAGAAATTCAGTAACTGGATCGTTAAGCAAATTTATCATTCAGCAAATCAGCTTTCACTGAATGGAGCTTAAATTGATTTTAGCAAGCTGAGTTTGAGCCGATGCAGTTTTTTCAACACAGCTACTGCTGTCAAAGTGATGAAAAATCAGTACTTGGGAACATACGGCTGTGTGCCTCTGCCCCAAGTCCCTTCACCCATAACCGGTCCCTCCTTTGCTGCCCGCCCCCCAGGGCCCTGCTGTGCCCCATTCCCACATGGCCCATTAAGGCTGCACTAAACACCTGAGGGTTTAGCCAGCTGCTCATCCTTGGAGGTCTGGGACAAAAGCTGCCAAGGCTGCAGCTGGTTGCAACTGGGGTCTCCAGTCCCCACAGGACCTGTCCAGGAGCTAAGGGCAGGGACACAAGGCTCTGCAAGGCCTCCCAGCCTGCATTCCTGCATAACATCAAGGGTGGGGACGGAGACCTCATGATCTGTAGGGTGTAAGCCTAACTACACATCGTGAATGGTTATATACACCATAGGTAACAGGGAGTGGGCCTCACTGGATGATGTAGGGGTACAGGGACCTCACCACATAAAACAGTGGGAGGGGTCTTACTAAAATCAACTTCCAGAACACCACTAGGATAAGTTAAAATCATCTAGCATGACACCATTTTCATACCTGTCCTCATGATGATGAGGACATACGATGAGAACAGACTGCAACCTAAGAGAACCTCTTTTCTTCAAATGCATGGGAAGCTGAATTAGACACAATTTACCTCCTTTTGGACTCTAATGCAGCTGAAATAACGTCCTGTCCCACCTGGATTAGACTTACCCTGCGTCCTGTCCCATCTAGACTGGAGTCTCCCAGGCTCCAGCCTGTATCAGTCTCTGCCATTGAGGCAGAAAAGTGAGTGGCCCATGTCCTAAGCTAGTCACATGAGGATAAAACAAATCAGGCACCCTGCCAGCACCCCGCTGTTCTCCACCGTACCGAGTTCATCATGAATGTGCTCATGTCACTGGGAGGAAGCCGATTCACCAGTTCTGCCCCTTCCAGCAGTGCAGAATCTGACCTAGTCCAGCACTGGGATTTGACTAGACGCAGGTACCAGTCCTGGGAAGAAAAAGGTGGATAACCCAATGAAATTTGGCGTGGCTTTTAAGGGGCTTCAACTCTACTATGTGTGCTGTTTCTTTACCCACTGCCCCTCACATCCTGTGGACCAGTGGCCTCCTGGGGACTAAGAATGTGGCTTCTGTGAAATTGGATTCCAGCTGGATTCTAGGTGGCGATGCAGCCACTCACCAAACCACCAGCCTTTTCCATAGGAATCACTACAAAGGCTGTATCTTGGGACTTGCTGTTCCCACCTGGACAGCCTCTGCTTCTCCCCTCCCCTGGTGAACACCCACCTATCCTCCTAACTCAGTTCAAGTACTAGGGCAGCAGGCCCTCCACTCTGTGCCCTCGTCCTCTGTCCACCCTTTGCCTCCCAACGTCTTCTACTGGGGTGTTTGCAATGCTCCTCTCTTCCCAAGGACAGTGCAGCATTCACCCTAGCACTGCCGTTCTGTGCCTAGACTATGGATTTTCAAACTCCAAGCTCAGGTCTACACTGACCTCCCCCAGAAAGCAGGGTACCAACAATCAGCTAAGGCCCCAAACGGTCCCCAGCTCTGAGATGTGAGTAGCAAGGGTCGTGACCACGTACCAGGGTCCTTGGGAAGGCACAGTCACCACACAGGAGGTCAGTAGGTTTAAGGAGAGGCAGACAGGCGCAGACAAGCCAAGTGGGTGAGCACAACCCTATGCAGGCTACAGCCACTGCTTTCCTGACTCTCCCATCTCCCTGATGCCAAGATGCCAAGCCAGCATTTTCTTTTTCACCCCACAGTTCTGTTCATGCCTAGGCTGGGCCTCAGGAATACTGTCAGTGATGGGACCCTCTCCACTGCTGGCAAGGAATGGCAAGCTGGGAGCCCCCAGGGACCACACCAGGTGCCAGAATGTCCTGCTGCCTGAGCTGCCCCACTACATGCTCCAGATTTGCCAAAGATGTAGAAGACGCACAGGAATGGCTGGTGTGCAGAGTGGGCCCCTCATGCCACATGCACACGGGCTGGACACGTACTTTGTCTGGAACCATGGTCTCCAGTGCCAGGGGCCCATCCCCGTCCAGCGGATGGGACGTGACCGGAGGAGAAGGGCCGCGTGAGCCAGGTGCGGTGGCGAGACGAAGCCTGTCCAGCAGGGAGTAGAGCCTCTGGTGTCTGGAATCCGATCACACGTGGGGTTAGAGCACAGTCTCCCAGGTTATGAAGTGACAGTGGCTTCTTAAAGCGAGATGCAACATGTTTGACACTTTCTCTTCAGAGCATCTCAACAACACTTAGACACGGCATGATGCAAATTCAGACTCTAGATTATTTTTAATAACCACAGTACATGCCCCACAAATGTTCTGCAGACATTTCATTTAGACTCAGACGCTGTAGCAGGCAATACATGGTTTAACAGCTAATAAAAGCATTCTTTACAAATGCAAAAGAGATAATCTATTCTAAGATCCAAGCAAACAAAATCTCCCATTGATTCTCCCGACGTAATACAATGTATACCAATCTGTGTTCACTTCATAGAGGAAGCACCACATCTGGCAAAAGATATTTATAATCTTCTTCATCTGTGCAGAATACTAAGTCTGGAGTCAAAAAATAAGAGTCCGAACTTCTACCATCTGCTATGAGAGCAACAACCTCATGATGCAAATCACAACACGACTGGGCCCAGCAGACTGGAAAATCACGAAAACCGTGTGCTGCTGAGCAGGCTGGATGCCTTCCCAAACAAGGACGCTGGCAACGAGCTACTGTGTGGCAATTCTGCCCTGTTCTTGCTCCTCTGCGTGCACTCCTGCGAGTGCACACACACCTTCCCCCATGTGGAGGGGAAAAAGGTGAAATTCAAAGGTAAAATGTATTTTATTTACTTGTATAAACAGATAATAGATGTCACGATCTCTGATAAAGGCTTCTAAAAGACTAGGCAGCGGAATTAAGTGACAAACATTAGAATGAGATCACATTTTAACGAGACGCAGAGGTCATTTTTGCATGCCAGGAGCTAGGTAACATCTTTCAGACTCGCCCGCTCTCACGTGGCAGCTAGGTACGTGCACTGGCTTGGCTACGATCAAACCGGTCACTCTCATTCTCCTGTATCACAGGTGTTAGACACGGGCAACCTGGACACGCACAGGCCTCAGCCAGCCAACAGAGTGCAGGCATGTCCCTGTCACCACAGGTGACAGGTGGTGCTGCCTGTTCAGCTCCCTTTACATAAAGTGAGGGCCCATTTTGTTGAATTTAGGAAGGTTTTCTATTAGGGCCTTTCTGCAGCGAACTGGTCTAGAAAGCACATCGGTCTCCCACCCAGAGTTCATTCCCTTACAAATCTAAGTGTTTCTATGGAGAAGAAAGGGACGCCTGAAGGGAGCATTACCTCTGCGCCAGCCCGCTGCTCTGAAGGTACTCCTGGATCCTGCTCAGCTCCTCTGCGGGCAGCTGAGCCGCACTGCTCTGAAGGAGACAGCAACACATCAGCCAAGTGTGTGCCATGGAAGGAGTCATAATAACCCCGCTCTACTTCAGAGGTAAAGACCACAGTGTACAGTTTGTTGTAGCAGAGGCACACAGGCAGAAAGTACGAGAAGTGCTCCTGTCAGGCACACAAGAAATGACTGACTCGTGCACCTCATACATGCTTCTCCCAAGGGTGTGTGAAGAACATGTCCAGGGAGGAGAAAACCAGGCAAGGGCTCTGCCAGCCCTGCAAAGTTCTCAGTAAAAATCAGCGTCAGTGTTTTTCTGGTACCTGTAAATTTGCAGCCAGAAGCATTTCCACCCGGCGACAAGCCAGCGTGTCAACCATGCGAGCCAGCACACGGAATGGAGTGCACAACAGCTTGTCCACGTACAACGTCAGCACAGCACCTGACTGGCTGAGGTGGATCCCTTCCAAGCACTGAAGTGTCTTCTTCAGGGTGGTCGGCTGGTGGGGGGCACAGGAAAGCAGAGAGAGCACATGATGGGCCAACGGGAGTCAGCAGTTTAAAAATTCCAATAGTACATTTCTATGGTGGGGAAAAAGCCCCTGACTGGCTCTGCCAGTATGAGGGAGACTTACGGTGGAAAGATTTTCACAGCGGGACTGAATTGCTTGGATGAAGAGGCCACTGGCAGCAGAGTTCCGGTGAACAGCACTAATGAAATCCTGCACGGGAGGCTCGTGGGACAGACTGATGAGGTCCTGGATATGATTCACGATGAGCCACGTTAGGTGCTCTGAATCGTGCAGGTTCTGACACTGCAGAGAAGGAATGAAAAGACTCGTTCTCAAGTAGATAAGGACAGAACAGATGTGGATGCCCCAGAAAAGGCCAGAAGAGGTGGGAAGGGGAAAACAAATTCCAAAGTATAATCCTCACTGAAGCTATCTAGTGTCTGACCACCCATGATCATCAGGGTCAGAACTGACCTCACAGCCTCTGGCACCTTCTACCCTCCACTGGGGCTGAAGTGGTTGGTGGTCGGACCCCACCCGCCATGGGCACCTGCTAAGGACCGGCAACCCCACGGCAGTGGGGCCCTGCCCCTGGGTCACGACCCGCGCCGTGATGTGAGAACAGGTGACACAGCCTGGTCTGTCCAGGCTCTGTTGGTCTGGCCAACAGAGAGTGCTCCCCAGTTCTCCTTCTCTGGCTCTGTGACAGGCCAGTGGGGAAAATGGGTTCCCTGTACCTGCCACAGTTTTGATAGAATTCCTGAATCCAAAATATGAATAGATTCCATGAATCAAATGGACATTAAGGGGAGAAATTTAAGATTTATAAGGAAATAAATATCCATCTTTGAGTATATATGTTGCCTTTTCACCTTAATTCATAATCCTCCTAGGCAGAAATTATAAAATGAGACCAATTCTTTGACATCTGGTTAATGATTAATATTTTCCATGTGGTATAATTTGATAGTATTAGTTTATAAAACTAGTATTTTCCTTACATTTCTGTGAAAGACATTATACAATTATACTAAATTATTTCTCAGAAGTAAAACAAGATAGAAAAACTAATTCAACATAAAGAATATTAATCAAAAAATGAGTAACAATTAAAAAAAAAATCTGTATGACAACCACCACTTGCTAAGAGTGCCCTTCTTTTCCAGTTGAAAACGTCACACGCTTTGCTGTGTGAAAACAGTATGAACATGGCGCTGTGTTTGTGCCAAAGAAACACACATGCTGTAACTAGTGGAGAAAAAGCACCAAATCCCAGCCAAAATGCCACAACAGGTTTTTTGAGTAGTGCAGTTATAAAGAGGCTGTATTTTCTTGTTTATTGGTTTTTATCAATTTTCCATGTTAAAATGTGTTGCTAGTTTTATGGTCAAAAGCTCTACAAAAGTTATTTTTAAAAAATGGATGATTCCAACAAGAATTCATTTTAAAATGCAACAATGGGCACCAACCTCCTCTGCACAGATGGGATGTTTAAAGCAGAACCCCACTCCAAGTCACCCTCGCTGAGGCGGTGACAGCGGAGTGAAACCTTCCACAGACAAACCTCCACATCCGTGACCAGCCGGAGAAGGATGGGACACCTGCTGTGGCCCCGAGGCAACGGCGGGAGGTCGGTCTGCAGGAGCGTCCCCCGCACTGGGGCTCTCTGGCCCCCTGCCCGCCGGGACCCGTGTCCTGACTTACGACATAATCGCAGAAGAGAATGAGAGCTCCCCTTCGCACTATCTCTCTATTGCACATCCCAAGCTTGCAGGCCGCACCGGGGTCCTCCTCCTCTCCAGGCATCTGGGGGCTGAGTGACTTCGTACTGGACAGACTGCGTCTCCTGTAAGGAGCAACAGATGCACTGACCATGTTTCCGGGATGAAAACAAGCTTCTCTTCAAAGCAGAAGATGACCAGAAGCTCAGTTCCTGTGCTGAAGCAGACAGGGTTACAGTCCTGCAGCACACTCTTAGTGACCGACTTCTGAACCGTGGCAAAGCACGTGTGGGTGTCCCAAGAACATGGAGATCTCACGGGTGAACAGTCCAATGCTCGACTTAAGGCAGAATCTGCCATGAAGCCGCACTTTCCACCGGTGCTCAGGCACTGGGCTCCCCCTGACCGTCCACGATTCCCAGCGCAGATCTGTGTGATAGCCGCGCCCATCTCCCAGGACAGAGCCCTCATGCAGCTGGACTTGACCACAGGACGAATGGCGAGATGCTGCCACCCTCACCGGCCCACAGGGGATGTGCCACCACGCCACTGTCGGAGAGCACTTCTGCAAAACTCGCTCACCACTTTCGAAGGTTACTTCACTTCTCAGTTGATGGGATTACACCCTTGGGATTCCCCAATGCTGCCACAAGCCCTCAGACGCACATGTCGCCACACCTGTGAACAGCCCCTGACTGCAGAGCCTAACCAGGGATGATACCCCTCCCTTAGCAACAAAGAGCCTAGGCATCTCTGCTGAGGCTTAGCAGGGACAGAGGTCACGTGAGGACAAGAATATTCTGAAATTTCTCAACTTTTCCTACAACACCTCAAAATTTACAAGAGAATTGGTATAAAATATTCTGCAAGTTAAAAAAAAATGTCCCAACTGCAATTTCCCTGTCCTCAGCTGGTGAGGGGATGTGCCACGACTATTATCTGTACAACGGAATACTATTCACTGTTCCAAGTGAATACTATTCACTCATCCAAAGAACGCACCACTGAGCCATGCAAGGCCATAAATGAGCTTTATATCTCCTGCACTAAGTGACAAAGCCAGACTCAAAAAGCTACAGACTGCAGAACTCTATCCATACGGCATTCTGCAACAGGCTGAACACAGGGATGGAGCACGGACCAGTAACTGGGGGGCAGGGGGCTGAGGGTGACCACAGAGGACAAATAGGACATTCTGAAGTTACAGAAAGATCCTATATTGTGACTATGGCGGTATTCACCTGACAATATTTGGTACAAAAGAGTGTGTTTCTGTGTAGCATTTAAGTCATAGGTCAATGAAAAACCCACCAACAGAAACACCTCCTCTTCTCAGCCTTCCAGCCAGCCCCCATTTCATGATGGTACGGCTACAGGGGAGCCTCTGTGGGGAAGAGGGCAGAGCCTGCAATTCAATTTGAATGTCAACCCATGTTAATCCAAACTGAGTCCCAGCTTGTAGTGGGCAGCCCTGGAGACCTCAGGACAGATGCAGCCAGACATTGACGGGGAATGAACGCCCCAAATCCAGGAGGCCACGCCACACCCCCAGTGCCATGGCACATGCAAGACCATAACAGGCCACCAGAAGGCCAGGCAGACTGGAAACAAATCAGTGAAGACAGAGCCCCCCAAACAAGAAGTGGCCAGAGCATGGCCTCTCCACTCGCCTGAGAGCCTGCCTCCAAGCTGGGGAGGTCACTGTCGTGTGGGACCACATCTATCTACTGAGTCTCCAGATATAGAAAAACGGAGGCCAGCCCTGTAGGGAGGGCCTGGTCAGTGTCCTGAGACAGAAAAGACAAAAAAGAGGAACACGGGTGGGAAAGGAAGAAGAGGAGTCTGACCTGGGGATGATACTCATGTGGTCACAGAGCACCATCCAAAGCCCACGGAAAGCATCCTGGGGCCGATGTGTGAGCCAGGCCAGCTCTCAGGATGGGAGGTCAGGACAATACCAGCCGCACTTCTACAAGCCAGCAGCACACCACGGCACCATTTAAACAGCATTCAAAAATATGAAGTGCATTAAATACGAGAAATGCTTGTACATGACACACTACGAGATGCTGTTGTGGCAAATTTGAGAGTGAAATACCCAAAGAGAGACCATGCTGGAAGACTGAGCGTCTGGATGCTGGACGCCAGTGCTCCCGCCATCCCACACCAGCCACGAGCTCCGGCGAGAGGCCAACGGGCTCTTGTGGACACTGCCACGCCTACTCTAAAACGTGTCATGGAAACGCAAAGAACCTACAGGAGCCAAAACTGTTTTGGAAGTCAAGAGAGCGGGGGGACCTGGCAGGGTAGCCAAGGTGACAACACTGTGTCGGCAGGGGAGGTGCCAGTTGAGGGGTGTGAGTGGAGCCCACAGGCAGGTCCGTGCGTCTAAACTGCACTGCGCACTGAGAAAGTGCCCAGAGAACTCACGAGAGAAAGTGCGGTCTTTTCGCAAAAAAACAGTGAAAGAACCACCCTTTGGGGAGTGGGATGGGGAGAGGACTCTTTACCCTCATGCTTTGTCACCCACAAAAATTAATTCAGAATGATAAAAGGCAAAGCTACACAATTTCCGGAAGAAATCATGGAGGAAAATCGTGACCCTGGGGTAGGTAAACATTTCTTGGATTGAACAGAAAAAGAAAAACTGATGCACTTGTTTCAATAAAAACTTAAAAATTCTGCTCTTGAAAAGAAACCATTAAAAAAATAAAATGGCAAACCACAAATTGAGAGAAAACATTTACTTAGATCCAGAATATATAAAGAACTTACAACTCAACAACAAGGTAGCAAACAGTCTAATTTCAAACAACTGGCGAATATCTGAATACATGCTTTACGACAAGATCCACAGATGGTCAATAAGCACACGAAAACGTGACCACCTTTACTCGCAAGCAGTGAAATGCAAAGAGGGACCCCGAGAAGCCTCCGCAGCCGCTCCGAGGGCACACAGGAAAAGCTCCCAGGCACCACGTTTCGTTGAGGGCCTCACGCCCCATCTCCCACGTGTCCTCCCCTCCAGAGCAAACCTCCTCCTGGGGACTATCCAGAGCTGAGTGCTCCAAAATGTGCCCACTTCTGTGATCCCTCTTCCTCAACTTTTACGTGGAAAACTTTGAAGCCAAGAGAAAAGCTGAAAGATGAATTCGATGATGTCACACCCTCTCCACCTAGATTCAACCACTATGTTGCCACCTTCACACACACATGCACACCCCACACATGTGCATTCACACATACGATTCCACACGCATGCTCCACATACACACATGCTCCACACACACCCACACTCTAAACATATGTGCACACCTCACACATACGCACTCACACATACGCACTCTACACACACGCATGCACTCTGCACATACACAAGCACATGCCACACGTGCTCTCACACATATGCACACTTTCTGGCCTGCACCACCTGAGAGTATTCACGTGGGTGAAGACACTTCACCCCAAAGTACTTCAGCAGGGGTCCCTGAGAACTCATCACCACAAAACAAAAGGTCTCCTAGAACTCACATTCAAATTCCCTCCATTATCCCAATAGTGTTCTTTCTGGATGTTTTACCCCCCAGATCTGTGGAAGGCCCTTCCTAATCAGACTGGGGTCCACCCTCCCACTTCCTCTTGACCCCACTCTAGGTCCCTCTGCCCTCACCACCCATCAGCCAACAAAAGGAGGACAAGGAGGAGGAGGGAGAGAAGGGAGAAGTAGAGGGGAGGTGGGAGGGGGAAGGAAACTCACCTACCCACGGTGGTGACAGACAATTTCTCACCTTCTGTCCACCTGCACATACCTGCTAGCATCAGTGGCTAACTCAAGCCCCAGCCCACCAAGTCCTCCCCACACAACTCAACTTCAGATGCCCAGGGGAGTTTCCTGGGAAGACTGTGAGAACACAAAAGCCCAGGATCCTAATTTCTAAGGTACCCAGCTGCCAGGTCCAGCAGTGAGCTGGGTTGCAGTCCTGGTCCCTGGAACAAGCCCCCAGTGGCTCTGAGGCACAGTCCCTAAGGACTCAGGACCTGCCCTGGATTCCTGGGTTCCATGGACCAGAGCATTGGCAGTACCCGGGACCCTAGCAGAAAGGCAGAGTCCCAGGTCCAACTAGTGATCTGCTAAACCAGAACCCAATTTTAATAAGCTTGCTGGGGGATTTATATGTACAGCAAAGAAGCACTGAAGCAGACACTTGTTTCTGTTCCTGACTTTCACGGCACATCATGTTCTCGAAGCATTTCCAATGTTCTCACTAGTCTGTCTCCCCCAGCTAAACTGTAAGCACGCAGAGAGCAGAAAACCCATATTATTTTTCTTTGCACATACCACAGCATATAGCACAGACATTGAAAGATGCCTACTAATACTGGGTTTTCCACCTAAAAGCAATGGAGTGGCCCAACTAGGCCCCCAGGCCTCACACAGCTCAGTCTTTTCACAATGAGCAGAAAGGAGCTGACCCCCACCCTGCTGCCCTTGCCTTCTCTCCTCACTGTGGGCTCTCGAGGCTTCCAGAAACTTGGCACTGAGGACTCAGCTCAGCGGATGGGCATCAAAGGTTCTATTCCCACATGTGTGTTAAGGTCTGAGCAGGACAGTGCCCAGAAATAAAGGCTGAAGCCTGAAAACTTTCTGCAAAAAGGGGTCACCCCCAATCAGATACTTCACAAGTCTTTGTGAATGATGAAAAATAGTTTTGAAATGTTGCTCAGTAATTACTTCATTATCTAAGAATAACCAGAACCACATTTAACTTATAATGAAGTTAAGACGTTGCAACATGTCTGGCTCTGGAAGCAATTTAAGGACGAGAGCCTAGCAGGAGGGACACTGCATGACAAGAACAACCCTCAAGAGAAGCCGTGTCAAAGAGACTGTCACAGAAACTGTATTTGGAAAGCTGCGGCACACTGAGTGCCTTCAGCCCGACCACATCTCCCCTGCTGTGCAGCGCCCACGGGAGGAAGGCAGAGCCGAGGCAAAGTCCGCACGAAGCCTCGAAGAATCCGGGCCAGAGCTTGGGCTGCTCCAGTGCGAGGGCGGGCTGGTATTTCAGGCCACAGGCCGGACGTACCTGGGGGTCTGCTGCACCTCTGCCCACCAGCGGTAGTCGGTGTGGCTGACCAGCAGCAGGATCTGGCACCAGAGCAGCACCAGGGCCGGGTGCGTGGGCACCATGGCGCGCACCCGCGCGTTCAGCCTCTCCAGGCCGTAGAAACTGCTGTCGGTGCTATCTACCGTGAAGAGTCTGGAGGCAGCGGCTGTGATTCTTCGGAACATTCCTACAAACAAACCAGAAGGAGAACTAAGAGGGAAACATCCTTGCTGCTCATTGTGGCCACAGGAAGATCTTCCAGAAAAAGATACACCCTCAGCTCTTTCCTATACTCGCACATTCAAAGCATTTGGCGCTTAGAAAATCAGGCTTTCGAAGCAAAAGCCAGATAGGCTGCTTAGCTAATGGAGCAGCCAAGGACACTAACATTCTCACTCTCCCGGGTATTCTCCCTACTGCTGTCAGCAAACTGTCCAGGAGCTCCACGCCAAGAGCCGTGCCTGCGTGTGACAGGAGACTCAGCTCCATGGAGAGCAGGCGGCCCACACTCGGCCCCCAGGACAGCAAGGCCTCCATAGGGCCGGTTCTCTCTGGCAGGAGCCTCTCTACACCCTCCTCCTGCCATAAAAAACATTTCCTTGGCTTCCAAAGAAGTACGGGGGGCACAGCATGTGCCAGAGAAAGAAGGCAGGCAGTGCGGCCTGCCAGGCCCCAGCTCACGGTCCATGGGCCACTGTCTGAGAGCGCGGAGGGCCATGCGCTCTGTGCGCCCAGTGTAGTGCGGCCCGGGGCAGGGCAAGCCCACAGTCAGCCAGCCACATTCGTCTTGGGCACGTAGGGGCACACCCAACAGCATTCTGCCCACAGCCTGTCTGTGTCATCCTCCTAGGGGCCTAGACAAATCCCTTCCAGGAATTCACCATTTCCTTCTGTCCCTTCCTTTGGATCAATACAAAGTCAGCTCAACACACCTCTCCCATCACCGGCTGCGGCATCATGATAGCTGGCCCTCACTGTGAGGACCCCGAGACAGATAATGCTGCACAGCACATCAGGGAAGACAGGGCATGGATGAGAGCAGACCGAGGGCTCCTCGCTCTCTGCATCTTCACCCTCCTGGCACCACAGCTGGGAAGTCAGAATCTTATTTCTAGTTTAGGTTTCAACACATCCCAAATGTAAAGGGGTCCTAACAGAGGCAAAGATAGACGACAGACCTATTCCCTACTACTTTGTGACTGGTTATGCTTCTGACCTGAGGCGGAGAAAGAGAGCTAACAAAAGCAGGACAGTCACGGCCCACAACACCAGGCTGGCCTCCTGGGATAACCAGGGAGCAGAACACACATATTCAGAACAGTAGTTCCAATGAGAAGATGTCCACTGCTCGCCTGGTCTCTGGCCCCATTTCCAGGGTCTTCTCTGGGTGCTGTGTGGACAGCATCACCCACCTCTGGCCCACCCAGCCTGGGCCCAGTCCTTCTCTGTGCCCCTCATTACTGTGTGGGCTCCTTGTAGGACCAATGGACCCAAGGGAAGAGGCAGGTGCTGCTGTGGAGAAATGGGGAGCCAGGCCACAAAGCAGAGGGAATGACAGAGTGCTGCTGTGGGGTATTACTCAACAGGATGGAAAACCATGGTCAGAGCTGTGGCTCTACCATTTACTTGGCCCTAGCAGTACATTATCTGGGGTCTCAGCTTTCTCACCTGCAAAGTGGAATTAAGAGCAGTAGCTGCGCACAAGGCTGCAATAGGATCCAAGAATAAAACCGGAGTGAAGGGCTCAGTAGGGTGCTGGGCAAAGCAAAGACCAGCCAGCAGGGCTGCTGCTGGGGGGCTGCGAGGAACGGTTGCATGGCCTCTGGAGGGGCCACGAGAGCAGCGAGAAGTCAGGTGGTTCGCTGGGGCAGGGAGACCACAGTGACGCTGTTTTGTTTTGTTTTTAAAAATTTTATTTATTTATTAGAGAGAGATCACAAGTAGGCAGAGCAGCAGCCAGAGGGAGAGGGAGAAGCAGACTCCCCGTGAGCAGGGAGCCTGATGCAGGGCTCGGTCCCAGGACCCTGGGATCATGACCTGAGCAAAAGGCAGCCACCCAACTGACTGAGCCACCCACGTGTCCCCACAGCGACGCTGGGGTTTGAACATCCATGATAGTGTGGAGCACGTTGGCCAGAAGAAGCCAGAGTTGGGAGGCCATGCCAGGTGACAAGTTCAATTTTTATCATGAGTGTGAGGGGCTGGCAAGACACCAAGTCACAGGCTAGAAGGAGAATGGACATGAGAGCCCAAGGCAGCCAGGTCAGTGCGGTGACCTAGGTAGACTCTGCAGCCAGTGACGAGTTGTCTCTGCAGCAACAACTGGGCCAGGCTACCAAGGGGACAATCCTATTGAGCGAGAGGAGGGGGACAAGGAGGGGGGCAGAGGCAGAGACAGTGGGAGAGAGAAAACAGAGATCAGCATGGAAACCAGGACAGAGAATACTCGGGAGATGAAGAAAAGACTTCTCTTCAATAAACTGTGTTAGGAAAACTGGATATTCACTGACAAAAGAATAAAACTGGACCCCTTCCTTCACTAACAGCAACTACCTCGCCATCAGTGAAACTTAAATGTGGAACCTGAAAGCACAGAGCGCCTGGAAGAAAGCAGAGGGCAAGACTTCTGACCTGGGTACTGGTAATAATTTGTCTGGGTGTGTCACCTAAACCACCAGCAGCAGAAGGAAAGATGAACAGGGGGACTGCCTCCAAGTGAAAGCTTCTGCACAGCAGAGGAAATGACCAATGAAATGAAAAGACAATCCACGGAACCTAATACCCATAAATTATACACCTGACAAGAGGCTAGTATCCAAAATATCTAAAGAACTCATACAACTCAATAGCAAAAAAAAAAACCCTAAAGAATCCAATTATAAGTGAGCAAAAGACCTACACAGACGTTTTTCCAAAGAAGACACACAGATGGCCCAGAGGCACACGGAAAGATGATGGGCATCTCATCAGGGAAGTGGGAATCCAAACCGTAGCGAGATACCACCCACCACCTGCTAGAAAAGCTAGGATCATAAAGGCAAGTGCTGGCGAGGACAGCCAGGAAGGGGAACCCTTTTGCACTACTGGTCGGCACACAAACTGGGGCAGCCGTGGTGGAAAACACTGTGGAGCTTCTGTAGAAAGTTAAAAAACAGAACCTCCACGTGATCCAGTAATCCCGCTACTAAGCATTTACCTGACGGAAACAAAATCGCATCCCTGTGTATAATAGCAAGACACGGAGACAATGTAAGTGTCCAACAGCATATGAACGGATAAAGATGGGGGTACATACACAATGGAATATTATTTAGCCATAAAAAGGAAGGAAATCCTGCCACTTCTGACAACCTGGACAGACCCCGAGGGCATTATGTTACAGGAAATAAGTCAGACAAAAAAGGCAAATACTGTGTGATCTCACGTATATGGGGAATCTCAAAACACCCAACTCTGATGCAGAGAACAGAATGGCGGCTGCCAGAGCCCGGGGCAAGGGGTGGGGGAACAGAGAGAAGGAGGTCAAGATCACAATTTCCAGGTGTAAGTTCTGAGCTGTCAGGTACAACATAATGACCGTGATTAACTCTGCTCCATGAAGTTCTTGAACATTGCTGAAAGAGCGGATCTTCAAAGTTCTCATCTAAGGAAAAAGAAGATGTCTACCTATGTGCAGGATGGATGGTACCTGAGGTTACTGTGGAGATCATTCCACAACAAGCTCACACATCACCTCACTCTGTTGTGCTCCTTCAGCAACACAGTGTTCTGTGCTCAGTTCTACATCAGGAAAGCCGGGGTTGGGCAGACAGAAGGCAGGGACACACGTAACTAGGAGGCTGGAAAAAAAAGACGATCAAGCCAAGCAGCGAGAGTCTCAGTCCCCCATGCTCAGGCCTGGTGCCCTCAAGGTGAGGACGCAGGACAGAGCACATGGGGCCTCACACGCCACTCCTGGTCAAAGGGCTATGGGGGGGGGGGGGTGGAATCCAGAGGGAAAGCCCAGCTTGAGAAACAACAGGAATAAACTCCAGAGACACTGACTTTGGAAAGCCATGTAGTAAACGTGGGCAAGAGAACAAAGGAAGCCGCAGAGCAAGGACGGTAAGACAGGACGGGTTGTTCCTCATTAGAGACAGGCTGATCTGCATGGCAGCAGGCCAGATGGAAAGCCCAATCAATGTGCATGCTGCTCCCCAGCGCAATGGGGACTGTTGAGCACACTCAGGGAAGACTCAAGACGCAAACTGGCAGGAGGTGATCAGGGCAAGAGCAGACACGGGGGGAATGGGAGGAAGGGCCACAGGGCTGTGCCTCTTGGTGTCAAGATATGCCAACCCCCAGGTGAGGGAGGGGTGGGCAACACCTGTGGAAATGCTCTGTCCCCCCAGCAGAGCACGGGGATGGTGGGGATGCTCACGGAGCAGCGAAGGCTCTAGAAAGCCCCCTAGCTTTCTAGGGGGTGCCCTTGGCGATGGCTGATGGCACAGCTGATCCCGCTATGATGCCTGCCTCTGCTGTCTGTCCCCTGGAAACTCCTGGCTGTCATCCTTATGGCTCTGCCCCGGAGGTCTGTCCCCTCCGCCCACAGGGCTGTCGTGGGGAAGCAGTCACCCACTGGGGTGAACGAGCCCCTGGGTGGGGGCTGCCGAGAGCTGCACCACAGAAACACAAGCAAAAGGGATGTGGGTCACTTTCAGCCCAAGGCAACGAAGCCTCTTCTCTCTTCCCTCCCCTCCTCAACCAGCGAGCCGGGCAGCTGAGACCCAGAAAGGAGAGAGGCCTGGGCTCGAATCCTCACATGGAGAAGAGGCAGTAGGGATCAGGAACAGCCTCCTGCATGGGCACAGATACAAAAGCAGCCCTCTGTTGTGGTAAGCCACCAAAATGCTGCTGTCCCCTTGTTAAAATTGCTCCTTGACCTGAATTAACAGGTGGGGAGCGTGGGTACTGGTCCTGGACGGGAGGAGGCATGGGGCAAGGTCTTACCTCCCAGTGTTCTGAGCAGTGACCACGGGCTAAGATAGGAAGAAGGCAGGGCCCACAGCCCAGATGATGTCTGATGTGACTGGGAGGCAAGGGAAGCCAGGAGAGTCGGGACCTGGGAGAAGGGACAGGGCCTGGGGCCAAATGACAATGACAAAGCACAGATGAGCACCTGAGCCAGGAAGGTTCTCAGAGACCATGAGCACGGGAAGCAGGGCTGCAAGTGGCAGCCCCACATCACTCAGGAAGTGCTCTGCACACGCAAGCCACTGACTGCACCACGAGCAACTGAGCAGCGGTGTGGTGTAAGAGAACAAACAAAGGGCAAGAAACAATGGCTGGTTTGCAATCTTGGTTTTATCACGGGACCTTCTGGAGCCTGAACCCTCTCTTCAGGGGAAAGGGGGGCTATTTCACAGAGCTGTCCTAAGGACTAAGGGGGGGGTACCATCGCAAACACTGTGATTCCCGGCAGGGTAGCCATCCTTGTCTTTGCCCAAGTCTGAACCAAAGCCAAACTTATTGCTGCAGGAAGAACTGTTCTCGAAGATCACAATTTTCAGTGGAGGGCTGGAATTCACTGCCTTTTTTTTAGGCAAAGCATAAATAAAAATCACCAACTTTGTATGTTCTATGCACCTCTTTAACATAGAAGTACAAGATGATTTACTTAAACTCTTACCTCAAAATCAAAAACAGTAATTCTGCCCCTTAGTATCATTAGAGGAAATGTGGTCAAAATAAACGACATGGAGACAGACACTCAGAAACACAGACACCTTCTCTGCAAACACTGAACCACACGACAGCAGGAACAGACACTGCACAAAGCCCATGTGGCCATGTGGCCAGTACCAAGGCCTGAGCTCTGCCCCCATACCCTGTCCTCTCTGATACAGCGACCACTGGTCACATGGGGCCATTCAAATTTAAGTCAATTAAAATAAATAAAATTAAAAAGTAGCTCCTTAATCCGCCCTAGCCACGTTCCAAGTACCCAAAACCACACATGGCTGGAGGCAACTGAACTATGGCAGACACAGAATGTTCCTCCGAGGCAGGCAGCCCTCGTGGGTGGTGCTGCCGTGGACCACACACGCTTCCCCTGATATCTGAGCTGAGGAACAGGAAGAGGCAAGGGGGTGAGTCCGCGTGCGCCTGGAACAGCATGGAACTCCACGGGATGCGCAGGAGGTCACCCCTGTCCAAAGAGGGAAGCAAGCAGCCCTTAGAGATGAACGGTGTCCTTCTGCTATCAGATCCAGACCAGTCAGCGGCCAAGTATCAGAATGACCGACGTACTACAAATGACCTATTATTCATGTTGTAGCTTAAGTCTTTCCTCAACTTTAAACTTATTACAGTGCGTCAGTGAAGCATAAATCAAAAGTTCTTCAAAACAAATATTCTTCCAATATTAGTAATGAAGAGGGCTTGAAGCTCTTGAGTCCACTTGATAATTAAATTCTGGCCATGCCCCTGTCCAAGAGCAATAGCAATTAAATGAGCAGCCACGAAGACGCCTCCTTCTCCATGCCTCCCACCCCTGCCCGCCTCCCTAGTCGCCCTCTGACCCTCACCCCTCTGACCCCCGCCTGTGCGCTCTCAGCAGCCATCTGGCAGAGCATGGCATCTCGCCTTTGGGCCTTAGCTTAACATCACCTCCCAAGGACCCTGTCCTCCCTCCCCACCCCCATTCTGCCTATCGCTGTGCTACTTGCTTCCTTCACAGGAAACTTCCAGACGTAAAAGTCCCTGCCTGTGTATCACCTTCCCCACTGGCCTGCGAGCCCCACAAAGGCCTGCAAGCCCCACGAAGACAAGAGCACACCAGCCCTCCTGAGCACCATGGCCCTGGTGCGCGACCTGCAGCAGGCTCCTCCCCGCGGGACCTACTTGGTGAGTGTGTGTGTGTGTTTTCATTTGTACTCAAATAATATGGACACAGCTTAAAAGTCCAATAATAGAGAGGGGCTTCTGATTTTACAAATGCCCTGCCCCATCCCTTTTCAGGCAACTGCTGTCCTGCTTCTAGTTCTATCACCTCTGAAGTTCAATCTGACATACTTTTATCAGCTGTAGCAGCCCATCTATTATTCTATCTGCTCCTCTTGCCCTCATGAGGAAGTGGGCCTCGCTCCCTCTCAGCAAGTGCTGCCCGATATCTCACTGGGCCCACATAGGCCACAGCGCCCAGAACTCACAGGACTCACCCTGAGGCTCAGACCACAGGTGCCTGGGAGGGTCATCCTTCCTGTCATGGGGAAGGAGCCCACCAGAGAACAGAGCCAACACAGATCAGAGCTGAAACATGGAAATACTCGACAGGGCAACAGAATGAAAGTGCCTGAGGTCGTCATACCTAACAAGAACAGTGACCTCTGCACTTCCGGGAACTCTAAGCAGTCGTTCCTTTTCTTGTTCTAGCATAGGACAGGGTCCTGCTGAGTGACAGTTCCAAACTCTACCCTATTAGAGATGAGATGTACCTCACTCATGCCACCTATCCATTTAAGTTCCATTTTTGTCCTATTTAGTTACCTCTATAGCCTCTATTTCCTGTTGTGTCAACTTTAGATAGGATTGTATAATGCCCACAATGCAAGATGAACTTAGTGACCCTTCCGACCCTCCACCTTCTTCTCTATCTTCCACTCCCAAATTAAGTTGGTTAGTTTCCCTTTTATTTTTCTTGGAAATAAAAACATTTTCATTCTGTTCTGAAACAAAAATTAAATAAGTCTTCAATGTTTTATTCACACATTGACTTAAACTCAATTGAAAAATCAAACAGCATTTATAATTATGTGAATATAGTTTTCCCACAAAGTCAAGAAACATGAGCAACATTTCCTATATGTCCTTGGTCACAACCCCTGAGCCACTTAAAGCAGTTTCTTAAAGTTAAGGCTTTCAATCAGATTAATTGTTGAAAATCACACCATGCTTTGGTTTGCTTTGTATTTGGACCATGACTTCCTTGCTGTTTGTTTTTCCTGGAGATCAGAACTGCCTCTCACTTTTCCTGCTGAAAGAAGAGCAAGATGTAGCGAGAAGTCTTCCAGCTTCTCACCCATTTAATCTAATCCAACGCATTCTTCTCAAGAACACTCATTCCTCTTTAGAAAGCACTGACTATCCTAATATGGACTTAGTGCTTCCTATGCATGCTGCAAGGCTGCCTTCTTGTGACTCCTCTCTTGGGTTCACTGTCCTTTTTAATTCACAATCACATGTGAAAGTACAAAAATTATCTTGGACTTCCAAATGTTGAAGACAGGAGGAAGCCCTCAGGTTTACTTTTTCTCACCAACAAAACATTTTCAATTTTTTTAAAAATTGTATGACTTTTTAAGATTTTTATTTATTTAAGAGGGAGGGAGAGGGAGAGGGAGAGAGAGAGAGAGAGAGACAGAGAGAGAGCATGAGCAGGGGTGGGGGAGCAGGCTCCCCACTGAGCAGGGAGGCTGACGTGGGGCTCCACCCCAGGACCCTGGGATCATGACCCAAGCCGAAAGCAGACGATTAACCGACTGAGCCACCCAGGTGCCCCAACAAAACCTTCTCAAATGCATATTACGCACCACAGAGCTTACACCGGGCAGCAAAGTCCCTACCTCTGAGAGCATACAGTACAGGACACGGAACAAACAGAGGCTCTGTGAAGACCAGTCTAAAGCACCTACCAGACTTGAAGATGTGAATCAGACACATTAGCAGTGTGCCTAGCTCTTGACAATAGAAAGTATGCTGCTGTTCACTCATTTCCACTTTGAGCTGCTTTGTAACAATATCCTCCAAAAGAATGCCAACTAGTTGTAGTAGAAACCTTCAAAGAAAGGGAAAAGTCTGACATCAATTAGGTGACTGTTTTAGGGCACTTACATGAGGTCTACTGTAAAAATACGTACGTATGGTAGACAGAGCTGGAGCAAAAACTTAAGTAAACAAAGTGCAACATTTAATACCATCTCTTTGTATTAAGTCCCTTTCCCTCTCTGTATTACCTGCCTCACTTATGAGATGGCAGTAAACATATCACCCGCAGGGCTGTTAGTTTAAAGCCCTGCAAACCATGAAGCATCACAGAAGTCCAAGACAACAATCCATGTAGGAATTTAGTGCATGATCCATTTTAGCCCCCTGCTTAGCTGTGGCAGAGGGAGCCACAGGCTACCTGGCTGAATCTGCAAACAAAAGGGTGTCGGGCAGGTTTACTGGATTTCTCTTCACAAATGCACAGGCATCCCCACCAATGACCAATAAACGGAAGGCTGAATGGATTTTACGTGGGCCTGCCTGGAAGGAGCACGGCCGCATAAACCAATACTTATGGGACATCCCACCAGCTGTACCTCACTGAATGCCCTGGATCCGGGGAAGGTGGACACACATTTGTCTAGGCAATAAGCATTTACTGGGCGTAACTTTTGATCTACCCTCAAGGAGCTTTCAAATAATTTGTGAGGGTAAACACAAATTGCTACCACAACTACACCAAGGGGAACACAAGTGGAAGCAGTCACCCTTGCAGGAGGAAAGAGTTTATTACTGATTGTTTAGAATGGCCCACACACATGAGAAAAATAATGAGACTTTTAGCTGGTTTTCAGAAATTTTTAAATTCTTTGCAGGCAACACAACACGCATCCTTACTGCTGGCACCTAGGTTAGGCTGGCCTCAGCCTGCACTGCCATGGTGAGCCACTATGTTGTCCTTAACAAGGATACGGGACGGGATGTGACTGAACTCTAAGAGACATGAACCCAGTGCCACAGATGACACAGGTCAGGAATAGAAAGCATACCCATGCAGACTACTTTACCCCCACTTACAGCACTGAAGCAAGACCAGGAGCTACTGCAGACTTATTGTTCACAAAATGTGACTTCCTAAAGGCCATGGGATGGGTAAAGGCTTGGATATACAGCATACCTTGAAAATGTTTCCTCTGGCAAACTCTTGATTTGCCTTCCTTCACTGTGTTCTTCCGGTGTTGAAGTACTGTCCCCATCTCTTAACCTATTAATTACTGGACAGCAGATTAAATATGGGGAGAAGGAGAGCTCCTGAATACGAGAGAGAACAATATCTTCAGTTGACTGGGAAATCAGAACCCTCAAAATGGCTAGGATTCCTGAGATCCACAGTTGAACAGTGCTTACAGATGCCTAAAAGACAGAAAGTAAGTGACAGTTAAAATAAAAAGAGAATTAAAACCAAAACAAAACAAAACATAAAACTTACCATAAAGCTAGTATCACGATAAAAACAAATAAGAGAATAACATTTTTCCTGAGTGCCAGTCTCATGGATGAAAATTACCTCTATTTTACCATTCTATCAATAAAGCCAATAAATTATCATCAGTTTCAAAATGTGGTCCCAGATAAGCAGCATCAATACCATCTGGGAACCTGTTTATAATGCAAATTCCCAGGGCCCACCCTGCCGGCCAAGTTCCCAGCTAACTCTGATGAATGCTGCACTGCATAGTCACACATCAAAGGGGCCACCATGAGGCAAGACACTCACCATTGTATCTGGAGTGACAAACATACTCCGTAATAGCATGTCCACAGGTCGGAGGGAGGAAGGGGCCAGAATCTCAAATAAAGTATTTAGCACTCCAAGGGCTTCATGAGAATCAATGTGCATCTGTTGCAATTAAACATCAAAAAGCCAAAAAAATGTTAACATTTCCTTGTCTAGTTAGGCACCTCTAGGCCAGATGACCTTGACCATCCAAGCCTTACCACCCCTGCCTTTAAAAAGTGTCCTTAGTAGGGAACCAGGCACACAGTTTTTAGAACACTGTAGCAGCTACATTTTTCCCATAAGGGAAATCTTTTCATTTAAATTTTTATTATATAAACAATGTATATTTTCTGTAAAAGATTGAAACATTTAACAGTATGGAAAAGCCAGCTGGAATCCCAGAACTTGATATGAGCACCACCCACATTCCCCGACCGTCTCTCACGCCTCTCTACACACACACAGAATTTACCAATAGGAAATCACACATACTCTTTTCCTTTCTTCGCTTTATCTGCACCCCATTCCTACTCAGCTGATTAGACCAAAAGTTAATGAACAGGTGTACAGATGACTTTTGAGCAACATGGGGGTCAGAGGCACCCACCCCCACAGAGCTGAACATTCCTGTGTAACACTGGCTTCCCCAAATGAACTACTACTAGCTTACTGAGGACCAGAAACTAACCGGTAACAGAAACAGCTAATTGACACATACTTTGCATACAGATTACATATAGCATTCTTACAATACAGTAAGTAAGAGAACAAAGTGTGATTAAGAAAATCATAAGGAAGAGGAAATAGATGACAGACTGTGGGTCTGTACAGTTTGAACCCATGCTGTTCAAGGATCAACCGTATTTCTCTTTATCTTTCTCCATATTCCTATAATCCTACATCCACACATGTAGAGAGGTTTTTGCTTAAGTTATTTTGAAACATCTTGTTATGAACGTCTGCTTTCTTCCTTAAAAATGGAATGGAGAACTCCCAAGACAACAGAATTTGAAATCTAACATTTTTAATGGATGCAAACTATTCTGAGCTTAGTGTCTCCCTCAGTGTGTTGAAGTACTGCCTTCCTGCTGGGCTCCGCTATTCCTGCAGAGCACGTCCCTAGCCAGGGAGCCCGTCTGACCTGTCTGCAGAGATGCGCTGTTCTCAGGGGCCCACCTCCATGGTCAGGAGAGCCACCGGAGAGCTTCCACAATGCCGGCATCCGCCCCGGCCTGCACCTGCCCCACCAGCTCTGCCTCTTTGGGGTCTTCAGCAGGCATACACCGGACCCACAGCCAGGGCCAGGCCCAGCCCTATGAGGACAGTAACCTCTGCCTTTGTCCTCAGTGTACGCACAGGCCCTGCCTGACCTCTTTCCACCTCTGGCTGCCACATCACTTCTATTC
Source organism: Mustela nigripes (assembly GCF_022355385.1). NCBI lineage: Eukaryota > Metazoa > Chordata > Mammalia > Carnivora > Mustelidae > Mustela > Mustela nigripes. The sequence goes on along the minus strand of NC_081557.1, from coordinate 204,320,200 downwards.
CTTCTCAGAGCCTATTTCTTGCCTAGGCCTCTCTCATCACTCCTGAGCCAGGCTTCCACACCCACCCAAACCACTCCCCGGTGTCCACCAGTCTGCCAAATGCATAGTTGGCTCCTAGCTCATATGCTTAGCCGGTGAGCAGCTGAGAGCTGACCCCTCCACAAGATGCCTTCCTTTCTTAGCTTCGACACTGCCACTCACCTGCTCTGCCTTCCCTGCCTCCTCCATGGGCTCCGCCTCTAAGCTCAGAGCTCACCTTGCCCTCCTTCCCAGCTACACAGGGTCCCACAGTTACCTCTTCCCATCCCAGTGTTCACCTTCTACTCAGCTCCATCTTGACAACTGCAGACTGGTGCATCCAAACACCGACCTCAGCCTCCCCAGAGTGCCTCCCAGGTTGCCGGCCACACACACCCAGACCAGGATCTCTCCTCCTCATCCCCCGACCTCGGCAGATGGGAGGCCCATCATCCATGAGCGCCCCTCCTCCCATCCCCGTGAAGTCAGGCCAAACTTCCCAGCTCTGCTCCACACCACCTGTGGCAGGCAGCTACTGCTGGGGCCCACAACCTCCATGCCACAGGCCGGAGCTCCTGCTTAGCCCTTAGTCCCATCCTGCGGCGATCCTCAGCCCCCAAATCACACCACGCCACTGCTTTGTACCAAACCCCTGACAGGCTCCTCCAAGTCTTCCACACCAGCCAGAGAGGCCATCCACGGCCTCCAGACCCTGGCCATCCTCCCTGCTCCACGAGCACAGCCTCTCAACATTCTCTGATCACAGCGGGCATGCTCCCATACCTTAGGGCCTGCACTGCTGCCTTCTCTGCCTAGAAAGCTCTTACCCAGGTCAAGCTTACAAAAACTGAGCAACACAGCCTTGCCTGGACACTGCCACCTGTTGTCTCTCCTTGGCCCACCCCACACTGTGCCTGCTGTCTGGGGTCTCACACACATCACCGAGTTACTTCTGTGGTGGATCTCCTCCACCTCCATCCAGTGAAACTGTGACTCCCTGAAGCCAGGCTTTTCGCCAGCTCTGTTCATTCCGTATTGACTGCTCGTACTGAAAGGGCCCCCACCACTTGTGCGTGCAGCGTGCACTGGCGCAAGCCACCCAGCAGGCCCCGCGTGGTGGTTCACATGGCTTCACGGGGATGGGGGTCACCTGCACAGTCACCATGCCTTCCAGCCCCACCTTCCTTAGATTGTGTACAAGACAAATGAGAGACTGGAATAAAGTTTCTGGAATAGTGTTCTAAAAATACAGATCCACAGGCATGGAACCCAAGACCATGTTGAAACACCACATTCACTAATTTATCAAAACTGCCCTCTGTCAGTGTCACTGGAAGTCAAGACTCCCTCCCTGTAATGTGGCTGCTGGATGACAAGTCCATCAGGACCCAGCATGGGGCTGAAGCTATGAAGACAGTAATGACTACTGCATCCTGTCTACACATTTGCACCAGCTGCCAACAGTCACAGACACTGCCTGTCCCCCAGAGTAACTGCTTCCTCCACTGGGACAATTGGGATGAGTCAATAGTACCGTCTGGCCGCATCCAAAGCACTTGAGGCCCAGATGCCTGCTGACCACTGGTGAGGTTCCTGGCAGGGCAGCAGTGGCACCCCCTGCCGCCCTGGGACACCCCCAACACTGCATTTACGAAGGTGCTGCTGTACCTGCACAGGTCACCCCCTATCCTTGGACACCCAGTGGCAGACATGGTTCAGAAGCTGTGTCGAGTGGGCTCCACGCCCCACGGCATGGCCATCACCTCGCTCCACTGCAGTTATGGAAACAACTAATCACATCGCTCGATTAGAGAAGTTCTGCTTAAATTATGGATCACGGCTGATCAGAGACAACAAACACCTCAAGATCAAGTACCAATGCCTGCTTGAGCAGAATGAGGGAGGGAGGGCAGCCAGACGGGAAAGGACACGGCTCTGGACTGAGACAGGCTGGCTCCGCCTTGGCCCCAGCAATCTCCAGTCATGGAGCTCTGGGCAGGCGGGGGCTCCTCTCTTGCGAAGCAGGAGACACAGCAAGCCAAGAAGGTCACTGAGAATGAATGAAATCCTTGCCCTGTTGAGTGGCACTGAGGACGACCAGAAACTGAGTTTATTACGACTCAGTGAAATGTCAGTCCCAAGTGCCATCTCCTACAGGAATCTTTGCCACTTAGGAAGGTGCCCCAGGGACCCCATAGAATGAAGCAGATGGGGACAAACCTGCTGCTTGGCTAACATCGGGAGGATGACGTCGGCGATCTGCCGGGACAGTCGCTTCCATTTGTCTTCGTTCTCCTTGTGGCACTGCTGCAAAACCAGGATGAACATTTCCAGCACCTGCAGGGGGAGTTGGGGGGGCATGGTCAGAGTGCTCACAGATCACATGTGCCTGCCTGCTGCACTGACCCCAGCTCAGCAGGAGGGCTCCACGAGGCAAACACGATCCCTGGTGAGGGCAAGATGTACCCAATGCCAGCCTGGCCCACAGGACATGGGACACATGGGAAACCAGAAGAAAACGCAAGGGGCACACTCCAACTGCCCACTCCTTAGGAACATGAGCTATCATTATATTTCTATGCTTCTATGGGGTTTACAAGATTTCACAACCAAACAAAAGGCACAAAAAGAAAATCAAATTTATACTAACCTTTGGAAAAATGCAAACACAGCCCTGACTAGCCCACAGATGCCTCCTGACTTTTGTCTACATTAATTTCCACTCTGCTCTTCGCAAAGTTAACCTCCTACTGAGCCGCACTTACTCTCAGAAAAGTTACCCAGGGTCGAGCACGAATTTATGAGTGATCAGTTCTGAGCAGAGACGGCTAAATCTGTTTTGGTAAATAAGTTTGATCGGCACACTGGCTGGGACAGCTTTTGTCCCAAGCAGCCAACCTGGGTTATTGCAACCAATGCCCAAGAACTGGCAAAACTGAAAATACTTATCAGCTGCTTGTTGATGAAAATGCCCAGTGGCCTGGCCTGTTCACCAGGAGTACTACAGAGAGAGTCAAGCCAATCCAAGCCTACCCTGTAAGAAGCCTGCACCCCTACAGCCATGCCTCAGCTCAGTGGGCTTGGCAGCATTCTCCCACAAGAGGGGGGATCTGCACTCCATTCTGACTCTCCTCGGCAAAGCCTAGCCGACCCTCTCTGTCCTCTCAAGAAGCAGATGAAGAGCTCCCCGAGTGCACTCCCCAGGCCTCCTTTCAACCCAGTGTGCTTTGTACTTTTCATTGTAATTATGGGATTTAATTAAACAGTAAGCATTTAATTAAACATTACACAGATTAACCAAAATGAGAATGCACAAAGAAAAGTGTTTCCACGAGAAAAACTTATGACTTTAATATTCAAAGACAAACAGCTACCAAGAATTATGCAACAACAAGGGCCAGGCAAGCATGCATACTAAGAGCGGCATCACTGCGAGCTACATCTCTGCACTGAGGCCCCCCTGATCCGCCCAAAACTGCTCCACCTTAAGGAAAACAAAACCACACTCTGCACAAAGGAGAACAGCCTTGCCCTGCTTCAACACATGGATGGATGTACCAGCTAAAGTCTTCAGATTATTTCAGATGTGAGGGTTTTTTTTTTTTTAATTTTATCTATTTGAAAGAGACAGAGCACAAGATGGGAGAGGGGCCGAGGGAGAGGAACAAACTCCCCGCTGAGCAGGAAGCCCGATGAGGGACTTAATCCCAGGACCCCAGGATCACAGTCTGAGCCAAAATCAGATGCTTCACTGACTGAGCCACCCAGGCACCCCTTAGATGTGGGATTTTTCAAATCATCTTTTAGAATTCTATCATTCTGATCAATGTCAATTAACAGATTTTGGAGAAGAGGATCTCCAATTTCTTAACGTCCTTGAATGACATAGTGACTATCAGCCCGGTGGCAGTCAACGTCCCCAGGTAGCCATACAGCTTTAATTCAAACCCCACAAGCTTAGCCCTCCCTGGCAGCTCCCCAAACTGAGAGCCCCGGGCAGCATGAAGGATCACCTGCAAATTAGCGGACAGTGGGCCATAGGCCATTTCCTCCTGCCCTTGCTGGGACTGCCCCCTCTCTTACCTGATGGTGCTGGACGAGTCTCAGCAGCATGGACACCACCACCTCTTTTTGGGTTTCAAGCTCTTTTCCAGCGTCGGCTTTGTTGGTCCCTCTCAGTACAAAGAGGTCATGCACTATTGGCTGCAGAGCTGGAATGGCTGTGGGGCACAAAAGGAGGGTCAGAAGTCATCACAAACCATGAGACTGCAGACACAGCTTAACACCTCCAAAATGTGTCCAAAAAATAAGAAACCCTAATCCGTGCACGGCTTATGATACGGGATGAATTCAGGCTAGCCCTGAGTGCTATGAATGATCAGTGTGCTACCACGGAGGCCACAGGTCTTCCTCAGACACTTACTGATAACTCCATGAAATCTTAAAAAAAACTAGGGTGTCTGTGATGTAACATCACTTCTGACAAAAAGAGACGCAAATTCAAAAGTGAAATTCAAACTAAAATCTTCTAAAAGTAGCAACACCCTATTCTAATGTGTACTCCACTTAAAGATTCACCTGAAAAGATGACTATGTTGAAAGTATTAGATTTCTACACTGTTTTAAGTAGTAACTCACTCTCATTAGATAATGCCTTTCCCCCAAGTTTTGTCTTTATCCAAAACAGCAGTGAAAGTAATTTGCTTAGTCTAGCACCACCATGGGGACAAACCATCTAAGAAGCGTCTTTCCTTGGGAAGGGTGTGGCCCAATCATGTCACTGATGTCACTGCCAGGCACTGTCTGCCTAGTGGCATGCACGCCCCAGCACACGCAAACCCAGGCACATGCAAGCCCCGGCACACACACGCACAGCATACTTGCTGATTGTTCTACAGATAACAGTCTTCCATAGAAAGTACAAGGGTTTGGCTGCCCACTGATTTTCTATCCAAAGACCCTCTAATCTAGGGGGTTTTTGTCATCCCTAGATTTGACATTTGCACCATGGACCCCAAATTCCATACGTGTCCAAGAGTGAACTTTTGCTGTGGCATGAATCTCAGCCCTTGTGAAACCATGGCAAAGGCGACTCCAGAGACTGTGAGGATCAGATGGCCCTGAGTGTCTCCCCCTCAACACGTTACCTGCTTTATCACAAGCATGTGGAACAGAGAAGGCTGCACATCACAGTGCCCGCCCCACATGTGGGGTCTGCAAAGGTCTGAGGAAGTCCCCCCACCAGGTTCAAAAGCCTACTGTTTCTGACAGTAGAGCTAGAGAGGAGTCAAGAGGAAAATGCTGAAAGATCTGTTTGAAAAGTTCAACGATTTAGTTTATTCTTCGAACCACAGTCTCCTTGCACAGGTGGGGACTGTTGAGAGCAGCACACTGTACTCCTCACTGAGGTCTCTGCAAAGAGCCAGGCAGCACAGAAGGACCTTCCCGTACCAGGACACAACACACCAAGTGTCCTTCCAGAAAGTGGATTTCTCAGTTTGTGTTTCATGTAATTAGAGGAGAGTGTTTATATCAGGCTCTATCTGTCTCTCAGATCAGCTTCCTGCTTTTCTTGTGTTTTGACCTTAGAAGAGTATAAGCTCCTGAGATATGGCAGGGGGATGGGGGGCTCTCTCCCTTTTATGACATCTCTAAGCCGTGCATACGTGTGTACACACACACACACACACACACACACACACACACACACACACGTGTGTGTGTGTGTGCACATATATGCACATGCACAGAGGCACACACATACATGCACGCATGCACAGGTGTACACGTGCACACAAATGCATGCACATGTGCGCGCACACACAAGGCACACATGCACATGCATACATGCACCTGTGCACATGCACACACCAGCACGCGCATATATGCACACACAGGCACGCGTATACATGCACACACGCACATGCACGCACACAGATCCACAAAGCACAGAGCAGCCATGGACACAGTTGGAAGTTGGTGTAATGAAGACTGACACTGTCCAGCACATCATTACTGACGACCACAGGGAAAGGTTTGTCCCGTTACCATGTGTCACAGCCTTCCTCCCACTGGCCATGATGCCATCACACAGCTGAATGATTTTAGGAATTCCAATGATCTGTTTTGAATGATAGCGTTCATAAGACAGTAATACCAGGAAGAAAAAGATGTTTGGAATAATTGCCTCTGATTCCCTAGAAACAAAAACATCCATTTAGATACTTCCTTTTAAAAATTAAGATGCATGATCAATATAAACAACATGAAAGTACTCATGATTCCAAATTGACAGCAAAAGAGAAAGGGACAGAGCAGGGGGGCTGGGGGATAGTGGGGAGAGACTGAGGGGAGGGAGTGAGTAGGGAATGAGGGGAGAAGGGGGAGGGGAGGAAGGGGTGGATGGAGAGGGCTGAGGGAGAGCCCCCAGAAAGCACTGGGCGCCCTGAGGTATGATCTTCTGAGCTCTCTTCCTGCCCCTTCTCTCTTCAATTGAAGAAATTAGACTCCAAGGAGAAAAAGTAACTTGTCTCAAATCACATAGGCAAAATGTCACCTAATTAGAGTAAAAAAGCACTGGGTCTCTAGTCCCAAGGGACACTGAGAACGCATCGGTCTTCACCTACTTACAAAGGACAGCTGAATCCAACTACTTGTGAAGTTAGTCCAGCTGACCCCCGACAGCATGGGTTTGAGCTGTGTGGATCTACTTACATGCACAGTTTTCATAAATACAATACTGTACTAAAAACACATAGTGCCTTCCTGAAGTTATTGTAAGAATACACACGATACACAGAACACACAGAATGCAAGTTAGCGGACTGCTGACGCCATCGGTAAGGCTTTTGGTGAACAGCAGGCTCTTCGCAGTTTGCTTTTTGGGGAGGCACAAGCTAAATGCAGACTTCTGAGTGCGCAGGGGTGGACACCCCTGACTCGGGTGGTTCAGCTCAGATACTAGAGAGATCTCATCTTCAGTAACTACACTCACACGCCTGTCACTGGCCCAGGAGAGAGTGTTAAGGCTTCACTGTCCAGCAAGGGAGCTCTGCGGCCCCTCCCAGGAAAGTGCACAGTAACCACGTTTACTGAAGACAGCCACATCTAAAGCACGTTCTAAGAAGTTCAGAAAACGATCAGCGTCCCAGCCAATGGGACTGCATTACCCATCTGTTCTCATAATTAAAGGCTCTGAAATGTGATAACGGACACGTCTAATTCCAGCTGCACAACTATTTCTAAATAGGTCTTGAGACACTTACCAATTTTTCAGAGAAATAAAAACACACAGCATGTTAATCAGAGTTCCACTTTAAAAAAATCTAGCAAAAATGCTTCATAATTCTTTAAAGTAAATGTTCATCTTAATAATCTAAAGTCCCATGTAAGTGCATTAATAAGGACACAGAGTCTAAAAGAACAGAAGGCCATTACCTGAACTGGCCCACTTCAATGTATTCAAACTGCTTCAGCACGAATCCAATAAACACCTACAGGCAGGAAAATAAAAATTTTCACATCAGTAATTACAATATGCAAACCAGGTTGCTTTTCTCCCTACTTATTTCTGTCCATTTTTAACCAGTTCCTGGCAGCCAACGTATGTGCATACAAGAATTCAGCCGTATTCTATCAGACGAGATCACTCAGGATGCCCCACTGAATGGTGGGAGCCCCCCGGGAGACACAGAGCAGACCCACAGAGACACACACAGAGCCGGCTCACTCTGGCTCCCCACCAAACAGCTCGGATGCCCCGAGACTGGCTGGGTGAGAAGACGCCCACGTCCACTCACCCTCTCCCCCAACACCCCGATGTTCAAAGGAGCTGATGCAGGAAGGCTGCTGTCTGACAGGGAAGGGGACCCTGAGGGCACAGACAGCTCTTCAGGACTAGCTCAGAGCCAGTACTGTGTCCAACTCTGTTCTAAGCACTTGTGCTCTCCCAACCTCAAGCTTGGAGATTACGCACCACTGTCTGCTCCCAGCCCCCGGGCACAACACAGATACAGACCAGGACAGGAAGTGAATTAAATGGTCTGCCTGTTCTCACTTCCTATGGTCACTGTACTAAAACTCTCAGGACTGGGGAGAAAGGGCCCTAAGCGACACAAGCAAATCCGAACAAATATGAGTCTAGAGCACTCATGACAAGAAAAGACCAGCAGCAGCCTGGGAGCGGGGATGGGAGGCAGCTGTGCAGGGGCTCTGAGGCTGCCCCCTGCCATATCCACATGTCAGGTAGAGACGGGAGTCACACAGATAGAAGCACCAAAAATCACAGCATTTCTGAGAAGACAGTCTACGCAGGAAAACTGAAGAGAGAATGCGATCACACTGAAGCCAGCCCCGGAAGAGAGCAGCCTCTCGCTTCCTCAGGAGAACATCGAGCTCTGCCAGTGAGGATGCCGAGGAGATGGTAGGGCGCACCCCTTGCTGTGGGCCCCAGATTCTGCCCAGAAAGCCCCCAGGGCACCCATATTCCTCACGCCCCGGTCGGCATGCACCTGCCTCCCTCTCTGGGCCACCACCACCCGAGGCTTCAGATGAGGCCTCTGCCTGCCAAGACCCCTGTGTCAGAGGAAAGGGCATGTTGTCCCTGACCACCCTCCAGTGGGCATCTGCCTGAGGATGGCAGCAGGCCTCCCAGAGGATGTTCTGATAATTTGGCAAAAGAAGGATGAGTCCAAATGTCAGCCCCCATGAAGCCTGGTCCTTTAAGCCCTCTTTCATCAGAGGACAGCTTCCTACTACCCCAGCAGGGAGATGAGCATCCTGAACGTGTTTCCTTGTTTCTCTGGGCAACAGACCCTCTCAGGTGAGTGCTGGTGCTAGCAGGATCTACAGACACACCATGCCTACCAAACACTTCCCGCCTCACTTAGGAAAGGAGGCCAAGGTCATGGCCCAGCAATGACAGTCACATTTCCATGATTCAGAGGCAACTTCATCTGTAGCATCCCAGGGGTCTGGGACTCTGGAAGCATTTCCCCACAGCTGAGTCCCAGCTAACCAGGGCAAGTCCACACTATGTTGGCCAGACAGGTGCCAGGAGGGCCTCTTGAGATGTGGCGCCAACCCCCACTGCCTTGTACCGAAGTGTTTTTTACAGATGGCCCTGATGTCGGCCTGTTTGAAACTAGATGTCAGAATTGATAATCTGTTCAAAATAAGTCCCTGCATTTTGCAAAAATGCCCCTCCCCCCGCAAGAGTAAGTCTGAACTGTATCTAAAATTTAAATCCCCTCATCTTGGGGTGGGGAGGGTAATGGCCACTGGGAGCCAGTCCCACCCGGGTGGCCAGCCCTAAACCCAGAAAGGTACAGTGCAGACCCGTGCCCTGGAGGCAGCCTGCAGGTTCTCACAGGTGACTGGTGCTGACTCACCAGCAGTTAGGGCAGAAAGAAGCCGCCAGGGACCAACCTGATCAGAGTCCAGCAGACAGTAATTGACCCGTAACTGCACCAGCTGCGCCAGCAGGTCCAGCACCTGCCTCTGCAGCTGCACGGACGTGGTGGTCGTGTACTGTTTTAGAGCCTTAATAACCAGAGGCTCAAACAAGCGGATGTGATTATGAATAGCATTCTAGGTAAAAAAGGGGAAGAACAAATTGTAAGTTATTCTTCAACTGAAAACTTGAAGCCCCCGACCTGGGAGGTGCCAAGCCTCGTCCCCAAGCTCCCAAGCCTGCCGCCTCCCCTCACCTTATCCGCGCGGTTCTTTGTGGTGCTTGTGAGGTTGGTCTTCAACTGGGTAGACACCTTCTGAAGGACATCAAACCACCTGCCGAACGGAAAAACAGGAGCAAAGAGTGGCCTTAAATCCTCTCCCGTGTCCCCAGCCACACTCAGAGCCAGAGGACCTGGGGGGCCACACCCACAGTGGGATCCCCTCCTTTCAACACGGACAGTTGGACTGCAGCGGGACCACAGGGGGCGGCCGTCCCAAGCTTTGTCTGGGGCAGCAGGCACCTGGAAAGAACTCGCCTGGCGCAGGAAACCCACCGCCACCCAGCCCAGGCTGTAGTGAGGCTGAAAGGGGATGCCCACTGGAAAGATTCAGTGACTCTGAAGAGCTCACTTGATTTTCTTAGAAGAAAGTTCTTAAAATAGTCACATCACGACACGCTTTTCAAGAGACACATTCAAAGTTAGATGACCGTTCTCTCTCTCTCTCTCTCTCTCTCTCACACACACACACACACACACACAAACACACACACAGAGGCTTCCTTACTCTCTTATTTATACCCCACATCATTAAACAAAGCATTTAAAGAGATTGATTCCTGGGAACTGGATATACTGTGGGTAAGCCACCAATGCAAGGCCTGGAACGAGGGCATTTTCCTGGGCTTCTGACTCCAGTAGGTTAACCAGCTATTTATCGCTACCCATATAAAGGAAAAAACCAGGAATCCCCTTGTTACTCCACTGAGCAGTACCTCAAATACCTCCTAATAATTAGAGGAATTTAAGCAACAACTACTCTACTCCAGGCACCAAAAACACAACCATAAATTTAAATGGAGACTTCTAGCCACAACGTTATAAAATGCCAAGTACCATTATAGGAGATACTCCTATGCCCCTCAGACACCTTCAGATGCCAGCACTACTGAACCAACCTGAGTGCAGACCTGAGCGGTACCCCCTATCGGCACCTGGAGCCAGCATGTCTCACATCCCACATCCCACACCGCAGCCCTGGCGGCCTCCCAGGGAGTGGGCCTGGTGTTCCCACACCGGCCTGGTCCCCGAGGCCACACAGTCCCCCATACGCCATCTTACTCACTGGACCATACACTTCTTAGAAGGCAGGGCCTTGCCTCCAGCATCTTGGTAACAAGCACACTTTCCAAAGTTCTTCAGACAGAGGGGAGTATGAGAAGACCATGGCCATTTTTTCCCCTACTTTTTACAAACTGTCATTGCTCGCTTTGTCATGTGTCTACTGGAGATGTCCTGCCCCACCCCCACCCGCCAACATGAGCACCTCGGCCAGAACAGCTGGAAGGTTACCCTGAGGGGTCGTGGTCCTGCTCCGCCTGCACCATGTTCCTCAGGCTGGCATCAGCTAAGGCCTGGGTGAAGTGCGTGTATGGAGCCATGAAGCAGTAGTGGTACAAGCCCGGCCTCACACTGGAGGAGCCCAGACGTTGTGCTCGGCCCTGAGACTTGCTGGGGTTGGATGACAAGCCATCAAACTGGGAGGCCAAGTTGGTCCCAAAGAGAGTCTTCAACAGCTAGAGTGAGAGAGTTGAAGCCATCAGCATCTGACTGAACACAGCATGAACAATACACAAAGCATTTCCCAGGCAGAGTCTACCCAGCTGAAGCTAACAGGGCACGTCAGCAAAAATTCAGACGGAAATGCCTGCTGAGAATCACCATCAGCAGCACGTGAGACCGCGTGGTGCCAGGCAAGGTAAGTCGTACAAAGAACCTCAGAGCCTCAACTTCACTGTGGTTCTCAATGAGACCGAGCATTCCAAACAAAACCCGGGGGGGGGGGGGGACACCGGCGAGAGTCCAGCTGCCCTCGCCAGTGGTGGGCCTCTCCCTCCTGAAGGGGACTGGGAAAGGGACCCCTCTGCCCGGTAACACAGTGAGCCAACACAGGACTGAGGGCCACCATCACGCCCCCAGCACCACCTTCTCTGGGACCTGCAGCATCACAGCCTCCTGCCCAGAGCTATGGCTTTCCAGGACAAGTCCTCTCCCGGAAAGGACTTTCTTACCTGCTGAACGCAAACAGTTGCCATCACTGGTTCCCGACTGAAGCAGGATTTCAGATACCCCAGGATCTCTTCAACGCACTGCAAAAGAGGAAGTAATGAGACACCAAAGTGAGCAACTCGCAGTGGCTTCCTCTGGCTGTGAGCCCCACAAAGACAGCAGACACATGCAAGTGTCCACGAAACTCGTAAGCGTCAGTCAATGCCAGGGGAGCCTGCAGTCCATCGTTGGGAACAAAGTCAGAGGAAAGCATGGGCAGCAGCACTGTTGCCTGAGGCCTCTCTACCAGGCATTACCGTCACTTGCTGGCTCACTCGTCTGCTCGGGCACTAACTGTTAACCAGGTACTTCCTGCCCCTGTGCTCAGGGCAGGGATGCAGAGTATGGAGGAGTCAGGAGCCCTCCAGAAGTGCAGCCAAACACAAGGCCCAGGCCTTGTGTGATCTACTATGGAACGCCCCAGGGGTCTTACAGGGATCTGCAAAAGTGACCAAAATGACTGCCTTCAATGACTACTCGCAAACTACTTTTACCCATGAGACCCAGGACACCTGGTGTCCTCTGGGGCATCAGGAAGGACAAGGACATGAGCTCTCAGGATGATGCCAGGCCAGGCACTTGGCACCAATGGCCCAACGCCTTGGTGACAGCAAGGTCAGTAGCCACTGCTTCTGTCAGCAGGGCTAGACTTCACAGCAGCCACACTGCCTCTCACTTCCCTTGCGAGGGACAGTTTCCAGTACTAAAAACAACAGACTTGCATTGGTTGCAAATGCAAGGACCATATATTTTTAATATTCTGATTTACTAAATTAAATTAGACTCTGAGCATTCCAGGTTGTATTCTGCAGGCTGAATTTGCAACACATTGCTTTTGGGTTTTACAAGCCCATAGCTGGTGTCTAATAAATGTTAACTGGAAGAATTACAGCCCGAGCCTCCAGATCACAAGGTGTCTAGCAAAAGACCAGGTCTCCTAACAAACATGCATGAAGGACTTGGTGGCACCAAACCCTTCAAGAGGCACGGGAAACTGGTGAGGAAGGAGGCCGTGGCGGCCTTGGAGACCCAAAGAGCTCCAGAAGCACGTCCTAGCATAGGCACCAATGTGCCGTGGAATACATACTTGCACTTCTGGCAAAACAGGGCACCGGGCCCATTTATACCTGTCACCCAAACAACAAAAAGAAGCGTCAGACCATGGTGCAGTTGCGGTGACAAGACACCAAAGGGCAGGGACTGGAGGAGAGTAACTAAGGGGCAGGGACAAACACTGCACTGGCCCACTGCCCTGGGAGACTGTCCAGGTCAGGGCACAAGGAAGAGAGGCATAGTACAGCAGAGAGACCCCAAGTCCGGAAGAGCTGTGAATCCAGGGAAGCTAAAGCAGCAGGGGTCTATAGGGCAGCCCGCCAGAGACAGCTGTCCGGGGTGAGCCCCACAGTTAGCCCAAGACGGAGCATCGCTCCAACCCAACTAACATCGCAAATGCAAGACCCAAGAGTAAACTTCCCACACAATTTAAACCTATCTCAGAGTAAAGCTCAAAAAGATTTACAAGACACAGAAAGGCCCAGGACCCAACATTTCACTGTGCCTGGCATCTAGTCAAAGATGACCAGACGTGCAAAGAGGTAGCAATCTGTGATCCATAATGAAGAGTACAACCAAGCAATCAAAAATGACCTAGAATGGACAGGATTTTAGAATTAGCAGAGAATGGCATCAGAATTCATCACAACGGTATATTCCATGTGCTCAAACACTTAAGTAGAGACACAGAAGATCCAAAAAGAGACCCAGGTCAGACTTAGAGACGGAACTACCATGTAGTGATGACAGAACGTGAGCAGGGCTGACAGCCTGGACACTGCAGAGGATAGGATTCAAGGCCTGAAAACAAGAGCGGTGCGAGACCAGACAGAACATGAGAAAAACACCCAGAGGAGCCTCAGGGAGCCCCGTACAGGACACCCCAAGCACCCAAATATGCAGCTAACTAGAGTCCCTTTAGGAGGAAGAAAAACCAGTGGGCAGGGCCAGAAAGGATATCTGAGGAAATAATGGCCCCAAATTTCACAAACTTTAAGAAAACTATTAAGCCAGAGGTCTTAGTTCAACAAAATGAAGCACAAGAAACCTAAGGAAAGTTACCCTGAGGCACATTAAAATCAAATCACTCAAAACCAATAAAGTGTCCAGAAGCCAGAGAAAATAAAGGAACAATCTGGAAAACTATAGGGAGTTACATGGGAGATGAGCATAAAGGACTGCCCCAAAACAACACTGACACCCAAATCACAGCACATTTCAAGGACATAAAAATGGAGTATGGAATAAACAAGGTCTAAAAAAGAGAAAAAGGAAAATTATTTGAATTATCATTATTATTAGAATTGAAATTATTTTTCATCCCCAGTGTTACTATTTAGAAAACAACTTATTTTTAATTCTAAGTCTGTCTTTGCCGTCCCTTGGTATAATCAGATGAGCTCACAGAAATCTGAGGGAAAGCTGCTGGTGTGTTTTGCAGGTGGCATCGCTCCCCCAAGCTGTGTGTGGGGCTCAGGCCCCCCAGAGCCAGAGACGGCACGTGTCCTTGCATGTCCCGTGTGTGCACGGTGGCAAGACTGCGTCTGGTAGGGGCACCCGCCACAAATCCATAAGCATCAGGTCGTGGGTCTATACCCTGATCTTGCCACTTGGGCCCCTGGACAGGCTTCCCCCAAGCTGGGTGGCGTGTCTGGCCAGAGGGGGTCCCAGCCCTCCCCGTGTAGGGACTGGCCAAGGAGACTCCTCACACACAGGTGTCCATGTGCAAAGAAAATCCTGGGGGCTTCCGCCATGCACTTTCATTGAGAAGACCAGGAAGGAAGACTGAGTATTTAAGCAGAAGAGGCTCCCAGAGCCCTGATGGGGGATCGGGGAAGCCAAAACCATGGCTGCAACAGGCCTTTGTCATCAACAGCAAAAGAGATCAAAGCGGAACAGCAGGCAAGGAGGGGGGGAAGCAAGTGCTCTTTACCCATAAAGACAAAGACAAGAAGCGGCAACGCGCAGTCACTCCTGCCCCAGATACAAGATGTTGGGAGATGAAGTTACTACACACACCTCTAAAAAAGAAGAAATATAAGGCTATCCCTGTTTTCAGAACTATCAGGACCCCTAATGCCAACACTTACTAGACTTGGACTTCATTATTTACTTTCCCATCTGGGGATGAATGCACCAGGGGATAAATTCACCAGCTGCCACAGGAGAACAACTATTTCTATGTATGTGGAAGTCATAATAAAAAGATAACAAGAGAAAAGGAACCATGCTCCTAGAAAATGAAAAAATACAAAAACAAAAGTAAAAAAGACAAAAGTCATCTGAATTCCAAAAAAAACACCAAAGTTTTAGTATTTTAAAAATCTCATATATAGGGCGCCTGGGTGGCTCAGTGGGTTAAGCCGCTGCCTTCGGCTCAGGTCATGATCTCAGGGTCCTGGGATCGAGTCCCGCGTCGGGCTCTCTGCTCAGCAGGGAGCCTGCTTCCATCTCTCTCTCTCTCTCTGCCTGCCTCTCCATCTACTTGTGATCTCTATCAAATAAAAAAAAAAATCTCATATATATCATTCAAAGTTAGATATCTAACATTCTAACATTCAAAGTTAAACTGTACTGTACTTCCCATTTTGCCACAAGATGTTATTGCACACAGACCACAGGCCACAAGATACCTGTCGGTAAGAGAGACGAAAAGCAATGGGTCGCCAGGACCAAGGACCCTATAGGGAAGAGCCCCATGCCTGCAGACGCGTAGTAGGTCTCCCCAGGAAGGCTGGATCAGGAACAGCTCTGACAAGTCTCACTCTGAGGGACAACTGAGCATCAGTTGCAACAGCACAATATCCAGCCATAAAAAAAAGTTCATGCACTAAACAGACATGAAAAAACCACAAGAGAGAACTGAAAAGAAACGGAATACCGTATGTAATCACAAAAAAGTAGGTGTGCTTATGAGCCAAGAGAAAGACTGAGAGAAACAAAAACAAACAAATTTCACCAGCATACGGTACTTTGCTTGACAGACATGTTTAAAGGGGGAGCAACCCATCAGAAGAAGGTAAGACGCCCCCAGAGCTGGTAGGTGGATACACAGTCAAAGCCCTGGGGTGTGGACACTTGAGACAAGCGCTCACCACACAACTCCTGGAACTCTCATGTGTCCAAGCACCAGCTTGTCAGACGATGGTAGGGCACACAGGGCTTGGGGCTGCGGCAAAGGAGCGTCTACCACTGCTCTGCGGCTTCCCACAGCCCAAAGGAGCCAGCTCTGTACCCTCACCACATTTGTTGTCACCCTTTCCGCTTGCAAAGACCAATAAGAACACAAAGGGACTGTCAGCACAGTTTAAACCCACTCATATTCTAGAATAAGCTGGGTCTAAGCTAATGCACAGAAAGCAACTGAAAAGAGGAGAGAGGCAGAACACCTCCAGCCTGAGGCTAAGACAAGCATCAGAGTCCAAAGCTACAACATGGTGCAGAGGGTGAGGGGGACACACGCAGAAGCTTCTCAAGCCACTAATGCCTTCTGAACGTGCCTAACTGCTGGCATTCCAGCTGTACAGGTCCTCATGTTGGCAGCTACAGCTCAATGACAAGAAACCAAACACCCACCTTCCCAATGTCCTGCAGCGTTGCCAGCTCCAGGATCTGAGAGAGAACATCCAAGGCAGAGCGCAGAAAGCCTCCAAACTTTTCAGTGCTGTTCTGAAGATCCAAGGTAACCTTGGGAAGGTGGAGGAAAAGAACACAGGATTACTTGCACCATCCCGTCTGTCACGTGCAACAAAGACATGCGCTGTCCATGTGGTGGGAGGTGTCCTACTCTGCAACCCTACACATGTGCCATGAGGGCTATCTGTTTGCGGTCAGCGCTGGGAAAATGCCTCAGAAAGGAAACACCTCTTCCAGATAGCTGTATAAAACTGGCATCTTTCAGAAGCATCTTCCAACTTACATCGATGCTATTGAAAGAAAGAATTTCTGATCTTCTATCATGAGGGGGGAAAAATGTAAATGTCCATTATAACCAGCATCTGATAAGCACGAGATCAAAAAATAAAAAATACACAACTTGTTCTAAATATATTAGTATCCCTGAGGAATCATTATCAAATCCAGAAACCGCCTTTCAGCCTGGCTATGGCAAAATATTAAATTCATCTTAAGAAGGATTAAATTAGGATTCTAAAGGGCCCAGTTGAATTCAGTTATGCAACTCCCCTACTTAACAGCCTAAGAGAAGGGGTCAGCTCCAAAGACAAAACATGGAACAAGGGCCAGGAGGGGAGAGATCAACTATGAAAATAAAAACCAGCAAAAACGCTGCAACAGAGAAAATAATCTGCTCCATGAACTCAAATATAGCCCCTCATGAGAGAGAAAGCACTCCTGGGCCATGGGGGAGGGCGGCAGGCGAGACACACATGGAAGACAACCACTGGGCAGGCCCGAGTCCCGTGGCTGCTCTGTGTCACCAGGAGGGGCCTTTCCAACAATCTGAGGAAGGACAAGTAGAGCCACATCCCACAGGGGCAGGACAGAAGGTGCTCACCTCCAGCAGGCAGGGCAGGGCAAGGGGGCGAGGGGCAAGCACACAGGAAGGCCAAGCTTGAAGAACAGAGGTGACACCAGGCCACAGGACATGGAAGGGGGCTGAGAACGGAGCCAGAGTGGAGGGCCACAGACATGGCCACTCAGGAGGAGGAATGAAGATGAAGAGACCTTGTGACGAATCTCACATGTGCCAGGCACTCCAAACACGCCAACAAGGCGGGCGTCCGAGATACTGGGGGGTCACGGTGCATGGGGTATAGCTTGAAGCCCAGGACTTCCCAGAGGGGAAATGCACTTGATCTTAGCCAAAAGGCCAAGAAGTGACCCAGAGGGGAAATGATAAGGATGGAATAGATGCCAGGAGCATCAACAGGGTCCCAAGACCAGAGACAGGAGTTGAAAACAGGCAGAAAAAAACACTTTCTCTCTGCAGGATTTCCATCGTACCCCCTGCCACTTGGGTGGGTGACAGGAGAAACACAGACTAAAGAGAGCCTCTGAATCTGCTGCAAACATAGCTGAAGATTTGTACCTTTCAAAATCATCAATATTCTTCAGAAAAGAAGCCAGATGAGGTTTATATACGGTTTTCAACAAAACTGAGAAATATCAATCAGTAACAAAAGATGATGACCATCTGGGGACATATTTATCAAGAAATATATAAAATCTATGTGAAATAATCTTCAAAAATTCTTTTTAAAAATTCTTTAAACTTTACGTACATCTGAGGCACATACAAGAACGTTTCAATAAACAAAAAAGCATTTGGACAGGTGTATTTCACATCTCAATATTGGTTCTCTCTGAATTAATCTATAAATTTAACATGACCCCAGTGGAAATATTCTCAGGATCCTTTGGAACTAGATGAGCTTATTCTAGTGCACAAATACAAAAATAAAGGAACATCAAGAAAAGATTCTAAAGCAGAATAGGGGAACTGACTGCCTCAAAGATGTACTCCAGAGCTACATAATGGGTATGCATGCTTCTAACAGAGGAACAGATGGACAGACTAATGTCACCAAATAGTAGATGAAATACAGACCCACGAGAATTCAGCATCTGGAAAAGGCTGTGTTTCAGATTAGTTAGTGCAGGAGAAATGGCTCACTAGGGAAACAGTGCTGGGGGCAACTAAGCAGGTAGCTCACCAGTGAAAAGCCCTAAGAGAAACACGGGAGATTTTTCCTTCATTGTCTCAGCATGAGAAAGCCGAAACACACCTGTGCAGAAGAGTGGACAAGCAGAATGCTCTCCCTCCAGACACCTGTCTGTAAGGTTGGCCCTCGGGAGTGTCTGCACACCTGGCCCGTCGGCAGGCCCTACACTGCTGGCGGGGTTCCCTGGGCCTGGACTATGGCAATGAAGCCCTCGTTTTTAGCTGCACACCTATATTCCTCTGTGAGCCCGTGGTTTTGCTTCATGTCAGGCAGAGAAGCCTCTGTGGTTTGGGGACAAGTGTGGGGGAGACAGAGCACAGCAAGCCTGCACCTGGATTCCTGCAGACCACGCCCGTGCGTCCTTCCCACACGGTGATAAAAAAAAGTCCCAGCTATGAGAATGTGTACACACCAAGGCCCGAGGCCTGCCAGCCCGTACTGGACTGTGAGGCAGCCCGGGATGCCCAGACACAGCACGGCTAAACCCAGAGATCACTGCTCCCATGCTTATGTGATGAGAGCTACCATAATCAAAGCTGAAAGACAAACTGGGAGAAACTACTGATTCACAGGGACTTCCTTGTACGCCCATCTATGTACGTACACAAGCGATCAATCTTAAGAAAGACACCATGATCGATTAGAAAATTGTGTGCATATTTTCACAAAAGGAGCCGCACCTTGTAGTTGGCGTGAGTAGCTTTCAGGACGTCGTGCAATTTGAGGTATGAAGGAAGGTGACAGAAACTCCCCAACGATGAGGACTTATTTGCTGTAACAGGCCCTGGGGCATCAGATTGTCGAGAGGCTTTAAAACACACAAAATACACGTTGAGCTCAAAAGTACACACTTGCCAAGTTAAAGAGATTACCGGCAATAACAATTTTTTAAATGTATGATAACAGAATAAATTCAAATTCTTCCTCTGACTTTTTAATTACTCAGAAGTAACAAGGAATTGACATAAGGATAAACAGAGTCTGAGTATCTCCCCCAAAACAATGAGGTGAGATGAGAAAAAAGAAGAGCAGCAGCATGCTACCATCTGGCACAGTTTGGCTGCCTGGCTGCGCATCAAAGGAGCCGCAAGCCAGTGGCCTCTAGCCCCACATGGGCCCTAGCACCTGCGGCTCCCAGTGGCACGGTGGGGCTAAGCCCAGCCAAAGTGACCAGGAGCCCCGGACGCCAACAGCGTGCTTCCAGACTGAAGATGGCAAGTAGACCGTCATGAAATGCCAAGCACTAAGTAAAACTGTTCTCAAAATTTAAAGATTATTGACTCGCAGCCCTCTCTTTAATCCACTGAAGATGATCAGTGACATACGACATTTGTCAAGTTCAGAAGTTTTCAAAGCTGGTAAAGCTTCCTGCAGTGCCCTGTCAGTCCTCAGAAAGGAGCACTTTTCGAAAGCCTTAACGTCATGTGTCTCCTGGGAGGATCATGAATGACCCCCAAGCGCCGTGAGATGTGCCAACGGGTCTGGTGGGAGTGCGACAGCACAGGTCAGTCACCTCTCACCCTGCCTAGGCCTTCCTGTGCCCATTCACGGCCGGTCCAGAAGTCACAGGGCCCCATGCAAACGTCGGCCCCTCCCAGGGGTGGCTACCCCGCCACACATCTAAGTTTGTCGGGTTCCTCTCACTCAGATGATTGTTCCCCACGTCGGCACTTTAGGCTTTAATCTTCACATGTCAGGACAAACTCTTTCATCCACTAGCTCTGTTCCTGGCTATCCACACATACCTCCCTGACTGAAATTGTAAATGGAAAGAGGGAGAAGCGGGACAGGGAGGACAGCAGGCAGGACAGCTTGCTGGGGGCCAGTGGCCCACAGACCACCACGGCCACGTGTCAGCCAGTGACACAGAGTGATGCCAAGACGGGAACGTGGTCCACACACATTTAGGAATTAATATTTAACATCTGAAACCAAACCAGGGAAACGCCTTCTCTGGCTTCACTGCCGTGAACTTTATTTCTAAAAACTACCAAGCTATTAAATTAAGCTGGGCGTGAATGTGATCTCGCTGATATGCAGGCGCCCCAGCCCCAGCCCTCCCCGTCGTCATTTCATACCTGGACTGGCTTCACTGCCTTTCTTGGGGCTCAAGGGCACAGAGGCTGGCTCTCCGGGTTCTTTCTCCTTTCCCTTCCGTCGGATGGGACTCAAAGATGGAGGGTTTGTCAGAGATGGCAAGGCTGCCTATAATAAAAACAAAGAGTCCATGAAGGGCGCCCAACCAACACGGAAACTGAAAGTCACACACAAGACTTCCCATTTCTTAAGCACAGCTACATATGATCATTTTTCTCTGTGAGTCCTCATTCACAGAATTCAGACACAGTCCACAGAGCACCTGCTGTAGCCCTCATAGCAATCACACTGGCAGGTATGGATCTAGAACCTTCTAACAGGTGCGCTGTGAGTGACCGAGGATGCAAGGCCCCTCAGAGAGCCAGGTGGGGCCCACTGCCCCCAGCAGCAAGCAGCCAGGGCACTCTGCGGGAGGCAGGATGTGACAAATGTATGAAGCAACGCTGTAAACCCGTTCTTCAAATGAGAAAATGGGTTCAGAGACGAAGTAACTTCTTGAACACTAAAGCTAACAAGTCACCCAGCTCAGTGTCCACAGACCCTGTACACAGGGCAGAGGACGTGCTGTGGGGGCGCTGGCATGGGGGCATGGTGAGGACCCCAGGGAAGGGACGTGCCCGGCAGGCCCCAGCTCTGCTCCTCTCTCCATGGTCTCAGAGAAGCGGATGGAATGGGACAAACGGCTGCCACAGGAGAGCAGACTGAAGGCAGCAGGGACAGACAGACCAGCCAGGACAGGGGCTGCTGCATCTGGAGCACCTGCCAAGGGAGGGGAGACAAACGCAAGGGATCGCACAGTCCCTTCCTGTGAAATGTCTGGGATGGGCAGGTCTATAGAAACAACAAGCAGCTGGTGGCCACCTGGAGCTGGGGGGCATGGGAGGTGTGGGGGGCAGTGACACCTAAATGGCATAGCATTCCTTCCCAGGCTCTCAATGGATTGTGGTGATGGCCACATGATTGTGGGCACAGGAAAACCCACGCAATCCTATGCTTCGAACTGATGAGCTATAGGGCACAGGAACTGCGCTGCAACTGAGGATATGAAGAATACCGTCTGAAGCAGGAGGAGGGAAAGAGAGGGGGCGGAATGTCCACCAGGCCGCCAAGTGGCACCAGAATGGGGAAGCCCATGCACAGACGCGCGTACATGCTCAGCTACGTATGATCTGCATGTGCATGCGTCTGTGTAGACACTGGTGCGCATGTGCGTAGGGTCTGCAGGACGTTTAGCAGGGAAAACTCAGGACCTGACAAGGAACAGTGAGGAGCTAGGAGACTTCCATGCTCCCAGCTAACAGAGCACAAAGTGAGGGGAGTGTGCGTGCAGGGGTGAAGCCAAGCAGTCCAGACTCATGTCTGAGATCTGCGGGCCATCCCAGCAGAGGCGTCACGTCTCTGCAGATGCACCACGACGGAGCCAGGGCCTCCGACATGTGACCATCTGCACTGCTCACCCGTACTGAGCCACGGTCCACACGTGGTCACTTCCACATAATGACAAACAAAATTAGCAGCTCAGCACTTCAGCTGCACTGGCCACATTTCAAGTGTTCACTCGCCACGTGTGGTTAGCAGCTGCCGCCCAGGCTGGCTGAGACACACGCGTTCCCATTGCTGCAGAGCCACACTGGAGGGCACCTGCCCAGGAGTATCGAGACAGAAGGCAACCTAGGACAGAGCCTAGAGGCTCTCTGAGGTGGGCAGAGAGATGAAACCAGGGTAGAGAAAGACTAGAGACAACCTGGAGGCCAGAAGGAGCACCCGTGTCAGGACCAGCGTGGCGGCTCCAAGGGTGTGGAGCAGCAGTTGAGACAGGACCCAAGAGGCACCCACAAGACTCAAAAACTGATCTTGGCAGGAAGCACAGCTCTGGAGAATAGTGGCCGAAAGCCGACCTGCCGGGTTTAAGAATCGGGGGCCAGAGTTGCGGATTGCGTCCAGGCTGGTGCTGGGGCAGCAGGAGGCACTAAGGTGTTAAGTGGGGAGACTCTTTAGAAAAGTCTGTAGTGATGGGGAGACCAAATGGCCACTAAGGGAGAACATGATGTTCAAAGAGGTTTTTCGTGGTGGAAGTAACTTCAGGTGGAAAATACGGGAAAGCAAAGAACTGGGTCTGATTAGAAGTGAACTCATCTATCTGAAGTTCACTGTGCAAACGGTTTGCCATTTGTTCTGAAGTTCATTCTGTGGAACTATGCTTCTTATAGAAGCAGAATGGCCTGTGGACGTCCCAGGACATGGCAATGTCAATTTTTTTTTTTTTTTAATTTGAGAGAGATGCAGTGAGAGAGAACATGAGCGAGGAGGTGGTCAGAGAGAGAAGCAGACTCCCGGTGGAGCCGGGAGCCCGATACGGGACTCGATCCCGGGACTCCAGGATCATGACCTGAGCCGAAGGCAGTCGTCCAACCAACTGAGCCACCCAGGCGTCCCGGCAACGTCAATTCTGAGCTTATTCGGCCACTGCCGAAAGCCTACAGACGCAGCTAGTTCTTTCCCTCTTAGAGGCGACAGTAAACAAGGATGGTAATGAAAAAGCTACAAATTGGAGGACAAGTTTTGGTGTTAAATTTATGGTTACCCTGGGAGCAATTTTGTTCATTTAGAGCAAAAGAGATTAAGGAAGAGGTAGATGAGTGAGCGAAGGCAGGTCTGGCGCCCATGGGGTCACCAAGGCTGCACTGATGCAGCTGCCCAGCCTGCAGTTACCTTTATTGCTGGTCCGGGAGCCACGTCGTCCAAGACGTGAGCACAGATATTAATCACCTTCAGCAGGTGCGAGAAAAGCTGTTCCACCATGGGCACCAGGGTCCGGTCACCCAGAGCTGGCCAGACCTCTTCCTGCTTGGCAGTTGGTGGGCTGACCTCTTCTTCGGAGGTCCATGAACTTCTCAGAGATTTGGGGGCACTGGCTGTGATACGGTACAAGGAGGGGTAGAGAAATCACCAGGGAAGCTGAGTCACTGAGACCCGCCCCCTTTGAGTTTGCTGGACAGCTCCACTGTGTGGTCACCTACTCCCTCCAACTGCAAATGGACTTGCATGAATGTCACCCCCAGATGCACACCCAACCCTGATGTGCCAATCACCCCAGGCCCTCTGGACCTTTACAGCCAAAGTTCCACTGGTGGCCACCGCCTACTGCTCCTGCCCTTCAGAGTCTTCCCCCCGCCAGCCCACAGACGGGATCTCGTTGAGACTCTCTCTCTTGCCTCGACCGTGCCATGAACCTTCCAAGTGGGTTTCCCTACCTTGTCCTCCAAGCCACACTCAGGCCCGCGGAGGGACCCTGCCCTGGGCTAGGCTGTGAGGCAATTCTGTGACCTCCCACAGCAAACACACAGTCCTCCGTAATGAACCAGCACCCCACACCCACCAAGTTCAGGGCCCTCCTTCCTCACGGCCCACACTCTCCATCCCGGACCTCACCTGACATCCCAGACAACTCACAGTCCTCAGATGTCACACAACTTTTCATGTCTCCATACCTTCGAACAGGCTATGCCCTCCACCTGGGGTGCCCTTTCCTGCCAGCCCCTAAGACCTGCCTTCTGTGCTGGGCACCCACAAGAGAGTGGCTATGGCCTCCTGGGACTGCCCCTGGACTACGTGTTTCCCCACTGACCCACAGCTGACTGGAGAACAGCCCACACAGCATGCTATCTTACAGCCATGGTGCCTGCTGAAATGAAATTAGAAATAATTTCACCTGTAGCCAACTAAGGGTCTGCACAGGGAAAGGCTTCTTCAAACTACTCAGTCAGAACAGCTGCCCATAACACACACCAGTTGGTCAAGTTGGATGCTCCAACTAGAGGATCAAACCATCGCTGGAGTAATTTCCCTCCGTGTGTTCATCACCCCACCCCCAGAAGGAACCCAAAAGCTCTAGACTGCAAGTCCCTGTTTCAGCTCAGCACCAGTACCTGCAAGCAAGTTTCCAGCTAAAATCAAAGCATCCTGATGGGCTGAGAGATCCAGTGGGAACCACGCTGACGAGAGCAAGGTGAGGATCATCGTGGCCATGCCAACAGTACAGCTCTTTCTCAACTCATCGGAGGCGCTCAGTGGGGGCACCCTGGAAGCAGACATGTTGCCAGGTGAAATGACAAAAATTTTAAATCAAACAGTCCTGCCTTCTTGAATGAACCAGGAAGAAGGCATGTCACTGTATGTTTTGTACTAGATCATAAAGTTACTTCACTATTGTTAACTAACATTCTGTCAGTAAAACACAGCTCCATGAAAACCACTGACAAAGGAAACCAGGCAGCAGATCTGATTAAAACCACTGAACTGTTTTTTATAACTTTTTTGCTTTCTCTGGATTTTGACTTAGCATATTTTACTCCAATGCCAAAGTTGCTCAGAGTCAGATCAAGGTGCTGAAGCTCTGACTGGAAACTGTAGTTGCTCAGTAACCACCGGTGGACAAAGGGAAGCAAGCACTCCGGACCAGCAATCCAGCCGCTCCACGCAAATGTTAGCCGACCACACGCTGACACACGCAAGACGTCTGTAGATGCTTCCAAACATGATGGGGAGTCACCAAAATGCTTCTCAGAAATCAGTACACATAATAAAAGCTTACTCCTCAGTACTGTAAGAGATTCGAAATTATTTCACAAATGCTATTAGGGCCATCTACTGGAAGAAAGTCATTTTTAAATAAAAACTGCTCAGATGAGCCTGACAGTTCCTATAGTCCATCAGGATTTTGTACAACGGGACACGTCTGATTTCAAACAAAGAATGTTCCTAAGTTTCTAGTACATAGTGTAGACATTTGGAGAGAATTAAACCAATCAGAAACATCTTGCCTGGGGCGCCTGGGTGGCTCAGTAGGTTAAAGCCTCTGCCTTCGGCTCAGGTCATGATCCCATGATCCCGGGGTCCTGGGATAGAGGCCTGCCTCAGGCTCTCTGCTCAGCAGGGAGCCTGCCTCCCCCTCTCTCTCTGCCTGCCTCTCTGCCTACCTGTGATCTCTGTCAAATAAATAAATAAAATCTTTAAAGAAAAAACCAAAAAAAAGGAAACATCTTGCCAGCATATGTGAATTCTCCAAAATGAACCTACAAATGACACCCTGAAACCCTCCAAGGCACTGAAGAGTGAGCATCTGACACCCATGAGAATCCCAGCAAATCTAGACTTCCCGAGAGCTTTATCCCTAGTTTCCCATACAGCTAACAGGGCAAAAGCAAGGATTCCACTGGGTGCTTTTTTCCAAAAGGTCACACTGATAAAAGATTTAAGAAAAAAAACAGGGGATTCCAACTATAATGTCTGTATCACCTGAGTATAGATAACAATATGCTGAGAAAAATACATACCCACAATGCCAACCTAAACTCCAAATGCAGACGGGAAAGGCTGTTGAAAGGAGACACAGAGCTTCACAGCACCCAAACTAAAGGAGAAAAGGACAATAACATCACACCCATGTACACAAAACATTTATTAAATTGAACGTTTCATCCTTCATAAAAAGTACAATAAACACATAAATGAGGTCTGTGTCTGACAATATCTGTCCTACCCTGGTATCAATTCATCCTTCCAAGACAGAGTGGGACAGGCAGAACACAGGCTCTAAGGAGAGCCCATTGTGTGCCATCAAGATAGGCCCGCAGCGGGCACAACCCTTCCCCTCCCTGCCTTAGTGCCCTTCCTCCCCGCCCCTGCTCTGCTCCTGCACCCAAGCTCACTGACATCCATCTCCTGACCTGACTGCAAGGACCACAAGGGCAGAGACCCTCATGTGTTTACATCCCAAGTCTAAAACAGTGCCCACCACATGAAGCCACAATAGATACAGTAAGTGAAGTTTATGATATTTTAAACAAATCAAAGGAAGACCAAACCAGAGAGGCCAAATAATATTTAGGTTTAAAAGACACTTATGTACTTAGGAGGATAGCCTAATTCTAATTATTGGCGTTTTCTACAACAGGCAAGCATTTCTTCCATCACATAAAACAATAAGGTTTAACCTAGTGATCCGCAAATTAACACTACTTTGTACAACAGTCTCTATTTCTGACTATGAAAGTTACCCTTGTTCATTTTAGAAAATTTGTAAATATCTGAAAAATATAAAGAAGGAAACAAAGATCACAATCCGAAAACTGGCCATTTTTAGCCAGTCACTCTCCTGAGTATGTAAGGAGGGTACATGCGTGGCAGGGACTTCTGCACAGAGATGGGATTACACACAGGCACACTCCAACCCCACCGCCCTGTAGCACTACACCGTCCCCGAAGCCCATGTCATCTACTGTGTAATAAATATGCTACTGTATGCAGAGTCTCATCAGAATCAGAACTTAATCATTGTGCATTCCTGGACATCACAGTCCTTTTCCAACGTCAGCGTCACAGGAAATGACACAGGTGAGTACGTTATACAAACACCTTTGCTGGCATTTCTGATTTCTTCCCCTAAGGGCCCATCACACATCACAGACTCAGTTATAGCAGAGGCATTCTGAACTTCTGACACATTACCAACTCTGATCATGGTAGTTTTTATTCTCACGTTTATGTCCTCCTGCACTGGTTGAGGTTTTTATACAAAGAGCACTATTACTTTAATAACCAGGAAAAAAAAATAGTGTACTTCTCCATTAGAATACACCAAGATTCTGCTCCAAGAAGCACCAGTTCTTAGCGAGCCCCACAAATGCGAGCTCTCATGTAGCAGCTCACCACGAAGAACCAACTGCCAGGACCACCCAGGGTCAACTTCGCCAAGGCCATCCAAGGAGACTTACGGTGAGTGCACGCGTGGTCGACGTGACCAGTTCACGGGAAACGGCCGCAATGACTCTGGAGAGGTTGTTTTCCACTGTGACGTCTGTCATGGTTGGCAGTAAGTTATAGCCTCTGTATATTCTAGTGAGAAAAACATGGAGACTTAAAATCTACTATTAAAGCTTACGATACTTCTAAAATTCAAAGGGCATTTCTAAGTTTGAGATTAAGACCTATGAGACATCCTAGCAGTCTTGACTTTGATGTGAAAGACAGACACGAAGTGAACCTGGGCACTACAGTGGTCACAGGAAGTCCTCTCCAGGCCCTGGCCCACCCTGAACACCCACATCCCGGCGCCCCCCCAGCATCCCCCACCGCTCCCCACCACAGCCTCGCAGCCACCTCTCTACACTTTAAGCCACCTCTTCAAACTTTAAGTCAAAAACCTCCTTGAAGCTGGTCCTGATTCCCTGAAAGATGAAAGTGCCCTTCCCAACATCGCCCTCACAGCACACCCCAATGGCAGCCACTTGCTGAGGTCCCGCATGGACTCTGAGTCCCTGCCTTGGTTACCAGCGGCGCCTGAGCAGAACCAGCGCTGGAGTCACTTCTGAATCTCCAGGTATCCTCAGAACCCAACAATAAAACTCAGAAGACTTCTTTTCTTCCTGCATCAATTCTCAGAGAGCGGGCAGTGAAGGTGCCAACGGCACTGCAGCCTGGCCACGGAGCTTTCTATGCAAGAACCAGGACAACACAGCCCGAGGCCAGAGGCCAGCCTGCATGTAAAACTGGAGAGACTTTCAAAGTTGGAGCAAGGAACCAATTCTAACACGATGCTAGACTCATCTCTGCTGGCATTTCCTGAGATGATGCTCAGCAACAGCGACTTACCCTAAGCTTGTCCAACTCCAGGTGAGATCCTCTCATACTGCTTTTGCAATCTTAAAGGAATATTTAGCCCGAATCTTCTCAGAGAAAAGAAAAGGCCACTTCTTAGATTTACATAAAGGGAATTCTCTGAGAAAATTATTTCCGTGTGTTTTTTAAAAGCAACCTTTACGTGAGAAGAGATGACAGCTATCGAGGGAAGAACTTCCACATCTGATTGGCTTGAGTTCCAAATCCGTAACAAAAGCAATCAAGCAAACATCTCAGACCTGATGTCCAAGCTTTTAAAAAAAAATTCCTACTAATAGAAAGGACAGCTACAAGTAAAACTCATTTTTAAATAACATTTAAAACACAAGGAGTTAAACCTGCATGACAGTCTTTTACGATCACTTCTGCAGCCTTCTTCGCAAACTAAGATCCATAAGACTGACTGATTCATTAAAGCATTTCTGGGTCAATGACTGCACAGTGCGTGCGCTGGTCCAAGAGCTGAAGAGAGCGGGCTGTGTGCGCCCATGGCAGCAGCCACTAAAAGCATCTCCCAGCCAACGTGAACAGCAGTAACTGCAGCGATCCACACTAGTGGATAGTCCTAAATAACACAGCCCAGGCCCCTGAAAGTTGAGGAGATGACAACCTCACCATACTATTCACCAGCAACACAAATGAAGCGAAAAAGTTACCGGACAGATTTCTAGAAAAGATACAGCCTAAGCGTCACACACAAAAATACACTTTGAGAACTCGTCTGGTAGTGAGTGGACTGGAAGATTCATGAAGTCTTGCTGTGACTATGCCAGAGCTTCCTAAATGAAGACAGGCGGCAAATCTCAGAAAGGACGGACACCCTACCAAAGGGGACCACCTACGCAAACGCCCTCACCTGACTCTACCTCTCTGGAAAGCACAATGCATCAAGAAAGCCCCCCATGACATCCCCGCACGCAGCGCGCATACCTGGTGATGGTGCTGACAGAGAAGTGAGATGGAGGCTGAGTCTCGTGCATGAGGAGCTTCAGGTAAACACTGCTTTGATCTCTCGCCACAGCCACGACGGGGTCGGCTTGTCCTTGGTCGCATTTATAGAACAGTTTCGGGACAAGCCTGAAACAGAAGTGGAGTGCATTCACTGACAGGGTCTGAGCCACACCTGCGCTGCACCACCCTCCTGTGTCGAGGTGGGGAGGCCTGAAACGCGGTCTAGCTGCAAACAGCTGCTCCCGCCTTGGGGGGGTCCCCCAGCCCAGCAGAGGGTGCTGCCAGTCCCAGGACCAACCGCCCACACACCAGTTACGACACCTCTGCCATAATCAGGTGCCGTACTTCCTTTCTGCCTGCCTTATGCTTTAGAAGCTTTCTCTACATACAATAAAAGGCTCAGATTTCAAGTTCTCCTTCTTATCCTCTTCAGCAAGACAAACAGGTACGTGTCTCCCCCATCCACGGAGAGTACCAAGCACAGAGCGGATCTGAACACCAGTAGCCGGCCTCTACTCGTTTCTGCAATTCTGCCTGCAAATCCATCCCACACACTCCCAGATGGCAAAGCTCCAGCAGAAGCCCCTCACAAATCTATACTCCACTCAAAAGCAGAGTACTGGAGTGCGTGGGGGGCTCAGTCATGATCTCAGGGTCCTGGGATCGAGCCCCGGGTTAGGCTCCCTGTTGAGCAGGAAGCCTGCTTCTCCCTCTGCCACTCCCCCTGCTTGTGTTCCCTCTCCCGCTGCATCTCTCAAATGAACATATAGTATCTTTAAAAAAAAATTTTTTTTAATGCAGAATACAGGCAACATTTCCTAAGAGAACAGAAGGGCCCATTTCTGCAATCGGCAGTGTGTGTTCTGCAGGAAGTGTGTTCATATGCTTTCGGACGGGGCTCATAACTCGTAGAAACAATCAACTACCTACTCACATTGGTCTGCAAACCCCAGTATCTTTAATAAAATCTCTCTTTTGTGGCGACCTGGTCATAAGCACAACTTCTTAAGGTAAAATAAATGGCTATCATTTGCAGAAAGAGGGAAAGGTTCAAAATCATTGTAGGCAAGTCACACTAATCCAGCTAAGTGCAAGAAAAAGTACACCTCACAAGTAATCAAAGAAATACGCAAATGACAATACTGAAAACAGAAAAGATACACATCAAAATAAAACCTTGGTTTTCAGTCATTTGATCACAGAGATTTTGATTTCCTCTTTTATATTTTCCCTAAACTTTGTTAAGTAAACATGTATTACTTCAAAAAGATGAGGTATTTTTCAGGACACCTGGGTGGCTCAGTCGGTTAAACATCTGTCTGCCTTCGGCTCAGGTCATGATCCCAGGGTCCTGGGATCAATTCCCACATGGAGCTCCCTGCTCGGTGAGCCTGCTTCTCCCTCTCTCTCTGCTTGCTGCTCCCCCTGCTGTACTCTCTCTCTCTATCAAATAAATAAATAAAAACTTAAAAAAAAAATACCAATGTCTGCTTCAACAACTGATACATACTTAACTTTTTTTTTTTAATCTTTTTTTGGTGAGAAGAATCGGGCACAATTATATTCTGGTCAATAAGAGACCAGTATGTTTCTGGAGAGCAATTTCACAGGAAGTACCAAAACCCATTAAAAAAAATCCACTTCTAGGGGCACCTGGGTGGCTCAGTCAGTTAAAGTGGCTACCTTCAGCTCTGGTCATGATCCTAGGGGCCTGAGATCAAGCCCCACGTGGGGTTCCCCGCTCACAGGAGAACCTGCTTCTCCCTCTTCCTCTGCCTTCTGCTCTGCCTACTGTACTCTCTCACTCTGTCAAATAAATAAATAGAATCTTAAAAACAAACAAACAAACAAACACCACTTCTAGGTACCAACCCCAAAAAATGAGAACATGTGTCCACACAATGTCTTGTGGGCAGATGTTCAGCCAGTACAATCCACAGTGGCCACAAAAGTGGAAGTAATATCAGCCATGCGGTGATGGGGTCATGGAAATGTTCTAAAACTGGGATTGTGGTGATGGTTACACAAATCTCTATGTTTACTACAAATCACTAAATCGTACACTTAAAATGGGTGAATGTGAAGGGACACAAAATCATACTTCAGTAAAGCTATGAAAAATTAAAAACAAAACAAAACAAAAAACCCCACAACACCAGAAAGCTTGGCCTAGTAACCAAACTTCCAGGAATTAATTCTCAGAAAAAAATGTATACATCAGCATTTATGTATAACAATATTCACAAGCATTATTCATTTTGTAAGTCATAGAAAACTTACTGTCCAACCAAATAATATTTACATAAAAGTTTATCACAACTACAGAATAAGACACTGGCCACTCACTATATTTCTTTTTCTGAAACAGTATGCGTGGCCTTCACCAATCTCACTCTGTAGGACATGTCATGTAATTCAGTGCAAACATACGAACATATCTGAATACAGGGGGCAGCTCCAGATATCATTGGCAGAATCAGGTATTTTTTGTTTTTTTGTTTTTTAGAAAAGTCTGATATCAGGAAGATGCGATAACATAGTACATGAAATGATCGGATCACTGAATTGCAAAATTGATCCCAATTTTGTAGAAGAGACTCATGCACAGGCAATACTCAACACATTCACAGTGATTGTCTCCATAGGCAGAGCCAAAGGAGATTTCTATGTTCTTTGTGCTCTTTCCTACATTCTAAACTTCTCACAATGAAAGCACATCACTTTTGGAGGCTAGCCCTGTTTTCACCCTCACTTTATTTATTATTTTTTTAAGATTTTATTTATTTATTTGACAGAGAGAGAGATCACAGGTAGGCAGAGAGTCAGGCAGAGAGAGAGAGGGAAGCAGGCTCCCCGCTGAGCAGGGATGCTGAGGCAGATGTGGGGCTCGATCCCAGGACCCAGAGACCATGACCTGAGCCGAAGGCAGTGGCTTAATCCACTGAGCCACCCAGGCGCCCCTCACCCTCACTTTAGACTCCTGGTCTTTTCTGATGCTTTCAGAGGAGCTGAAAGTGAGCGTCCAGGATCCGGGAATGCTGACCTACTCTCAGATAACCAAGCTCCCCTCCACCTACCACTTTGCACTTCCACCAAAGAGAGCAAAGAGAGAAAATGGGTGGTAGATACCTTATCAAGGCCGCTGCCGCAACATGCCGCACCCTGGGGTCCTCGTCCCCGAGCAGATAGATGACCACATCATGGAGCACTCGTTCTTGCAGTTTTAAAAGCTTCAGAGAGAAGAAAACAAAAACAGATACGACATCTGTCTTTAAGCCCATTTCATGTAAGATACTTTGGAAGGCCCCTGAGGGAATGCTCACGACCACTAGTCTTAAATTCACACACACAAGCATGACTGTCACAACCTGAATCGCAGGGTCAGTCTAGAACAGAGCATGCTCAGAGGAGACCCACACCCCTGAGAAGGCACGACTCCTGGAAGCTACGACATGGCCTCACAAAAATGAACTGCTTACCCCTGTGTAATGATGGGTCCCTCTGTGCAGGTTTTCTGCTTTTGCCTCCAAAAAGCTCACCAACCTAACAAAAGAACATTTTTAACATGAAACAATTTAGTGACTCCATGGACACCCACTGTCCACCTGCACAACCCTGACACGCAGGACACAGAGGGCGGCTCAGAGGGGGCTGGTCCTGCCGCCCAGAAGACCACAGAGGGAGCACGATCTCAGACCCATGGAAGGACCAAGGTTTTTAAGTAAGTGGACTTCATATTCCTCTCCTCATTTCAGACTTAGTAAACTGTTTTCTTCAAAATAAATACTAATAATCTCATACTGTGAGAGACTCCAAGGGGCCTCAGAGTAAGCTCAGCCACCAGGGGAGGGGCCTGCTGATTCCAGGGAGGGGCTGCACAGCCTCTGGCAGGTTCCTTACCCCTGGCCCAGGGTCCCTCCCAGTAGCCAAAGCTGAGAGCAACCCCTCATTCAGAGAGACATGCTGAGAGAGAAAGAAACTACCCACTAGCCGCTCAGGGGCACTAGCCCTGAGCCTGGCACACAGCAAGCACATTGTAACAGCTGCGTGGAAAACACCCAAACGCCTGGATAATAGAAGAAATTTCCCCTCCCAAAAGACATCTTAAGCCAAACTTGTTCTTAGAAAATGCAAAAGGTATCACGTTATTTTTTAATTGCAACAAAGTACAGATGAGCTGTGTGACCTAAGTTCGGTATAATGAGGATGTTCCTTTTGTCCACATGAGCAAGAGTGATGGCAGTCTGAGCTCTCCTGTACCCTCCATCCATGCCACTCAGGTGACTGAGACCACCAGAAAGACCTAATCCTCCACCTGTATTGTAAAACCCCAAGCACAAAGCAAGCTGAGGAGGAAAGCAGCATCAGCTCTCCATGCCACCCAGACTCCCAACTCACAGGTGACTTGACGACCATCATGAATGAACACCTGAAGCAATGACCCAGGTCTCTCAGTTCCTGGCCCGAACTCCTGAGCAGCTTTGGTTTACAGACCTAAGGAACCTGATTCATCACTCACCTAAAGTCAATCTCTGCAAGAGTCTCGAGAAGCTCTGTCCTCACCAGCCAGTAGGAGCTGTCCCTCAGAGTCAGCAAGTCGGTGACCAGTTGCAGCCCCAGTTCGCTGTGGCTGCTGCTGCAAAGACTCGTGACACAGTGCTGGAATACAAGGTCGCCATGTGATGGGGTCAGGCTCAGCGCCACCACTGCCTCCTGATGGTTCAGACAGCATGAGCATGCGTGGTGTTCCCATTTCCTCCTCCTCTCACCGTGGCAGGGATGCTGAACTTTCCCCAGGTCCCTCAGAAATGTCCTTAACTCGTTTAGCAATAAATATGTCCCTTCCCCATCACCGTATGTCCTCCTTCCTCCCACTGCTGTCTAAGTCAAGGCCTCTACTCCCAGACACCAATTTTGTGACCGCAGAGCAGGGGTAAACCTGTTCTAAAACAAGCCTCAGCAAAGGGGAGCCGGGCCCTTTGCTAAGCAGCCCTGTACTCCACAGCGGGCCCCCCCCCCCCCCCCCCCCCCCCCCCCCCACCCCCCGGCACAGGCCCTCTGGCTGTGCCCTCCCCTCCCCTCAGGGCACACAGCAGATGCGAGTGGACTCAAGGTCAGAGACCTGCTGTGCTCCCGCAGACAAAGAGCAACTGAAACCTGACAATCATCTGGAATTAAGGAACACTTCCTGCCATGACATTCTGAAAAGGGAAGGTATCCTATTCATGTGACAACTGTCAGGGTTTTCCTTTGATCTTTACTAGTTAACCATTAGTGTTGGTAACTGGCCAGCTGTGATTCACAGACCAGCTGATCTAAAAAGGTCTAGCACGCCACCGCGTCCAGACCGGGTGTGCTGCAGGGACACGGCACGGAGCTCACTGAACAACGTCGCAGCCCCCCGGCCCCCAACTCAGCACCCTGTGGGCCCAAGAGTGCCGGTGGGGTTTAATTCAACAGGTTTTACCCTCCATGTTGGCCAAGTGTATGTCTAAATAGACCCTTTACGAAAAGAAACATTTCGAACAAACACTTGGAGTACTGAAACTCCCGCGACACCCTAGGAAACAAACCTGACTGGTGACACCTGCTTTCTGCAGCGGCATGGCAGACACACACACGGCTGCTACTGTTTACAGCTTTGCAACGTCTATGACTATTTAGTATTAAGCCCGATTTTAGTTATAACAGTGGCAAAATCTGCTAATCAAAGAACTGACTTCCACAAAAGATGACACTTACCCTCACAGCTGTACAAGCCAACTTGCAAGTCACAGAAGATTCATCCTTCAAAGTTTTCTGCAGCAAAGGAATGCAGTCCACCAGAGAAAATGTATTTCCTGACCAGAAGAGCAAATAGTAAGTACCTTTACATAAACTTGAACTTGGGCATTCTACCTAGAAAATGCACTGAAAACTCTACCATTACCTGTCAAGGCTCTGACGGTGCCCATCCAGTCCCCCACTTGGAAGCGGGACCTGCTGAGGATGGAGGAGATGAGGGTCCCACAGAGAACAGCCGTGGCTCCTCTGACCTGGGGGTCTCCGTGATCAATGTAGTTCAGGATGTCTGACACATACTGCTCCTCTGTAGAGATAAATTGCCCAGCCACTATACAAGCCCCTACTATCAACTTTCTAACTCAGAACAAAAGCTTCATTCTCAGGAAAGAGGGAAAAAAAGAAAGGGGGGGGGGCAATCCAAATCTAGAAGAGACTTGAATATTAATAGCCATGAGCAGTAAAAAAAATACGGTGAGGTTTAAGGATTCTAGATTCATCACAGGTCTGCTATCACTTCAACACAACAGATGTTCTGGACTATAATTCCAGGTTGCCAACCAATAATAAAATTCCAAGATTTCACTTCCAAAAAAAAAAGATTAGAGAAATTCAAACTAGTCCACACTTACCTAATATGAATTCAAAAGCACAAGTGTGTCCCCTTGCCCAAGGAAAGGGGGAGAAGGCAGGAGGATAATTTTAGAAGTGTGGCTCCTCCCCCATCTACTCCACCATGAGAGTGGGTCCCAGAGCGTGTGCTACAGGAGCTGGATCTGCGGCTGCTCTGCTCGTCTCGGCTGCCACTTGTCTCTGAGTGTGAACATCTGGCATGGCTGAGTGTGACCCAAAGCAATTTTGATTATACACGATTTGTGCTTTTGGTAAAAATGCAGTATGTATGTAAAGTGGCTCTTATGTTCCCACTTATCTACTATCTCGTCACGTGTGTTTAAATGAAATGCTGCATCGACAGGGAGTCCAAAAAGCAAAAAGCACTATTTATGAGTTTTATATGGAGCTATAACACAGTTCAAAAATACCACAAATCAACTCAGAACACATATTACTCTAAACCACAACAGCCAAAAAAATGGTCTGAAGTAGTTTCCAAAGTACCGACTAAATGTGAGGGACAAGCCATGAACTTGTAACATACCAGGGTGCTCCATGGTGTCAAGAGGCACTTTATAAAGTTTGCTGAAGAAGGACTCGGGATGAAGGGCCACAGCAGCTCCCACACAGCTGAGCGCCAGTGCCTTCACACTGACCCTCACGTCCCTATCCGGAACCAACACTGCAAGGAAACCACTGAGATCACCTTCCAAGCAACCAACATTTAGTTTCCACAGAAACGAAACTAGACCCAGTAACCCTACTCCCCCAGCATCCCCTCCCTTCTCCCATCAGTCAGTGAAAGCCACCGTTGGGCCCAGACTCTACTCCCTCCCTCTGCTACAGCAATGAGGCATAAATCAGCCACGAGGTGACCTTAAGATGTCAGTATTTCCTTCAGGTCTGTACCTGCCTTTCTATACTTACCATTTTTCTCCCCAGTCAGCAAAAATGAAGCAGACAGAAGGCGGACACAATGGACAAGAGGAACAGAATCGTCATCGGTAGACTGCCCTATGTCACCTTTGATCCGGCAAGGCTACAACACAGAAAGCAACACTTGTTGGTCTTAGGATCAAGGAACCAGCACATTCACTCACTAGTGTGTTCAACAAACAGGTCCAGAGCACCAATTATGCCAGGCGCTGGGCACACAGAGATGCCCATCTTTGTCCTCACAGACCATGGTGGAGCCCAATCAGAGCAGTCAGAGGCAGCTGAGCCACAGGGTCACATGGGTGGTGGCAGCGATGAGCTCAAGGTGCAGTGAGGACATGCTGGAGAGAAGGCAGCTGGGAGCCGGCACTCAGGAGA
The DNA here is from genome assembly GCF_022355385.1 of Mustela nigripes. Taxonomy (NCBI): domain Eukaryota; kingdom Metazoa; phylum Chordata; class Mammalia; order Carnivora; family Mustelidae; genus Mustela; species Mustela nigripes. The sequence continues at coordinate 204,283,227 of NC_081557.1, read as the reverse complement.
GGTTGCTCAGGCAAGAACAGCATGAGCCACCATCTAGAGGACAAAGGGCAGCTACTCAGGCAGAGGCAAGAGCCCTACGAATGCCCAGAGCTGAGAGGGGGCAGACCTGGCTGGGGCAGGACCTGGAAGGAAGCACAGAGGCTGCAGGATGACTGGGCATCTACAGACGGACTAAGTTCGAAACTGTTCCCTGCCCTCAAGGAATTTAAAATTAACTGGGAAGAAAAGCCACTTACAGGTAAAAAGGTAAGCAATTCAGGGATATTTTACAAGCAATTCATCGGATAAAGTCAACAACAACAACAAAACCCAAACCTGATTAAAAACTAAGGGCTTGAACAGACATTTCTCCAAAGACAAAATACAATGGCCAGGAAGCATATGAAAAGATGTCCCACATCACTCATCATTAGGGAAATGTAAGTCAAAGCCACAGTGACATACAACCTCACTCCCAGTAGGATGGCTGCTCTCAAAAAAAGCCAGAAAATGACAAGCTTAGGTGAGGACCCACAAAAACCAGAACCCTGCGCGTGGCTGGTGGGAGCACAAACTGGTGTGGCCACTGTGGACAATGTGCGGAGGGTCCTCAAAAAAAACCTAAAACTAGAACTACCAGAGGACTCTGAAATTCCACTTCTGGGTGTCTATCCCAAAGAACCTAGAGCAGGGTCCTAAAGAGAAGCCTGCACCTCCAAGTTCACAGCAGCATCATTCACATCAACCAGAAGACAAGTAAACCCAAGGATCCATCAACGGATGAAGAGAACAAAATGGAGTCTGCACAGTGGAATATGCCTCAGCGTCAGAGAGGAAGGGAATCCTGACACATCCTACAATACAGATGAAGTCTGAGGACATTATACCCAGTTGACGTAAGCTAGTCACAAAAGAACAAATACCACATGGTTCCAACTGTAGGCCCGTCCTACAGTCCAGGGAGACACAAAGGAGATGGTGGGAGCCAAAGGCTGGGGAGAGGAAGGAATGGGGAGTTAGTGGCGAATGGGGACAGAGTTTCAGTCTGGGGAGAGGGAAAAGAGTTCTGGAGATGGAGGGTGGTGACAGCACTTACACCACCAGGGAGCGCACTTTGCACCGGTCACTCTGGCAAACTTTGTATGTATTTTATGTAAACAAACAAATGTATTATTCCACAAACAAAAACAAGACATGCTGCAAGACAAAGCATGACCATCAAATGATCGGCCCAAGAAATCAGGTGAGGTAGCAATCAGTATAAGACAAATCTGTCTGGGAAGGACTCTCAGGAGGCAGAA